>NC_090265.1:927946037-928293120 GCF_040414725.1 Anabrus simplex | reverse complement strand
TACATCAATGGCATTATTTTAATTCTGTTAAGTGCAGATCAATTGTATTATATGAACAGTTGTCTAGCTGAGAATCTTTCTCTTTAAGTAAAAGGCTGCACTTTGCACGACCTTCATTACATTACTGCATTGCCATCCTCCCACATCTGCAGCTGAACTCCCACTGTCAACAAAGCAAACTCTAATGTCTCACATTTCTAACTCGCCTGTGTTTTGATCAGAGGAATATTAAAGAGCAAGATTCATTTTGAGCTTGACCAAGGCTTAAAGAAATCTGACATTTTGGTTTTGTTTTACTTTTCTAGTATTAAGTGTATAAAACTCATTTAGCAAACTTATCAGCGCATTAACAGCTTTTTTCATTACAACTTCTTGTCCTGATGTAACGCATACATATATCCATTGCATTCAACATGTCATCGTTCATTACTGCTCCATCCTCGACAATCATTAGAAATGATCACCTTGTCCTGTAAGTCTTCGCAGACAGCTAGGTTATCATCAAAATGTTCATAGGTATCAGAATTAACCTCCTCTGGTAAATACAACTATTCGATGGCAAGCACTTTTTCATTATCAAAATTAACCCTATATGGTCACTGCCAGGCATGTCTTCATAAAACGAACCAATTGATTGTGGAGGGTGACACATTCTCCCAAGGGCCAAAATGAACTCCATGGCCTGTAGTACGTTAACAGACAAATGTTCCTTTCCTGCACCTGTGGGCGTTACTAAATGTTCTACAAACATATTCCTGTAGTGCACTTTGAAGTTGGTAATGATAGCCAGGTCAAGCGGTGGCTGAAGAACACTGGTGGGCTATTCTGGGTGGGTGGGCTGCACACCCATCCATTAGAATCGGTATCATCTTTTCCTTCCTCATTTTATTTCCAATTTCTTTAGCCATTGTTCCATAATACCCATGGTCATCCACAAATTTCTGTTGGACTCATGATCAGTAGGTTTTGTTTTGACACCCCTGAAACGCCTCAGCTTTTGAGATTTTCCTAGGCCTACTACAAGAGGAGGCAGTTTGTCAGAGCTATCCACATTGCAGGCTAGAAGAATAGAAATGCGAATCTTGCTTTTTCCCTTCTCTGGCGTGGGTTACCCCTCAGCTAGTGTTTTACTTGGAAGGAGATTATAGAACATTATTTTAACATTGTTTTCCTAAAATTATGTGTATGTTAGTATACTGTACAATATTATTATGAGAGTTTCCTTGTTCCATTGAAAAGAAGTTTAAGGTGAAAACTAAAAGTGCTGTGGTTATGGTGATATTCATTGTCATTGTACTCATTAATAATTCCCTATCTGTTGTTTTCTTAGCCTTTTTCTTAAATGATTTCAAAGAAATTGGAAATTTATTGAACATCTGCCTAACTCCCCTTCCTGTAAATGAATATTTGCCCCAATTTGTCCTCTTGAATTCCAACTTGGTCTTCATAAAGTAGTCACAATATGAAGATAAAGATAGGGTTTGGAATAACTTACCAAGAGATATGTTCAATAAATTTCGAAAATCACATCAGCAGTGACTAAATTTTGCTTAAATAGTCTTCATAAATGATTTTTTTAAATTAACATAATTTTTGAGAAATCATCATGTACAACTTAAATGAGGAAGAAAAAATAGATTAATAGAACTAACAAAATGAAAAAACCCAGTTTTTTACCTGTTCAATGTATAATAATAAATGCCTGTCAGTAGAAAAGATCCAACACTATAAAACTGTAATTCTTCTGGAAGCCACTTATGCTTGTGAAATCCTGTTCCAAATTAAAAACGACAGAACTGATCAGCTCCTCAGAACTGAAAGAAGAATCGTCTGAACTTGCATAAATAAAATATACCAGATCAAAGGAGTCTGGAGAATCCTTCGTAATAAAACTGTTTTTCGAGGAATTGACCCGATCACCAACACAATGGAAAAGAAAAGAATCTCATATTTCTTTCACATCTTGCTACTGCCAGGAAACTGCATTTTACCACTTGTGATGAGAAATCTTGGATCCACAAAATTCAGCAAGATCTCAAAGCAGTTGGATTTGACATAGTAGATGCAGAGGACAAAAATAAAATTGACACCCTTCTTGAATCACAAATTTTCAGCAGTAATGGCACATAGAAGGCTGGAGCAATTTCGGACTAATTGAGAAAATTATGATTGGAATGAATGAAAAAAAGTGCTGGGCAAATCACAAGAACCAAAACAGTACAACCTTCAAAGAGAAAGAGAACTTGAACTTGGTACGGCTCAAGTGATCCAGCGAGGCTAATAAATTATTTAATAATAATAATGTTGGAAACCTGATTTATTATAATCATAAGTACAAATTATTTTGTTGACTTATATATGTGTGGCGTGTTTGTCAGTGTGGGGTGCTAATAAATATTATGTTCATACAAATGGCTAAAAGGACGAAAATCTTAGTATAGATAATGGTAGGAATGTCGGTCCACAACATCAAAGATCGTCAAACGGTAATCATTAGGACACCATAACGCTGGAAGCAAGCAAATGTTATTTCACTGGTGGTGACTTGTCGGACCACGGAAAGGCATGCGCTTGATGCCTCGTTGGGTCAAACCTAGTATATCAGACTTATTATTCATCAATCAGCAGAGTCAGTGGACGCCACGGCAGGCTAACCGAGAGGGCTGTCCGTGGTAAGTACAATGTTCAAAAAAAAAAAAAAAGAAGGAAAAGGTAAAGAGTGAGAAAGAACGTACAACGAATCAAATGTAAGAAAGGTGGATTGATTTGAAACAAATTGTATTTAAACATCAAATGACTAGAATAGGCAGTGTATAACAAACAAAGAATGGGGATTACAAACATTTAGCAAGGGCTCATTCCGTTTGACAACCAAAATACAATCAATATGAATAATAATTAAGAATTCTTGTGAATAACGATTATGATTTTCAAGAAAAGCCCAAGACCAGAGTTCGACAGAAAAAACCAGAATTAGCACCTATTTAAATTTACTACTACCTTTTTTTTAAAAAAAAAAAAACACATTGGTTAAGAATCAAAAGGGGGGGGGGGGTACATTAGTATATTTGGAAATAATGATTTAAGGCCACCCTTACAATCTTCATTTGAAACCCAAAAGAGGGCAAGAGAGTTAAAGCACGTCGGGAGGCAAAATTTTTACAACTCAATACCGGAAAAGAAAAAAGGGAAAGAAAAAGAAACAGAGTGAGAAGGGAAGAAAAGAGGAAAAGGAGGGGGGGGAATCCTTCCAGGCTGCTTAAACGCTATCACGTTGGCAATGTAAGCGACCACTCGGGCCTGTAGAAAAAGTCCAGGATGTGGCAACACTTCTATCACTTGTCCAAGCACAGTTTATTTTGGTGTATGAAATTGATAAAGGTATCAGTCTGAAGGACTCAGTTAGAATGGAGACCATGAAGCCACCAAATAATTTAACATTCAAAGTTCAGATCTTGATATAAACCACGAAAGATATAAAAAGTTGTAACATTTTGCTCACCCAGTCTGTTGATAAACAATGCAGCTATTCACAAATTAAAAGTAGGTAAAACGTCGCAACGGGCCAGCCGCTAGCGAATAGTTCCGCTCTCTTCACTCGTGTTGTTTTCCAATTCAATGTCTGACCGGGGAAACTAAGGAATAGCTTGCTTATATACGTAGGTGTGACGTCACGAGGGAGCAGCAACAGTGCCGGAGAACAGGCCAGTCAGTGAACAGCTGGGCGAGCAAGCAGATGGACGGTAGAATGCGACAGAAGGCAGAAGGTAAGATGTAGTAGAGCGGTCGTAACATATCTGAAATAACAATATTTATTCTTACTGCTGAAAATAGAGAAAATTACTTGAATTTGATAATTATGTGACGTAATATCGTAACTTGATTTGTAAGTAATTCTTAGTTATACATAAAATCTGCGTGTTGCCTTGATATACGTACAACTCGGGTTCAACTGTATATATATTAAATTCTATTCCTTTCCTTACAATACTTCTACAGTTTAACACCAACCAGCTTTGTGTCATCCTTATTTTACATCCAGCTCTCTGTATTCTCATCACTACTCACTTTCCATTTCTCTGAATGTTCCTCTCTTCTAAACAAACCTCTTAACCTATATGTGCCACTAGGATTTAAGTGAAGGCCATCTGTTACCAGACTCCTATCTCCTACCCACCCATCCATATCCTTAAACTTCTCCTGCGCTCTCAAACCAGATTCTACAAATCTCGAGCCATGTTAGTACCTATTCCTGTTTCCCTTACGTTCTTGGCACTAACATGAAAAATTACCACCTTTTCCTTACCCCCCCTTCCCTTCTACTTCCTCAAGATCTGCCTGAATCTGATTCCTGGACGACACTAACCTGTTTCCTTTTTCTCCATACACTTTCCCCATGTGCCTAGCATTGGACACCCTCAGGATCAAAGCCTCTAACCTACCCATCTCATTAGATCCTTTACCCATCAGGTCTCCCTTATCTTTCCGGACAGCTCCAGTACCTACTTCGTCCTCCCTTTTCTTCTTCTCGTCACCCTGTTCCACCTCTCTTCCTATTTTCACCTTTATGTTTCCCTTTCCTGCCTTTCCTTTTCTCTTACCTTCCTCCTCTGTAACATTTCCCTGTTCCTCACCTTCCTTCTGCTGTTATGTCTGCAGTGACTCATTCCATTTCTCATCCATACCTCTCGTGGACTCTGGCCCTGACTAGCTGCCTTGGTCCTCAATTTCCTTACCCTTAGAACATTAGCCCACTGTCCTCCACTACATCTCTTCCTTTCCCCTCCTCTTCTATACCAACCATACCCTATACATTTTCTAAGTGACCTTGCGGTTAGGGGCGCGCAGCTGTGAGCTTGCATTCAGGAGATAGTGGGTTCGAACCCCTCTCGGCAGTCCTAAATATTGTTTTCTGTGGTTTCCCGCTTTCATACCAGGCAAATGCTGGGGGCTGTTGTACCTAATTAAGGCCACAGCTGCTTCTTTCCCACTCATAGCCCTTTCTTATCCCATCTTTGCCATGAGAACTATCTGTGTCGATGCGACGTAAAACAAATTCTAAAAAGATAAAATTTTCTAAGGGAGGCCTGCCTACATTCCTGTCCTCCGTTAGAATCCTATTTATCTACCTCAAAAACACACACATGTTCTCAATCACATACACACATACTATTCCTTAATGCTCGCTTACACCCACAGATCCTACTCCTGCATTCCTCATCACCCGTTCTTTAATCCTCTTCTCAGAAGTATGAAATGTAATTGAATCAACATAAATAAAATAACATATTATTTGAATTAAAAATATCAAAGGTGGCAAATTCTGTATACTACATGACAACTACACAACAATAAAACAAACAAGATAGTAACTATTAAAATTACCAAACTCCAGTACTACTTACTTAACCCTGGAACCGCACACCGGGGGACTGAACGTCCCAGGGAAGTTTTAATTCGCAGTAATTTGGTGTTAACAACCTTTATAGTCTCTTGTCTCCGTGACTTTCCTTTGACTTTCGTTCTGTCAGCCCGTGCACTAATTCTAATGAGTGACGACTGCTTGTATTTAAAGATATGAACTTCATTAATATTTCCGTATTGAACTGAAATCAACGATAAGATATCTGTTAGGTTCAACCTTTTCAGTATTAATTAGGTACGTGTTTATGTTACAAATATCTTTTATTCAACTTTGGGACCAGTTTCAACATATATAATGTCATCAGCCATAAAAATGAATCACAATACATAAGCAAAGACATCATCTGTAACTGACTATTCACAACATGTCATAACAGAAGAGTAACTAACAGCTTAATAATTAAATCTGGTGCAGTGACACATTGAAGTAAACATAGTCTCTCATTATTCAAAGAATAAAAGAAATTTCTTCAATATGTAGTCTTTGTGCATCCGTTCAATAGAAGGAGGCTTCCAAAGTAAGGAGTCATGGGTCAAACAGGGAGGAACTTCAAAATCAGATACATGGAACATGTTAATGCTACAAAATATAATAGATACTAGGCAGTTGGCCAGCACATTCAAGATCCAATGCATAGCTTCAGTAACATACAACAAGATATAGAGGTGCTCATGAATATGGACAAAGGCCCTATTCTTGACGTCGCAGAAAATTGCTTCATTCACTTCGACCACTTCTTCAACTCCAATTCGAATCTGAACGAAATCTTAGAAAAAACTAACATTCTATTTGATTTCTTAATTAAAGTATTTTAATTTTCTGAATAAGAGGTCAATATTTACCACGATACACAGTACCCTATCACGTTACAAACCACCACTGCATTGTTCACAAGACCCACCTTAAACCTACTAATCCCCTAACAAGATATTTTTCTTTTCCCCCATCTTCCTCCCCTCCAGACCTACCATATTTTATATCTCCTTCTCACAAGACTAACGTCTTTTACCACTGACTGATTTCATATTCATCAGTATTAAAATTATCATCATCATTTCCCGTTATCCAGCTGTAGCCGGGTAGGGGAAAATATGGTTCCTCTCCACTTTCTTTGGTCTTTCCACCACTCCTCCTCCAACACTGTGTCCCAGTCCAGGTTTCTTTCTATAATGCTGCATTGGATGGTATCCTTCCATCTCAATCGTGGTCGTCCATGGCCTCTCCTTCCTTGGATTTGCATTTCCATCACCTTTTTTGGCATTCTTTCGTCGCTCATTCGCTTTATGTGCCAAAACCATCTTAGTCGGCTCTTCTCTATTCTATCATTCATTTTTTCCACTCCAATTTCTTCCCAGATTTTCTCATTCCTTATTTTGTCTTTTCTACTCGTCCGTATCATACTCCACAAGAACATCATTTCGGCTGCCTGTATTCGACTCTCCTCCTCCTTTGTCATTGTCCAAGTTTCTGCTCCGTAAGTTGTTATGGGTACGTAATACTTCTTGTACATAGTATCCTTTGCTTCCGTTGGCACATCTTTGTCCCATAACATGTTTCTTACACTATGATAGAAACAACTTCCAGCTTGAATCCTTTTACTAATCTCAGCATCCAGTCGAGCATTCTCCATTAATTCACTCCCCAGGTATTTAAACGTTTCTACTACTTGCAGGGGCTTGTCTGCAAGTCTAATCTGACCTTTCCCTTCTTTCTCCCCTCTAGTCATAACAAGAGTTTTACTCTTTTCTACACTTATTCTCAATCCACATTCTTCAATCTTCCCATTCAGCACATTCAACTGTTCTTGAACCTTTCTGTCGTCTTCTCCCCAAATCAGAATATCATCTGCAAATAACATCATGTTCATTTCTCTTCCTCCATATGCTGCAGCAGCAGCATATTAAAATTGTCATCATCATCATCATCATTTCCCTTTATCCAGCTGTAGCTGGGTAGGAGCAAATATGGTTCCTCTCCACTTTCTTCAGTCTTTCCACCACTCCTCCTCCAACACTGTGTCCCAGTCCAGGTTTCTTTCTATAATGCTGCGTTGGATGGTATCCTTCCATCTCAATCGTGGTCGTCCACGGCCTCTCCTTCCTTGCATTTGCATTTCCATCACCTTTTTTGGCATTCTTTCGTCGCTCATTCGCTTTATGTGCCCAAACCATCTTAGTCGGCTCTTCTCTATTCTATCATTAATTTTTTCCACTCCAATTTCTTCCCGGATTTTCTCATTCCTTATTTTGTCTCTTCTACTCTTCTGTATCATACTCCTCAAGAATTTCATTTCAGCTGCCTGTATTCGACTCTCATCCTTCTTTGTCATTGTCCAAGTTTCTGCTCCGTAAGTTGTTATGGGTACGTAATACATCTTGTACATAGTATCCTTTGCTTCCATTGGCACATCTTTGTCCCATAACATATTTCTTACACTATGATAGAAACAACTTCCAGCTTGAATCCTTTTACAAATCTCAGCATCCAGTCGAGCATTCTCCATTAATTCACTCCCCAGATATTTAAACATTTCCGCTACTTCCAGGGGCTTGTCTGCAAGTCTAATCAGACCTTTCCCTTCTTTCTCCCCTCTAGTCATAACAAGAGTTTTACTCTTTTCTACACTTATTTTCAATCCACATTCTTCAATCTTCCCATTCACCATATTCAACTGTTCTTGAACCTTCCTGTCGTCTTCTCCCCCAATCACAATATCATCTGCAAATAACATCATGTTCATTTCTCTTCCTCCATATGCTGCTTTTGCTGTTCTCATGATGTCATCCATTACTATTGTAAACAGGATTGGTGATAGAACACTTCCCTGTCTCAGCCCACTAGTTATTTTGAACCAACTTGTCCTGCCAACTTGTGTTTGCACGCAACTACAACATTCCTTATACAATGCCATGATCATTTTTATTAATCCCTGTCCAATTCCTTTTTGCACCAGACTGTCCCAAACTTTCGTCCTAGGGACACTGTCATGTGCCTTTTCAATATCAATGAAAATCATCACCATATCATTCCCGTACTCCCAATGCTTTTCCATTAGTTGTCTCATAATGAAAATGGGCTCTATTGTTGACCTTCCACTTCTGAAACCAAACTGATTTTCCTGTATCTGCTTCTCAACCCTCAACCTTATTCTACTTTCCAGTATCCTTTCCATTATCTTAGCAACATGGGATATTAGAGTAATTCCCCTGTAGTTCTTCAAAACTTTCTTATCACCTTTCTTGAAAATTGGGATGATTATTCCTTTTTGCCAATCCTCAGGGACCTCCTCATTCTCCCAGACATTCCTGAGAACCCTATATGTCCACTGCAGGCCTACAGCTCCAGCTGCCTTTATCATCTCCACTGAAATTTCATCTATTCCAGCAGTTTTTCCACTCTTCATCTTTCTTACTGCCATTTCAATTTCATTCATTGTAATTTCTTTATCCATTTCTTCGTCAACTAATTGCCTTTCCTGGTCGTCCATTGAATGACTGTCATCCGTTCTTATGTTCAGCAGCTTCTGAAAATACTCTCTCCATCTATTTCTTATTTCTTCTGGCTTTGTTAAAATTATGCCACCTTCATCCTTTACAAATCTGGTATTTACTTGATCTCTCTTTTTGTTTCTTAAGATACCATACAGTAATTTCTTGCTGCCCTGCATATCATCTCTCAATTTCTGTGTGAATAAGGACCAGCTTTTCCTCTTTTCTTCCTCCACTACTTTCTTGTATCAGGTATAAATTACGACGACTCAAATAAGTTCTCGATGCTCTGGTTGACGCATATCACGTTTGAGTGTTTTAAATTACTCCTTACTTTGGAAGCCTATCGGAACCTTCTATTGAACGGGTGCAGAAAGACTACGTATTGAAGAAACTTCTTTTATTCTTTGAATAATGAGAGACTATGTTTACTTCAATGGGTCACTGCGCCAGATTTAATTATTAAGCTGTTAGTTACGCTTCTGTTATGACACATGTTGTGAATAGTCAGTTACAGATTATGTCTTTGCTTATGTATTGACCGAGCTCGATAGCTGCAGTCACTTAAGTGCGGCCAGTATCCAGTATTCAGGAGATAGTAGGTTCGAACCCCACTGTCGGCAGCCCTGAAAATGGTTTTCCGTGGTTTCCCATTTTCACACCAGGCAAATGCTGGGGCTGTACCTTAATTAAGACCACGGCCGCTTCCTTCCCACTCCTAGCCCTTCCCTGTCCCATCGTCGCCATAAGACCTATCTGTGTCGGTGCGACATAAAGCAACTAGCAAAAAAGCTTATGTATTGTGATTCATTTTTATGGCTGATTACATTATATATGTCGAAACTGGTCCCAAAGTTGAATAAAAGGTATTTGTAACATAAACACGTACCTAGTTAGTATTGAAAAGGTTGAACCTAATAGATATCTTATTGTTGACTGCTTGTATATCAAAAAATGTTTGGGGCATACAGTTCCCCGGTGTACGGTTAGTTAAACTTTATTTCTTTGTAGCCAGTTTTGTTTTTCATACTTTTTTAACATACACCTTTGTAATTTGTGTAAAAAGAGATTTTCAAAAATCGCTTGCCTTGAAAGTGTTGAACAGGTTTTACCAGAATCATATAAGTTGAGTCTGATATCCTTGATGATTTCATTGATGCTCTAGACCAGTGGTCCTCAAAGTGGGGAGCGCAAAGTGATAAAGGGGGGCACCGGCTCTAATTGAAATATTTGTATTTCATACTCTGTAAAAAATATTCCTATCCTCAGATTCTCACATCCATGAATCTAGACAGGAAGCTCTTCCACCGCCATTCAAGACTAATAAACTCGTACTTTTGCTGTCATATTTCACAAGAATTGACCAGTAGATTCTGCCAGCACGTATCCTGAGGAGAGGTGCGAGTAACATTTCCCACACAGCACCTTTCGCCCACCACCCACAGCAGATCACCTAACTGAACAATGAACAACCACTAATGACAATAAGCCACTTGACATTGTGATCGGCACTTCCTTACAAGAATAGATTCTTCTATTTCTACCATTGTCGACTCGATTTCAGCCAGGTATTTGCAGTCAGTTCAAAGACAGTGAGTGAACAGGTGAATTCTAGCGCGTTTAGTGGAAGTGATTAGTCCGATTTACTACCAATGGATAAGTGGTTTATTAGCAGTGGTAAAAAGGGATCCCATGAAAGTGATCGAGTGCTTGCCCTCCTTCAAAAATATTCATTCCTAATTAAGAACAAGATTCAAATATAATCAAAACACATTGTTTTTCCACTTCTACTTCTGCTCCCATCAGCAACATTAATTCTGTACCCAAAAGCAAAGTGCATAAATATCAAGATGATCACTTTTTTTTTTTTTTTACGTCACACGGATACAGATGGGTCTTATAGCGACGATGGGATAGGAAAGGCCTAGGAGTTGGAAGTGGCCATGGCCTGAATTAAGGTACAGCCCCAACATTTGCCTGGTGTGAAAATGGGAAACCATGGAAAACCATTTTCAGGGCTGCCGACAGAGGGATTCGAACCCACTATCTCCTGGATGCAAGCTCAGAGCCGCATGCCCCTGACTGCACAGCTAACTCGCCCGGTAGCATTCTTTTGAATAATCAGGAACGACCTCAATGCATTCTTTGTTGAAGATTTTAGCTGACAACAGTTTGAAGCTTGTGAAACTTAAGACACATTTGCAGACAAAACATCCCGACTGTGTAAGTAAACCTATAGAATTAAGCATCATGAGCAACAACTAAAGGAAATGTCAGATTCCTTGAAAAGCATGTGACATTTCCTAAGAAAGCGCTAAGAGCATCCTTCGAGGTATCCTATTTAATTGCAAAATCAAAATCACCCTATATCATTGGTGAGAAATTACTTCTTCCTGCAGCCGTAAAAATGTGCACCATCTTGCATGGAGAAGCATTTGGCGAGAGTCTGAAGTCAATACCACTCACGGATGCTACAGTGGCTCGTCGTATTGATACAGTAGTCTTTGACATAAAACATCAATTGTTACCACGTCTTTGTGATGGCCCAAATTTTGCCCTGCAACTTGATGATGGTATTTATATCGTAAATAGTGCCCAATTTCTTGTTTTTGTACGCTACTATCTAAAAATGAAATGTGCAAGTATTTTCTATTTTGTAAAGCTCTGGAAGAGAGAACTCTTGTGAATTCCTTTTTATTGACAACAATCTGTCATGGGACAAATTGTGTTGGTATATGTACCGATGGGGTGGCGGCATTTACTTGAACTAAAAAGGGGTTCAGAGCAAGAGTGAGTGCTGTTACTAATTCTGTAAAATTCACACATCACATGATACACAGGGAGGCATTGGCTTCAAAAGTATTACAACCAGAGGTCAATAAAATGCTGAACGATAGTCAGTGTTGTAAACTTTGTGGAAGCAAGAGCAGTACACAGTAGGCTATTTTTTATGAGGAGATAGGATCTACACGTGATTTGCTTCTATTGCACATTGTGTTCGTCGCGTTGTGGAGCTGAAGAATGAACTTTCTTTTTCTCTTGGACATCAGTCCCTGCCCTCGCAGCTCTGTTTCTGGATGAGAAATGGTTTCTGATACTGTGCTACCTGGCTGACACGTTTGAGAAACTGAATGAACGTGTCTTTTCAAGGACGAAATAGTAATATTGTCTTTCGAAGCGAGAAAACTTGAACTTTGGAAAACCCAGATGGACAAAGGTAACTGGGAGGTGTTTTCTTGTTTGAATGAATTCCTGGAGGAAAATACGTTATATTTTGGTAAAATTAGTGGAATTACAGTAGAACACCTCCAAAACCTTCATCAATAATTCAAAGATAAATTTCCAGAACCTTCAGCTGGATTCGCAGTCCGTTATATATGAGCGTAACAGCCCACTTGTCAATGGCAGAACAACAGGAACTAATAGAACTCTTAAAGTGACAGAACACTTTGAAATGAATTTATGTCGAAGTCTCTTGAAAATGTTGGGGTGCAGATTCGGAATGAATATCCCAGTTTATCAAAGAAAGTAATGGACATATTATTACCGTTTGCTTCAACTCACTTGTGTGAGTCAACCTTTTCCGCAGTGGCATCCATCAAGACGAAACACATCATTCTCGACTGCAGCTGGAAGGGAATCTGCAGGTTGCTGTTTCAAATATCCAACCAAGACTCGATCTAATTTCATCACAGATTCAAGCTCACCCATCACACTAACTCAGTAAGTGCCAGAGAATTACCGAATTTTGAACCATGTACCTTTTTATTCTTCCATTTTACTTTTTTTTAAGAGTTAAAACATTTTTGAAATTCACAGTTAAATTTTGAAAATTGTATATATTATTTTTCTACTGTCATCTATAAGACGCGAGCTTTCAAATATGAAAAGCCTTCTAAATGAACCAAAAGCATCACAGGCGCCACAGCTAAAGAGCTAATTAGTGAAATAAAATTTATTCTATTCCAGGAAACTGCACATGCAGCCATTGTTTTTACAAACAGGTAATAATTAACTTTCAACACCTTGGAATCCATGAAATTTTTTTACAATAAGATGTTGAACTCTGATGTGCTCTATGGATAGTAAATTGTGCTGTTGTTATTGTAACTGGTAGTTGTAATAATTAGACAGAAGCAAGTACTGTAAATCTTGTGATCTGTTTTTGTATGAAGTAGGATTGAGAAGTGCTAAGAAGGGAAAGAATGGGGGCGGCCCCCCTTGATATTTCATGTTTCAGAAGGAGGCGTGACAGAAAAATGTTTGAGAACCCCTGCTCTAGACGATTATATGATAGAATATATATTTTCCCTTCGTGCTTTAAATGAACTTATTTTCACGTTAGTAGAAGAAGTTTTAATGAGATCCTGGGTATGACAAGGGCTGGAAATCACATCAATGCACAGAGGAATTCACCTTTCTATTGTGTAAAAAAAAGTGGTATTTACTGTTTGATACCCAATCAGCCAACACCAGTCAGTCTAAGGTGTGAAATATGTAACAACTGTCCAAAAAGTCTAAAACCACTATTACAAAGGGCAGTAGGAAAGTTTAGTGAACACTTTAGACTTCTTCAAAATAATTTCCACCCCACTCAATACATGTCTCCATACATCGAAACCAGTCACTGAACCAACTCTGCCACTTTTCTTCGGTTACATTTTCACGCTCTTGATCCCGTGCTGCCAGAAGCTCCTCGTTGGATGCAAAATGCTGTCCTTTCAGCTCCCTTCACTTCTGGGAAGAGTGTGAAGTCACATGGGGCAAGATCAGGACTGTATGGAGGATGATCAAGCATAGTCAACCCTGATCTGGCAAGAAAATCCATTGTTACATTAGCACGATGTGCTGGAGCATTGTCGTGATGCAATAGCCAAGTGTTGAGTCGTGACCTTGGACGGAGCTGCTTGAGAGCCTGGATGGCCTGAGGCAGACAAGTCTCACTGTACCACTTCGCAGTAACTGCCCTTTGTGTTTCTAGCACCACCCGAGTCAGGATGCCCTGTTTAGTGAAGAATACTACAATCATCCTTTTCTTCACTGACCTTGACTTTTGCACAGTCACGATGCTAGTGGCGTTACGTGAAGTCCAATTTTCAAACTGTTTTAGCATTTTTTGGCACCATTTCACTCAATGTACCCTTTGTTCCTCTGAAAGTGAATGGGGCACCCAAAGGGAACAAACCTTTCTAACATGAAGAATTGAATGAATAGCTGGTGCAGGGATCTAGAGGGTCTCTTCTACTTGCCGATATGTCAACCGCCTCTCTTGCTGCAACATTTTCCTCACAGCTTCAATGTTTTTCTCAATCACTGATTCAGACGGTTGCCCAGAACGAGGATCATCTTCAACCCCAAAATTTCCCCTCTGGAACTCTTTGTACCAGCGGAAAATTGTTGTCCGATGTGGACAGTCTTTCCCCAGCACAGGAGTCATTTCCTCCAGGCACTGGTCAACAGTTAATCCACGAGCAAATTTATAGCGGATAATTGCGCGATATTTGCCTTTAGACCAGACTGACATCTTAACATGCTTTCAATCCCATTGTTTGGTAACAACTGCCTTGCTGCTTTCTAGACCAGTTTTCATCCCTCACCATAACAGGGGTGTCCAGCCAACCATTTTTGCGTATTGCAAAACTTTCCTAGTTCCCTTTGTATTCGGTAAACGAAAAATATTCATATTCAAAAATCATATTCTGGTGTTATGACAATTTTTTTTATTTCATTTGATCTTATTTTATTTCATTACCAGTGATCACAGAGCTGTTTTAATTTGCAAATATTTATATTCACATATTGAGAATAATACATTTCACTGATTTCATTACATTTTAAAATAAATCGTAAATCTGAATGTGTAAAATACATGTTTGTTTTGTGGGGTACTCAGTGTCCAATGTCCAGTTAGTGTCCCTGAAACATAGATGTACAGTTCCAGGGTTAACCTAATTATAAATAATAAGATGATGGATGCAGTATTTTTGCATCTCTCTCTTGAGAAAGGCGAGAGCAAAATATAGCTTCCACCAAAGTCCCAGTCTTGCCCATGGCTTTGATAATATGGAATCTGCTGTGGTATGGGTGACGCTGAGTAATGACATTCGGAGCATGACCAGGGTATGTGTTTGTTATGAAAGGTGCTGCTCACAGGATCAGTCATGCTGCAATAGCACTTTCTGGCCCAGTGAGGAAAGCGATGGCAAATTACCTCCTTATCTTGCCTAGTAAGCATCATTTTGGCTCTGCCATTGGTTTCTGTGGTTTTCCTATAACTGAATAACCTATGGCGGTGCTATTTGTGGATCCAACCAGCCTCTGGGCTGATGACCAGACAGGAATAACAGGGTAACTGAAACTATACAAATATATCTATAGTTCAAACTAAATATGTAGACATTATTAATTTTTTATTATTATTATTATTTGTTGTTGTTGTTGTTGTTGTTGTTGTTGTTGTTGTTGTTGTTGAACACACTGTGCTCCAACAGACATAAAAACTGCCATTAAGTTGAAAGAGGGACTCTGGAAGTAGCATTAAATAACATAAAAAAGGAAGGTTTCGTACAGTCTTTGTAATATGGAATGCAAAATATTATGCCCTGCAGGCAGTGGAAAGGTAATAGGGGAAGCAGAATCCTAACTCTGGGGCGAAGCACAACAGTTTCACAAGAACATGAGGCCATGGTTGCAATAAGACTGTTTATTGTGATCCAAACCATCTCAATCTTAATCTTCTAATAATTTTAATCAAGGGTTCCCATATGTTACAGAACTCTTCCAGTGCCAGATTCTGATACCCCATATCTGATCAAACCATGATTAGAAACAGGTGACAACAATAATAATTATTATTATTATTATTACTGAAGCCTCCGTGGCTTAGGCGGCAGCGCGCCAGCCTCTCACTGCTGGATACCATGGTTCAAATTACGATCACTCCATGTGAGATTTATGCTGGACAAAGCAGAGGCAGGACAGGTTTTTCTCCTGGTACTGTGGTTTTCCCTGTCATCTTGTATTCCAAAACGCTCTCCATTAACATTTCATCTGTCGGTCATTTATCATTGCCCCAGAGGAGTGTGAGGATGGTTGCCTAGTTGTACTTCCTCTTAAAACAATAATCACCACCAGCACCACCAGAGGAGTGCGACAGGCTTCGGCAGCCGGCACATTTCCTATCCTCGCCGCTAGATGGGCGCTTCATTCATTCCATTCCTGAACTGGTCGCATGACTGGAAACAGGCTGAGGATTTTCATTTTCATTACTCAGTTCCTTATTCCAGATTACAAAGATAAATTGATATTGTAGTATAAAACCTATTGATTGAAAAAACAAAAATAGTGTGGCAATGTATTGTAATAAGATGCTTTTGTCTTATATTTGTCATCTCTTTTACTTGTTATAAATATAAACAAATAATCTCTTATTTTTTCCTTTTATTTTCAGTTGCGGGTAGTAGTAAGGTAACAAAAGATGGGGCTCTGAAAGACCAAAAGACATGGAGTATTGCTGAGTGTGCTAATATTTTTGCTCAAAGCTGCACGAATCTTAGAAACCAACTTGAGGTAAGGAGAAGTTTAAAGATGCTCCCGTTTGTGTTACTCAAAAAATTCATATATAACTAAATCGTATTTGATACAAGTTTAAGGTGCACGTAATACTCGTGTATATACGTAAAAAATTATCATCTTACGCTGCCAACTTCCCTGCTACCAGGCTAGTCATCATCCAAAATGACGTCAACTTCTATGCCATAGAGAGCATTCGAGATCCTGGTCTCTGGCAGTACTGGGAATCGATCTCAGACACCTGAGAACAGCAGCTAATTGTGCTAACCATTACGCTAACAGACATTCTTAACTACAAAACACAGGCATATCACATGACTTCTGCGTGCTTGCAGTGCACGGGTCAAACATAAGAAACTGTTCACCTAATTGTGAGACATCATCAGAGCAGAGGCATAGTATTATAGTATGGAGACATTTCTTAACTACGAAACAGATGTACTTCCAAATGAAATACATAGTGACTGGAAGCATTCGTTGAATAACTGCAGTTGTCGAAAGCCAGACCATTATTTTTAGGCTTATTTTTATGACGCATTACTTTGATGCATGTTTTCATTGCGCGGGTCAGATAGTTGAAACTATTCACTAATTTGTGTGATGTCATCAGAGCTGCAGTACAGCTTGTACCTGCTTCGAAGCAGAATCGTTCTCTTCCGAGGAATTATGTTTGGGGATCTTCTATTTATGCGTGCACTCACTCTCACACTCTCTCTCTCTCTCTCTCTCGCTCTCATTCTTCTGGTAAGTTATGTTCTGAACCTGCTTCTCTATTTGTCAGGTAGTCTCATTTGAGTAAATATGTTGTTGGCTTAGCTAAGAGTCTATCTATCTATCTAGCTGTTGTATGAGTTCTGGAGCTGGGAGTGTCCAAGGACGTGTTCAGCTCGTCTTTCTATTTGACGCCTATGGCCGATCTGCACATCTCGGTGTGGGATGATTCTAATGAGATAGAGAGAGGGTGAAATCCACTGTCGGCACATAGCCTGCTCTGTCGAATAATACAAAGGGGTCTGCTCAGGGCTTAACGTCCCCATCTGGCAGGACAAATCACCATCAACAGCGTCATGCCCTGAGTCCATATGAATACAGCAAAGAGGTTTGCAATTAAATCCAAGCTTTTGGCACACAATCTAAGTAATTATAAAATGCATACCATTACCTCTCTTACACTCCCGGTCAACATTCTTATAGTCAAAATTTCTTCCGCCAATGAGACTTGAACTGGCTAATCACGTATCAGACACTATAGACTTAGATGCCCCAATGATCATGGCTACCGGGCAGAGCGCGTAAGAGATGTTGCTTCTTTATTTTAAGAGCCAGAAACAGTGCAGTCTTTATCTCCCTGTTATTGTCTTTGCTGTGCATAGTAGCTTGTTATGGAGGTTCTTTATGTATAGTAATATCACAGTACTTAACTCTTATTACTGGCCATCGGTTGAGTCCATGGCTAAATGGTGAGTATGCTACTATTTGGTCTAAGGAGTCCCAGATTCAATTTCTGGGCTAGGCACGCGTTTTAACCTTCATTGGTTAATTCTGTAGCACAGGGATTGGGTGTATGTTCCGTCTTCAGCATTAGAATTAGTCACACGTACTCGCAGGTCGCCTATAGGCGTCATTTCATGAGACCTGCATCAGACTTCTCTGGATGCCACACACCATTATTATTATTATTATTATTATTATTATTATTATTATTATTATTATTATTATTATTGTTATTGTTATTGTCCATCTCACGTAATTTCTGTGCTCTCACATTTCAAGGTTGGTTTGTTGCTTTTATACATACTAGTATCTTCATGTGAATTCCACACCCCTCCATTGTTGACATTCATTCTTTTAAAACTTAAATATTTTCGCATATCATAGTTTGCAATGACGCATGAACTTTGTACACCAGTGCTTCTCGCAGAACTCAGAATATTTAAAGATATGAACTTCATTAATGTTTCCATATTGAATTGAGATTAACGATAAGATATCTATTAGGTTCAACTTTTTCAATACTAATTAGGTACGTATTTAAGTTACAAATACCTTTTATTCAACTTTGGGACCGGTTTTGACATATATAATGTCATCATCAGCCATAAAAAGATCACAATATACAGTAAAACCTTGTTAATTCGATGTCGTTGGGACTCAAAAATAGGACTTCGAATTACGTGATTTCGAATTAACCGCCAATACGCAATTCAGAAGTACCAACCCTTGCCGCATTACAAAATATTGTAAGGCACGTTACTGCATGCAGTTAACCTTGATTCACAGTTTATACTTTTCAAATGCCATGAAAAAAGAACTATTTCCAAAATGTATCCAAGAAGGTGCATTTACAGTATTCAAATAATGCACTCGGATATCTCACTGGTAAACATAACCTCACGCAAGTAAAGAAAGAAAGAAAAGCACGATTCAAAGACGAGGAGAAATCTATGCTGGCTCCCATGTGCAAGTGCTTTATTAATGGGATTACTATACTATTTGCATTTTAGATGCCTTGTATTTATACACAGAAAGTATCCGATGCCCTTAAAATCGAACTTTTCTATGACTCTATCCTTGTACGATTTCCCGCCATGGCACTTATCTCATACTTCAGAAAATGTAAACACTTGCCGCGTCACAAAGTATTCTAAGACCCATTATGCAAGCAACTCGATTCACAGTTTAAACCTTTCAAATGCCATGGAAAAAACTATTTCCGAAATGTATCCAACAAGGTGCATTTACAGTGTTCAAATAATGCACTTGGATAAATCACTGATAAACATAACCTCACGCAACGAAAGAAAGAAAAATCGCACAATTCAAAGACAAGGATAAATTATGCCGGTTCCCCTGTGCAAATGCATTATTTTTTGGATTTCTTTATTGTTTGCATTTTTATTATAAATGCTTTGTACTGGCATGGAAAGTGCCCGACGCTCTTAAAACATTGTGGCTTATCGAACTTTGCTATGACAAGGGGATAAAGTATCTCGCTTCTATGTGCATTGCAACGCACTACTATGACCCCCATCCCTCATACTTGTACGATTTCCCGGCTGGCAATATCTCCTTTAAAACCATAAGACCGTTTGGGTTCGCATAAAAATAAAGCAATGCAGTTTCACCGGCAATGACAATATTGTTCGGTGCCTACGAATTTATTATATGAGCCACGTTTTTTCGTCAACTGTCGGCATCGCCAGTGTTCGCGGATTCTGTTTTCCCGCACACTGCCTGTTGCGTGATATTACGGCGTTCCTTAAAAGGTTGAATACAAAAGAATTCCGATTTCATTCAACTTAGCAATCATGAAGCGCACTGTAGACCCACCGAAGTGAGTGTAAGTGCGGAAAGCTACCCCTCCACGTTCCGGAATGTGCGTCCAATTATGACGCGGAGCGGATAAATTTCGAGTTGAAATTACTCTGTAACATGCTATTGTTTTAAAATGTAAAGGCAGTTTCGAATTAAGTCTTAATTTCGGTAATGGGGCCGACATTGTACTTCGAATTACGAATTATCCGTATTTCGAATTACACAATTTAAATAACATGCAAAACTGTATCTCGTGTTTCCGGGAACGAGAGCTTCTTCGAATTGGGCGGGATTTTGAATTATCGAGGTTCTACTGTATAAGCAAAGACACAATCTGTAACTGACTAATCACACCATGTGTCATAACAGAAGAGTAACGGCTTAATAATTAAATCTGGTGCAATGACACATTGAGGTAAACATAAAGTCTCTCATTATTCAAGGAATAAAAGAAGGTTCTTCAATATGTAGTCTTTGTGCATCCGTTCAATAGAAGGCTCCGATAGGCTTCCAAAGTAAAGAGTCATTTAAAACACACATACGTGATTTCGTCAACCAGAGTGTCGAGAACATATTTCAGTCACTTGTAATTTATACCTGATAAAATTTTAATACTGATGAATATGAAATCAGTCAGTGGTAAAAGACGATAGTCTTGTGGGAAGGAGATATAAAATGTGGTAGGTCTGGAGGGGAAGAAGATGCGGGAAGAAACAGATCTTGTTAGGGGATTAGTAGGTTTAAGGTGGGTCTTGTGAACAACGTGGTGGGGGTTTGTAACATGATAGGGTACTCTGTAGCGTAGTAAATATTGACCTCCTATTCAGAAGATTAAAATACTTAAATACTTTAATTAAAAAATCAAACAGAATATTAGTTTTTTCAGAGACTTCGTTCAGATTCAAATTGGAGTTGAAGAACTGGTCTAAGTGAATGAAGCAATTTTCTGCGACGTCAAGAATAGGGCCTTTGTCCATATTCATGAGCACCTCTATATCTTGTTGTATGTTACTGAAGCTATGCTTTGAATCTTGAATGTGCTGGCCAACTGCCGAGTGTCTATTATATTTAGTAGCATTAACATGTTCCATGTATCTGATTTTGAAGTTCCTCCTTGTTTGACCAATGTACGAGGATTGACGGTTTTGACATTGGAATCTGTAGACACCTGATTTTTGATAAATGTTAGTCTTGTTAATTGAGTTGGTATTATATAAGATATCCATATTTCTATTGTTAGTTCGATATGCAATTTTGGTGTTGTGTTTCTTCAGAATATTTGTAACTACGTAAATATCTTCGTTGAATGTGAAAGTTGAATAATAATCAGGTTTAATTTTCTCTCTAGTTAGAGTTGAATTTAGGCGAAATTTTTGTTTGTTGATAATGCGCTCTATAAATGCATTGTCATAACCGTTATATTTGGCTATGAAGTGGATTGTATTCAATTTTTTATTTAGATTTACTGTATTAAGTGGTATACTGAATGCCCTGTCTACCATACTGCTGTAGGTAGCATACTCGTGTGCTTTGGGATGAAAAGAATTTTTCTTGATGGTAGTGGCTGTCTGTGTTGGTTTTCTGTAAATTTCGTATTCTATTGATGAAGGAAGTCTGTCTAATATGAGATCCAGAAAATTTATGCTTCTGTTTGTCTCAGATTCTAGAGTGAACTTTATCTGCGGATCAATATTGTTTAAATTGCTAAGAGTGGTGGCTGCATCAGTAATTCCTTCGTCAAGGATAACGAGTGTATCATCCACAAATCTGGCCCAAAATTTTATGTTTGTAAAGTCACTGCTGTTGTTAATTGCTGTATGCTCTAAATGGTCAATATATATCTCAGCTAAAATTCCTGAAGCCAGTGATCCCATAGCTAAGCCATCTTGTTGGTATATGCAATTATTGAAACTGAAGAAATTATTCTTAACCACTAATTTCAAGATTTCCATGAAATCCTGAACCTAACAATAGAAATCCGGATATCTTATATAATACCAACTCAACAAGACTAACATTTATCAAAAATCAGGTGTCTACAGATTCCAATATCAAAACCGTCAATCCTCGTACATTGGTCAAACAAGGAGGAACTTCAAAATCAGATACATGGAACATGTTAATGCTATTAAATATAATAGATACTCGGCAGTTGGCCAGCACATTCAAGATTCAAAGCATAGCTTCAGTAACATACAACAAGATATAGAGGTGCTCATGAATATGGGCAAAGGCCCTATTCTTGACATCGCAGAAAATTGCTTCATTCACTTAGACAAGTTCTTCAACTCCAATTTGAATCTGAACGAAGTCTCTGAAAAAAATATTCTGTTTGATTTTTTAATTAAAGTATTTAAGTATTTTAATCTTCTGAATAGGAGGTCAATATTTACTACGCTACACAGTACCCTATCATGTTACAAACCCCCACCACATTGTTCACAAGACCCACCTTAAATCTACTAATCGCCTAACAAGATCTGTTTCTTCCCGCATCTTCTTCCCCTCCAGACCTACCACATTTTATATCTCCTTCCCACAAGACTATCGTCTTTTACCACTGACTGATTTCATATTCATCAGTATTAAAATTTTATCAGGTATAAATTACAAGTGACTCAAATATGTTCTCGACACTCTGGTTGACGCATATCACGTATGTGTGTTTTAAATGACTCTTTACTTTGGAAGCCTATCGGAGCCTTCTATTGAACGGATGCACAAAGACTACATATTGAAGAACCTTCTTTTATTCCTTGAATAATGAGAGACTTTATGTTTACCTCAATGTGTCACTGCGCCAGATTTAATTATTAAGCCGGTACTCTTCTGTAATGACACATGGTGTGATTAGTCAGTTACAGATTGTGTCTTTGCTTATTATATTGTGATCTTTTTATGGCTGATGATGACATTATATATGTCGAAACCAGTCCCAAAGTTGAATAAAAGGTATTTGTAACTTAAATACGTACCTAATTACTATTGAAAAGGTTGAACCTAATAGATATCTTATCGTTGAATTCAGAATAACCAGGAAAATGTTTTTTAATCCCCGTCAGTCATTACCAACAGCCTATCAGTGACCTGGTTTTCACTACCTGTAATTAACTCTACTGCTTGGTTATTTGCAGTTCAACTTGGTGTGTGTAATGAATATAGAAGAAATTATTTTCTGAGTGTAGGTCCTGTTGAATTGGGTTAGTAGCTCCCAGTGTTGCATCTGAAACTCTACCTGGCATTTTCAAGGGGTCAGCTCTCTCTGAAGGTCAGTATTGCACTGAAGTTGTGGCTATTGATATTTAGTTTTTAACCTCATCAGTTCAAAGCAGAGATTTACCCTCTTAGTATCGCACTTTTTTTTTTTTTTTTTTTTTCCCATAGGCTATACTAAGTATGCCACCTGGTTTACAGCCTAATTTGGAAAGCTGAAGATTATGAACTGTAATTCCCCAATATTATAAAGCCAGGTTTAGGAACATTACGCTAAATTGTTCAGAAAGGATAACAATATTGATGTCTTATTGGTAACGAATAATGTCGGCACATCTTATAAATTATATACCAAGTATTGATAACTCCAGAAAAACAGTGCGTAGTGACCAGCTCTAGTCAGTAATGGAAATCGTGCACTTTTCGTGTCCTATAATAACCCACTTTCGCTCCCATCAGTGAAACAGCACTAGGTAATTACTGTATAATTAGGCACCTGCAACAAGAGTGCAATCATGCTCCTTGGCACTCTAAGAAAGTTATAAATAATAGTTACATGGCAATTTTAAGCAGAAAGCAAGTGATTCTGCAGTGAGATAGGTGTTATGCAGTGTGATGAAAATTTGGCATCAGAGCTAAATATTGTCACGTATCATAGTTTGTGAAGATGCATGTTTGCCATATTTTCACAGAAAACTTGTTTATTGATTTGAGTTCTATATTTCTGGCACATTTTGCTTACTATTACCCCATTTCTAAAAGTGTGAAAACAACATACAATAAATATTGCAGTATGGCTTCCAGCTCACCTCGACTAGTATGCCTCGTTTTGGCACCACCATCATTTTTGCTTCATTCATTCTCTGAGAATAGAATATCAGGACCGGGCGAGTTGGCTGTGCGCGTAGAGGCGCGCGGCTGTGAGCTTGCATCCGGGAGATAGTAGGTTCGAATCCCACTGTCGGCAGCCATGAAGATGGTTTTCCGTGGTTTCCCATTTTCACACAAGGCAAATGCTGGGGCTGTACCTTAATTAAGGCCACGGCCGCTTCCTTCCAACTCCTAGGCCTTTCCTGTCCCATCGTTGCCATAAGACCTATCTGTGTCGGTGCAACGTAAAGCCCCTAGCAAAAAAAAAAAAAAAAAGAATATCAGGAACTGGATTACAATTGTGGTGAACATATCAATTGCCACCACATATTAAGGATGGGTGCGATGAATGCTTTAGTATGAAACCAGCCAATAACAGTGGCTACTAAGAGAAAAAATTATGACAGGAAAGAAACACAACTTATCACTTCAGAGGGCAGGAGGTGTGTCAGTCATTCTTGCCATTTGTATTTGCTTGTGGCTCTAAGAGGCTAAAAAATTTAAAGGAACAATTCAAAAAAGAAGGGGTGCAACCTAAAATTCACAGAAATGTATTAGACTTCTCAGATAAAATATATTTTTGATTATCCTAAACATGCAGTCTACTTTATGAATAATTTCTGTGAACAAAATGCACTTATTATGCCAGGCCGGATCCCCACCAGCATATCTAAGAAGTACATTCATACATTATACTCTGACAGTTGTAAATCATTAGAGAGAATTCCTGTATCACTCTCATCCTGGTATTCCATCAGGTGTACATTTTGAGGTAACATAGTAGTTCAGAAACCCAAGACTGATCTTTGTATGACTTGTACAAGCAATCAAACTGTAATAGGGAAAACTGTCAGTTATGCATGAGGAGGAAGAAAGAAATCCGATGGGAAAGGCTATACAACATATTAATTATGCCCAAGCAGAGCGGATTGCTTATAAAAACCATAGAAAATTGTAGAAAAATGATTAGACAACTGGAAACTCCTTTGTCTCTTGGGCCACATAGCTGTAACACATACGAGGGCACAATGCATTATAGTTTTGATTTTGCCCAACAGGTGGACTTACCATACGATCCACAAGAAGTTTGACCCATTTTCTTTCTTACAGGCTATAAAGTGGGTCTCTTTGATGCAGCGTGTGAAGCACTTAAGAAGTTTGTTTTGTACATTATTCCAGAAGCTTGCATTGTGGGTAAAGGAGTAAATACTCTCTTATCCCTTGTACATCACTTCTTGGAAAATTTTTCTTTAGGTGAGGAGCATTTAAAATTCCATGCTGATAACCATGCTGGGCAAAATTAAAACATCATCCTACTGAGATACCTCATGTGGAGAGTTATGACAGGAAAGAACAGCAGTTGGAAAATTTCATTTTTGCCAGTGGGACCCACAAAATTTCAACCTGGTATGTATTTTGGTTGTTTCAAGAGAGCATTCCAGAAAAATGAAAGTGCAGTTACTGAAGATGTAATTAATGTTGCCCATAAAAGTTCTCAGGTTTCTAGCTCCCTTATTCCTGTCGCTGTTGGCACAGAATCCGGAAATATAACAATTCTTACATATGACTGGGAAAACAAGTTTGATGCTGGAATGAAAACATTCCACAAATAACCCAGATACATCACTTGTGTATATGAAAGTGCACCCTGGTGTAGTATTGACAAAAAAATCCATAGTTTCTGATGAAGTACCCTACACCATCCTTCCAGAAGATCCACCACCTGACTTCAGTGACTTTCCGCAAGTCGTCAAACCTCAAGGACTTAGCATCGATAGACAGATGTATCTCCATGAAAAAATTAGACTCTTCATATCAGAAGATAAGAAAGATATATTATGTCCTGCTGTAACATCTTTCCCTGCACGAAAACGCCACCACCAATTACCTCAAGTGAAAATCTTATGGAGCCAGCTTCTGTTTCTCCTCCTCTGCCAATAATTACACTGTCATCTTAAAAAATTGTAATGCCTAAACAAACAAGTAAGGGTCAGAAGGGAAAACCACCAAGTCCAAGAAAATTATCCCCAAAGAAGAGGTCTCGACCCACCTGCAGCTACTGTGGAGAGGTAGGATATCGGGATCAAATGGTGAAAAGGCATGTAATGTGCCCAAAACGCAGGGTTCAACATGAATAACTGATATTCCTGTCTTATGCTGGCTGTGATTAATGTTCATTAAGGTATGTGATAATTTTTGTAAAGTACAGTAGTGTTGCATATAGTTGTCTTCAGTGACCTTCCGCAAGTCATAAAAGCTCAGAGACTTAACATAGATTGATAATCTCCATGAAAATATTATACCGTAAATAATATCTATTGGTAATATTTGCTAAAAAAACAATCTGTATCAGAATACCGGTGAACATGAAAATGTAAACACCAACGTAACTTACAGATAGTTTAGTAGTTATTTGTGTCGTAAAGTAACCCAATTTTTAAATAGCTCTTCTGAAAAGTTATGAAATCTTATGCTTATGTTATAATATTACATGCTAATTTAAGGCCTTAAATTCTTTTGGAGGCATTCAATTCAATTACATGATATTAACTACATATTATGGAACACGACAGTACCTTTATCTCAGTGTCAGACTTGTGGTCCCTTTTCATATGCTCGCACACATATCTCAGCAGTAAAAGCCATTTGAAAGGTTTTGGGGATGGGGATTTTTTATCCAGAGTGTCGAAGTATAGATGCAATTTCTGAATTCATTTTAAATGAACTAAATCCTGTGTTCAAGATAATCCTCACAAACTAATCGTGCAGACTTTTGAAGGATGTTCCATGGTGAGTGGCACAACAGGAGGAGTTCAAGCAAAAACAGTTTCAGTATCCTAGTGCACACTTCATACATTGCTATACTTATCAATTGAATGTAATTACGGATAAAGCTGCTTCACAAAACAAATCCGAAAGTGTATTTTTTTTCTTGTTTTATTGGCTTTCTCCACATATTTTTGAAGGTCACCACAATGCTTGTTTGTATTGCAATCATTGGTGGTTCATCGAATTCCAAGCTGTCCTACGACGTAGTGGAACTTTAAATCTATAACCGTGAATGTAATATTTGAGAACAAGGAAAGCTTGAAAGAATGCCACACAACAAAATTGCCATGGGGCATTATTTGAGTAACAGAAACTTTATTTATTGGTTAAAATTTTTTAGCAACATAATGCCATATGTAGACTATTATACACACAGTTACAATCAAGATCGATAGATGCAATCAAAGCAAGAAATGCAGTGCCTAATTTTATAAGAGTTGTGAGGCACATCACAGATGGCATAGGACAGAGCCATGGTGAAACAAAATCTTCATTAGTTTGTAAGGGAAAATGGAAGGCAGGTAGATTGACTCAGTTGAAATGTGTGACAGAACTATACAAGACGCTCACCATCACTTTAGTTTATTAAATCAGCTTGATGCAGCAAATTTATTAAACTCGATCAACTTCTGTGACAACTCTGCAAACTTTTCAGAAAAGGGAACTTGCAGCAGCTGTTCAATATTATTCAGCTCTGGATAAGAACAGTTTGAAAGCAAAACTACATGTTATGTGTGAGTGGCAGGATTTCAGAAATGCTAGAGGCTCTGATCCATTGCTTCAGCGTGTACTATGACACAATCTACAGGATACATTCTGGGTGATGACAAAGTTACTCAAGATTCTGATTACAACTCCAGTGATGACAGCAGAACCTAAAAGATGTTTTTCATCACTGACAAGAATAAAAACTTTCTTAAGAAATATCATTTCCCAGAAACGCCTCACTGCACTTGCCATATTGTTAATCAAAAAGAAGACACTTTTAGCTGGTAGATTTGTATACAAGATTTTGACTCCAACTTTCATAAATATCTCCCTCTGTGGGTGGGGGCAGTAGAATAACACCCACGGTATCCCCTGCCTGTCATAAGAGGCGACTAAAAGGGGCCTCAGGGGGCTCTGAAATTTGGAGTATGGATTGGCGACCACAGGCCCCTTAGCTGAGTCCTGGCATTGCTTCCACTTACTTGTACCAGGCTCCTCAATTTCATCTATCCTATCCGACCTCCCTTGGTCACCTCTTGTTCTTTTCAGACCGCAACGGTATTTCGTATGGAGACCTAGGGAGTTTTTCATTTTCACGCCCTTTGTGGCCCTTCTCTTCCTTTGGTTGATACCTTCATTTTTCGAAGTGTCGGACCCCTTCAATTTTTTTCCTCTGATTAGTGTTATATAGAGGATGGTTGCCTAGTTGTACTTCCTCTTAAAACAATTATCACCACCACCTTTTATAAATATGCCGTATTAAAGACTGTAAAGCCTCTAGCCTCTAAATTATAAAAGTACAGCTATTGCATTATTAAACCAGCTGAGGAGTAAAGCACAATGCAGATGAGACAGGAATGCACATTAACTTAGTAACATTGTGATATACTTCTAAACAAGGAGCCATAGTCAGTGCATGTGAGATATTTTAAAATGGTAAGTTAGTACAGTTTAGATTTCACTTAAGCTCTAGAACTGTAGTACGGTGTTAGGCCCAAGGGGTAGCTTCGTTTCTTGAAATCCTGAAGTCAGTTCCCAGCCGGTCCTGCTATTTTACTACTGGACTGAGGGCTGAAACAGGGTTTCCTCAGCCGCATGAGATTAACTGAGGTGCTGTCTGCTATGAGAGGCAGCAGACCCGATCACAAAAACCAAGTGATGCTGCTGGTTTGTTATTGCCCTGTACAACTGACCCTATGGACAGCAGTTTTCTTGGCAGGTCAAGGCCCTTAAAATGGGCCAAATGTACTATGGGCTTAGGGAATGTCAGCAGAATGCTACAAAAATCGTGATACTGGCTACTCAAATAAGGGTTGGAGATGGTACAGATAACATACCATACAGTTTTTGCTCTGTCAGTATATTCCTCAAAATCAAAAGGAAAAGGGAGTATTTTTTTACTGTATCACAAATGGCTCTTCATATAAACTTAATTCTTTTTATATTTGAAATTTTCCCTGCTTTACTTTTCAGTCTTTGAAGAAAGATGATGTTCTTGTCTGGGACAAAGATGACAAGAATGCAATGGATTTTGTTGCTGCATGTGCAAATATCAGAGCACATATATTTGGTATACCTCAGAAGACTCGCTTTGATATTAAATGTAAGTAGTATTATTTTCGTAAGTTACTATGTAGAATTAAAGGTGTTTGCATTTAAGACTTTACTACTTCTTTCTTTTTCTCTTTTTTTTAAAGCTATGGCTGGCAATATAATTCCTGCAATTGCAACAAGCAATGCAATTATTGCTGGAGTAGTTGTTCTCCATGCATTTCGTGTTCTGCAAAGTGAATGGGAGAAGTGTCAGTCAGTATATCTCAGACTGAAACCTAACCACCGGGGTCAGCTTATTGTTCCTGAGAAATCTTTGAATCAGCCTAATAAGAACTGTTATGTTTGTGCTGCCAAAAATGAGGTAAGTCAAGATTTGAAAACTGGAAATTCATATAGTTTTCATGCAACTCATATGAAATACTGTAAAGAGCTCTTCTGTGGACCATGCTCAACATGCAAAAGTAGAATCAGTTCTTCAGACAGATTCAGAATAGGCATAAGTAAGAAATCAAACTGATGGGAAAGTGATTTTCTTGCAAGATTACTAATAAAGTAAATGAAGTGAAATACACTATTTATTCATGATTCATTTTAAGACTTCTGTAGTCATAATTGATGTTACAAAATATTACGTGAGTATATTACAGCTTAGCAGCAATATTTTGCCTACTTCGATGGTTTTTATTAATTGGCAAGTAGTAGAAATTGAAAATCATCCAGCATACAATCTGCGTTCTGCAGCTGTAATGTTTACTTGAAGAGATAATCGCAGTTCTCTTGAAATGTATACAATACTTTAACCATAATGTACAGGGAGTATAATGTAAGACTTCACAACTCTGTTCACAGGCCACGGAAATCCCCAAGTGAGTGCCATATGGCTTGTGGCAAGTCTAGCATGATACAGGGTTGGGCACTATGTCCCTGTTTCAGTACACTGTGCCGGTACAATAGTTATATTCCACTATTCCAGAACGTCAGTTGTTCCGAAACATTCTCGAGTGAGACCGAGACATTGGCTCGCTGTCCTGTCAGAAGCGCCACTATGCACTGCCCTTCACCTACTAGCTGGCTGTCGATACCGGCAGTGTGCCGCCATGTGCTGGAGTGTTCCGTGTTCAGTCGTATCCTCTTTGTTCTGTGAGTTTTGTTGCACCAGCAGCTGGCCTTTGGTACATGCGGAGAACTTAATGCGTTCTGTTTTGTAAGTGTGTTTTCATTGAAGCCTAGTAATATATACCGTATGAAGGACGGTACACTTTGAATAATATCACACTGGAGTCCTGTTTACGACTTTTTTACTAGAATAAAACCAGACAGAGTGACATGCAATTTATGTTCTTCTATTTTGTCCGCAAAAGGATCTTCAGCCGGCACAGTGACGAGACATTTGAAAATTAAACATTCTACCATTTTTATTTTTGTGTTCTGCTTGTATAGGCCTAGTTTTATTTTTATAATCTCCTGTTCAGCTTGTATATAGTGTTTAATTTTTATCTTCATGTTTTGCTTGTGTGAGTTTTTTTTTTTTAATTTTCGTGTTCCGCTTGAATGTTGTGTACATAAATAGAGTACTGACGAATGTTTCTTCAACTGTACGAGTATATTTTTAATTGGTGAAAATAACATTGTGATATTTGTAAACACATCTACTGACAGTGTAATTATGACAGGTGTATTTTAGAATGAATGAAAGAAAACCTTCTTATCCTAAAAACAACATTTAGACATGATTTTCTGGGTGCCTATTTCAGAGTTCCGACTGCTTTTTCACGTGCTGTGAAGTTTTATCCTGGCCTTAATTACTCACAATATGGGCTGATACATTCAACTGGTGAAAATATCCTTGGATATTAGTTACTTTTAAGAAAAAAAAAAGAAGGCAAAGAAGAACAGCTCTCACACAGGAGAGGTTAGAAGATATACAGACAAGACTGGAAGTCAGACCACAGAAGTCACTTCAGAGATTAGCTCAGGAAACTGGTTTCACATTCATCATCACGTAATGTGAAAAAATGATTACATATAAGATCTTACTGGACACATTCGGTCCATAACATACAGCCTACACATTTATTACAAGAATAAGATTTTGCAATTGGCTGATGAATAGTGTCCAGCCATGTGGTCTAGGAGTAGCATGCCTGCCTCTAACCCGGAGGCCCTGGGTTCGATTCCCGGCAAGGTCAAGGTATTTTACTTGGTCCGGAAAGTTGGTTCGAGGTCCACTCATACGTGATTACAATTGAGATGTAGGCAGAGAAAGTTCGCGCCAGATAGCGCTCGTGTAGTACTGGGTAAGCACAAGGCGATCGTCTTATGTTTCTCCCAGTCAGCTGCGAGTAATGTATAGAATGTGGTAGAGTTTTCTGAGCTAAAACTGATTGTATCTTTTCTAATTTTACTCCAAGACTAAATTAATTAATTGTATACGTATTTCCCCTAGTATGTTATGGACGATTTTCAGCGTTTAAGCATTAAACAGCTGCTAAATGAGCTATGGACCAGAGATGCTAAAACTAGCGGGAGGAAGGAAGAGTTAGTACAGCGGTAATTAGAAAATTCTAACACGCTTTATTATCCAGATAATGAATAGGAGTCTTTTCCTAAAGATTGCAATTACTTGAGTATTGTACATTGATAAATATATAAATATACCTCCCCAAGACTTAAATCATAAATAGAGATTTAAATACGCACTTGCTCCTATTGCTTATAGACTTCGATTCATGTTTTTTAATGTTGATGGTTTACATGAAACTGCAGATACAGCCTTGTCCACCACCAAAGGCATGTGAATTTCTTGAGTTTCCCAGTGCTGGTTCCTTTGAAGATTTAACCATCAGCCATAAGGTAAAGATCACTACCACAAATTTGCATTTGATAAATTATTTCATATTTAGAAAATCGGAAATAGATGGAGCACCTGTTTCCAACTACAAATCATTGTGTTATGCTGGATACAGACTCTTCAGTGAAAAGTTTGTTTTGTTTAGAAAAGGTTAATTTCAACCGGATTAAATTCTAAAATGCAGTGTTGTGAAATCTGAGTACACAAAACGTAACCTATAATGTGAAGCTTATTTTAGGAGTATCTGGTGACATTATAGGAGGAGAATGTGAATGTTTTGCTGGAGCAGGCCCCAAGGCATGTTGTAAGCATATTGCAGCTGTAAGCTATGCATTAGAGCACTTCCCCAAAACTGGTATTATTCAGTGTTCAGAAACATGCAGCCAAAATTTAAAAAGTTTTCAGCATCCCCCTACCAAATGGTTGAGGCCAGTGAAAGTGCAATGTTTTGCTATTATATTATATTATATTATATTATATTATATTATATTATATTATAATCTCAGTTGCACCAGTTATAACTCTAGTTGTGGGGTATTTCTGTCTAAAAGCAAGGGGGCTGTTTTCAAGGAAATTTTCTCTATCAGGCCAAATGCTCAGCTCTTTAAATTGGCAGTACATGAAATTAATCCCAACGTTAAATATTCTCCCAACAGTAGTTTATGGATTCCGAAGTTAAGGCCTAGTTCCTTGTCAGATTTTTCGGTCCGTAGCTTCATAACTGTCAAAAAGAAACACAGTCTGGGTTCAAGGGGGAATATCTGTAAATTGTATCTGTTTTCTCCCAGAACAGCAAACACTAAATTACAATGTTGAACGTCTATGAACCCCGTATGAAGCGATATGGCATCAGGATTATGCATTGTTTGCTCAACAACCAAATTACCTGTAGTATTTGTTTGAGTGCTGATGTCTTTGAAAGTGGGAGTCACAAATTTTACATTCACTTCTTCGGGTATATTCATGATTTCTTCCCGTGCTTTAAAGGAGGTGATTTCCGCATATTCCGATATTGTAGGCTTATCGTGGCAATTTTCTGGTGCATGGCCTCTTCCTTGTTTTTGTTGTGTTCGTGGTCCACGGAAAAAGCGATGGAACAACGCCCGGTTTTAATCTTGCTCTCTCACCTTTAAATACAAACGCATAAATTCGGTGGTTGTTACCGAAATTCCTAATCAGTTTATAGGTAGAAAATAGGAATTATTTCCCTTCATAAATCGCACTTACCCAACAAAGTTTCCGTGAAGTCATCGGGTTGAAAATGATGGGAACACACTTTAATATTTTTGGTCAGATTCTTCTCACCGAAATTTTTCCTTCAAATAGCATGTAACCATTTCTTCCTCATTCCTTTATTTTGTGGAAACTGGTGAAACGAAAATTGGCTTCCCTAATTTTTGCAAAGAGGAACACTGCAATAGCTCGGCATAGGCACGAAAATAACAATTCAAACAACTTAAATTTGTGGATATTTAGCGGCGTGAGTACACAGGAGACATATGAAGAGCGCATTGCGCTTACCCAGTACAACAGCAGTGCGCTCTATCGGTACTAGTTCTATACATCCCTATTGAGGAGCTATCTGACGGTAGGATGGCGACCCTGTTCTAGAAAATCAAGAATAATGACCGGGAGGATTCGTCGCACTGGCCATACGTCACCTCCTAATCTGCAGGCCTTCGGCTGAGCAGTGGTTGCTTGGCAGGACAAGGCCCGTCAGGGCTGTAGTACCATAGGGCTTTGGTTTAATGAATAATGGCCACAATGGTATCGTGAATTCATACTTTCTTTTTATGAGTGACGAAGCATGGTTTCATTTGAGTGGATTATGTCAGTTCACAGCACAACAGGATCTGGGTTACGGAGAACCCGCACATTTTACAGCTGAAATTTCTGCACGATGTGAAAGTGGGCGTATAGTGCGCTATTAGTGCCCAGCGAATTAACGGTCCGATATTTTTGCAGGACAAGATTACAGCTATATTCACAACATTCTCGAACCACTTTTTGCTGAACTGACTGAAGAAGAAAACAAAGTTTGGCTATTTCCAGTAGAATGTTACGGCAGACCATATGGTGCGTAACTATGCAACGGTTGCAGGAAGTGTTCGATAACGATCAGATCACAATACAAAAAAAGGAAGTATAGAGGTTTCACCTTTTCAATACACTGTTATTAATTTGTACCAATATTAAGTTTCAACATATTAACTTTGGGACCGGTTTAGACACATTTAAAGTGTCATCATCAGCCAATTAAGAGAACAGGGCAAAAGGACTAAATCATAAACAATTATAAACACACATAAATATTAGACGTTATTCACAATCAAAACGATGTACATAGAAATATCAACACTTTTTATGAAGTAAATTCAGTTGAAGTTCATTTGTAACGTGACAGTCTTGTATATTCCTGCTGTGCTGTAATCACGTAAAAAGACGTTGAATTGATGGTAAATAACGAGTTAGAAAGCTTGATCCAACATATATCTTGAGGGATGACTCGTTAAAAGATTGATCTTGAGAGATGCAGCTTGTGTAAAGTTGTTGCTAAGCTAGGTCTTATAGGCATTTGTTTTATCGGCACTTTGAAGAGTGGAAAGCGACATACATGAAGTTCTAGAATACAGTGTAGGACTAAAGTTCCTCAGTTCGACGCGGATATATGAAGCCGAAAGAAAAGGACACGTAAGTAGAAATGAAACAAGGGGTAAGAAATTTAGAACAAGTTAAATTATGAGGCTGACCTTTATCAGCATGCCATGATGATTGACATGTGTAGGGGAGGCAAAATGTCAAGCAAATAAGGAAGTAAGAAATAAGTAGAGGTAGGGGATTGTAAAGGAGAGTTTGTGAGGGGGTGGTGGGGAGGGGGGATTGTCTAAGGTGGATCAGGGTGGCTTTTCGGAAGGGGCAAGTAGTGTGAAATAGTGTTGTCTAAGACGTGAAAGACCAATCGAATACTTGTCAACTTGAGGTTATTCAAAATTGAGATGAGGAAGTCGAAAAGGGTGTTTGGCTTCTCAGAAATGTCATTCAGGTTAACTCTCTTGGTGCCAGGCGGTAGTGTGAGCATCCGCCCTTTAAATTGCCAGAGCTGATCTGGTCGGCCGTTAACAATCCAGTCGGAAGTTGCCAGAGCCGATTACATCGGCCGGCTTAAAATTCTGTGATATACATAATTTTGAGGCAGCCTATAGTGACGTGCATATTTTTGCTACAACCTGTAGTAAAGGGGCTACACGTTATTGTGTGCTTGGCCTTGCTTTGGCAGTTCTAAGAAGGTGTTATACCTTTCACAAGAGTCGTTTCCTGTGTTAACAAATCCCATAACCAATCAGTAAATGATTGCTCCTTGCAGTGAGCGGATTTGTGACAGGAAAATGGCATGTTGTTCACGTGATAATAATTCAGCAGGTATTGATGACATTAAATTAATGCAGTATTTAGAACAGCGCGAAGTTAACGCGGATGATTTATCGGATAGCGATAGGGAATTTAGTTCAGAGAGTAGCGACGAAATTATACCGGACACGTCTGCAGAATCACCGCAGCTAAAGAAGAGACGTTTAATTGTGTCTAACGGCACTAAAGCTACTCTGAATATGGTGGTAGATGAAACTAGTGACAACAAATATGATGATGTCCCTCGAGAACATTTTGCGGAAATTTGTCCCAATGAACCCGACATCATTCCTCAACCTCCTGTCTCCTTCAAGGAAGTTCTTGGACCTAAACATGCCCTACCGTCTGATTCTCCGCCCATATCACACTTCAATTTACTTTTCACTTACTCTCTGCTAAACCGTATAGTCGCATATAGTCCTCTATCATTACCTAAATGCCAGTCTCCGCTGGCCAAGTGTAGCATGCCTGCCTCTCACCCGGAGGTCATGGGTTCGATTCCCGCCCAGGTTAAGAATTTTCGCCTGGTCCTGAGGGTTGGTTCGAGGTTCACTCAATCTAAGTGACCCTAAGTGATTGCAATTGAGGAGATATCTGAGGGTGAGAGGGCGACCCCAGTCTGGAAAACCAAGAATAATTACTGAGAGGATCCGTCTCACTCACCATGATTCACCTCGTAAACTGCAGGCACCGAACTGAGCAGCAGTCGCTTAGTATGTCAAAGCAAATCACGGCTTTAGTGCCATACATTTCTTAATTTCGTAAATTCCGTTGTATTGTAAAATTATTTTTCTAATATATACTACCACCGGAAACGAGAAACTATTTTTTCTGAAAACAAAAACTATAATATCAACTACTATTTTTTACTTATTTAATGATTCAGAATTATTTTAATACTGTGTTGTCCGCACGTAGAAAATTTGTTGTCAGTATTTGCCAAACATCGATAAATATACGCGAATTTTATCGGTGAGTAAAGTTGTCTTGTTTTTATTAGTGACATATGTTTGAATTTTTATTTTTTTACGTTTTTATTTTTCTCGTTCAAATTAGTTATTCTATAGAATTGTATTTAGAAATACATTATACGTAATTACGTATATTCTTTTGTATCGTAAATTATTTTTTCAAAGTAGATATTGAGAGATTAAGTGCGAAAATATTTTTCTCTTCCTAAAAATAAACGTTATCGACAACTATAAATCAATAATAAAACGTCTTTGACTCTCTATATCTCTCCAAACCAGTTTCTTATTCTACGTAGTCGATATGTAGAAAATTTCATGCTGGTATTTACTATACACCGGTAGATATACGCAAATTTTAAAATACATGTATTTCCACTGAAAACGGCCTGGCACTTTACAGTAGTAGAGTGGAGGCGGAGCTCTGGCCTCTTCCAGCTGATGGGGAGCAGCCGACCAGATCGGCTCTTGGCTCCAAGAGGTTTAAGGTTCAGATTGAAAAACTGATCAAGGTGTATAAAACAGTTTTCAGTGATATCAAAGAGAGGGCCTTTGTTTACAGTGCTGAGAATTTTGATATCTTTGTCTTTCTTAGTGAAACTATGTTTTACGTCATGCATATATTGTCCTACTGCCAAAAACCTGTTATATTTTATTGCATTAACGTGTTCAAAGTATTTAATTTTGAAGTTGTGACCATTTTGTCCTATGTAAGAGGAGATGCAGTTATTGCATTTAAACCAGTAAACACCTAACATTGAAAAGACATTAGTTTTGTTTATTGAATTGGAGTTATGTAATACTTCCAAGCTTCTATTGTTAGTTCAAAAAGAACTAACCCCAACTTGGCAGGTTCGATCTTGGCTCAGTTCGGTAGTATTTGAAGGTGCTCAGATACGTCAGCCTCGTGTCGATAGATTGAACTCCTGCGGGACTAAATTCCGGCACCTTGTCTCTGAAGCCCATAATTAAGTAGTTAGTGGGACGTAAAGCACATAACATTATTATTGTTATTATTGATATTATTATTATTATTATTATTATTATTATTATTATTATTATTATTATTATTATTATTATTATTATTATTATTGAGTTTCCGTGGAGCAGAAAGAGGTGAAAGAAGGTGCTGGTGTAAATGGGTCTAACTACGATATCAAAAATTGATTTAAAACTATAAGTAAAGGTTATATTTCTTTTAGAATCTTAAACTTAACAAACAATATTTTCAGCTACTGGTAATCGGGTACAAAATATCAATAGAGATACAAAAATTGGAAAACCCAACATTAGGGAATTTAACAGAATTTGGGCTTCAAGCCCCAAATTTTCGACTTTAAAATATCGCTAATTAGTTTTTACATAGACAAGGAGAAAACTCCCAAAACAAGAGCACATTGCTCCAAAGGTTAAAAATCTGTAGCCTGCCAGAGGCACCTCTCAGTGTTACAAAAATCTCAGAAAAGAGCTTACATGCTCTCCAACATTCATCATGGAGACTGCGCTCCCACTTTCTTTCAGCCTACTCAAGGCAACATTACGGAAAAACCATACAGTTTCCGGCCTCTCTAGGCCCAACCTACAGGTTACTATTTTACACATGGGTAACTAGTCCCAACCTACTGGGCCTTCGTGGAAAATAAACAGGTTGAATTACTGGCCCGAACACAAAATGAATGGAGGCATATACTTGCGCTCCTAGACAATTAAGTATAAAATCCTAATTGGGCTCTCGGCCCGATGAAGCAGAAGCTAGTCCCAAGTTACTGAGGTGACTAGACTGAAGGGTAATTTAATGCATTACAGGAAAGAAAAAAATACAGTTACAAAATCGTAGTCACCTCAAACCAAGTTGAAGGGGAACTCGAGAGGGTAATGCAATCTCTATCCCCGATTTACTGTTTAAGACTTTAGGAAATTTTACATTAGCCGAAAGAAAATTTACATTTTAGAAAAAGGTGGTTACCTAGTTAGAAATTTGAACCTTCCCCTCGTGCAAGTCTGCGGAGGTAGCTACAGAATAATAAGACTGGTGGACATTACCTTCGCTGATGGACTGCCTTGCAAAGAATGAGGCAACACACACACTCTCAGAAATACGGCGATCAAAAGACAAGGTAGCCGGAAATGCCGCAGCTTATATACGCGAGGGGGCAGTTTGAGAGATTTCTGGACTAAATCTCCACTCGCCCTCTCATTTTTATTGGTTGAATCAAAAGTTACACCAAAAACCTACAAGAAGCCTGTGATAGGCTGAAAAATAAAAAGTTACACCAAAAACCTACAAGAAGCCTGTGATAGGCTGAAAAATAAATACAAAATTTTCTAATTGGCCGTATTCAAAAGCTGGTGGGATGAGAAGGAAGGGTTACCAACCCAAAAATAAATGGACATGGATTTAGTTATGAAAACCTAGAGACACAAAACTTCTTTAAATCACAAGTTCTTTCACCTTGCACCAGAGTGCATGACCTCAGTTTTTGTAAGGACATCTATGGAGAAAATTTCAGACTACTTGCTTTACACCAAAACAAAACAAGAAATCCAGACAGTTTAGGAAACTTAAAAATGACAAACTTCTCAGTTATTCAGTAGCGACATCTTCGGATTAATGTCCCAACTTCAAGCAGCAGTAGTTTCACGTTTTTTATAAGAGATAGCGTTTTTTAAGGTGTTTCTTTTAAATGTGCGGGGTTGAGGTATACCTCCTGGTACTATTATTATTATTATTATTATTATTATTATTATTATTATTATTATTATTATTATTATTATTATTATTATTATTATTGTTGTTGTTATTAGAGATGGGAATTTGCCTGTTTGCCTACTTTATTCCTGTGTTCAGAAATGTAGGCTTTTGAGATATAAATCCGTTTTAGGGTCTTTCTAGCCATATTTCGTTGGTTTTATGTTGCCTATTTGGAGTATAATTGCCTATTTGATGCCTTTTGACTGTATTTTTGAAAAGTCGATTTTCTTCTAGTGCGTTATATTGTAGCTAGTGTGCTCGACAGAATTATCTTCTTTTTTCTCAATATCTGTTTACCCCACGAACAAAAGTGGAAATTCTCAGAAGTCACCATAAATAGTTCTAGAGAAATTTCCGTCAGGAGAAACAAGGAACAATTTGACCTCGAAGACTTCAGTCCCTCCAACCTCCTACGACATATGCGAGAACCAGTCAACGTCGAACTATGTTGCACAACCCATATGCCCTCTAGCTCCCTTTCGATGCGAACTGTTGTACGCGTATGCTTTACGTTCAGAACGTGTTGTGATTTATTGTGAAATGAAAGAAGAAGAAGAAGTATTAACAAAGAAAAATCGTCGAAGTCCTACTGGCTGAAGCAGTGGATCACGGGGATGCCAATTTCACTATGGATGGAAGGGTAGTCTGTCAAGCTTGCTGTAAGGTGGTAAGTTCGTTTGTTCCTTTTATCTTTTTGTGATTGAGAACTATGATTGCACTTCATTGTAGCATATATAGGCCTATTAATGTATGTATAGTGGCAAGTTGTTTTGTTGCAATGCTGTAATAGTCGTGAACTTTCAATAATTTATACTGCTAAAATGTAAATAATCATTAAATTACTGAGCGAGGAGTTAGAACGCCGGTGATCTCTTGTCACAGAATGTATGAGAATAAAATCGGTATTTTGAAGTGTGATTAATTTCCTGTGAAAATAGAGATTTACAACTGAAATGCAATTTTTAAAACTCCCTTTAAAAAATCGTGAATTCTATTACACTTCCGCTAAGCCTTCACGAAACACAGGTTGCAGATCCAATGTAGTCCGGCTAGGACGATGCCACAGCGTATTTTACAAGGTTGCCAAGACTATCTTTACAAGACCAGACCAGCAAAAAGAGCGTTGGTCTGGATTGGTGAGGTCCGGTTAGTAACCGTTGTGTTTGGGTGGGGGGGAGCAAAGAGAGTAAGCCTATAGCATCCCCCCTAGAGTCTTGTTAAATTGTGAAAAAAATAAGGTTATGGGCGCATGAGACGACAATTCAAATTACGCTTTTTTTAATTTTCAACGAGGTTGGTGGCCTTGTGGGCACACATGATGCAGGATCTATTGCAGGCAACAGAAAATAGTCTATATGACAGCTTACCCGGTTGACCAGAGCCGGCAAATAGAAGCAAATAAAATGTTCACAAATCTGAGATATGGACGGATCTCTCCTCTACGCTTTCACGTCTTTTTTTATTATATTTTTCACCCGGTGAACTCTACACGATACTGCCAAATTATAACTGAAAATCTCTGAGGATATATTTCCATGTAAATTACTAATTCCCTTGTTCCTACTTTAAAGTTTTGTACTTTTAGAAACATCATCTCTAATAGTCTTTATGAGCCAAACATACAATATATATACTAAGCATTATTGCGAATTAGCTCAACTGTAGAAATTTAAGATATAGGGACAATGTAATAATTTATGTCAATTTTCATATTTTTCAGATCAAATGTGGAAAAAATACCACATAGATCAACTTAGAAATACTGCGATGCATCTGATATGAGTACATAAATCTGTATCAACGCAGCCTTTCTACCAGTCCACTTTGGGCAGCGACCAACAACCATTTTTTTCAGACCTATGTACTGCAATATTGGGAGCTAATATGACCCTGCATAAACTGGAGAATCTTCAAATTTCAACAAGCTGCCGGGAGCAATCACCAAGTTGGAGAAGAGTGGCATGCCTCTGGTGGAGTCATTTAGGATTGTGGAAGAAGTCGGAAGTTTTGACCGAACCTCTATGAAGGCAGCCGCTGTCAGCGATATAAAACCAAATGAAGTGACTTCACTAAAGTTTTGTCCATTCCATGTGATGTTGAGAGATCTTCCCGCTGAACTTAACATTAAGAACATGCACAATATGTACCTTGAAACCTACCCAAGCTATTAGTCATACTGTACCATATTCAATTTCAAATTTAATATCAGGTTCGGATACCCTCGTTGTGATATTTGCAGCTTTTGCGATGAGTACACAGCAAACTGTCTGAAACTCGAGAATGATATAATATTACCAGAAAATGAAGATACTGTCCAAGATGTCAGGAATAAACTGAAAGAGCTAGAAACAAGTTTTGCATCTCAAGAGAGCACAGATATTTTACAGATGTAAGAAAACAGCAAGGTACGCAGTACAAAAAGACATTCGAGAAGAGGCTATTGTTTTCGATTTTCAGAAAAAAAATTGCAATAAAATATAACAGGTTTTCGGCACTAGGACAACATATGCATGACATAAAACATAGTTTCACTATGAAAGACCAAGATATCGAAATTCTCAGCACCGTAAACAAAGGCCCTCTCTTTGATATCACTGAAAATGGTATGTATTACCATCGCCAACTTCCATTTTTTTGTTTAATGTACACATCTTGTCATCACAGAAATCAGTGTTTTATGCTAATACAGAGATATGTGGTCATAAAGGTGCAAATGAAGTATCGTCACTGTTGTTCATTTCATTTTTAATTACTTGGACACCAAGGCACAAGATCTCCACATATTTTGCAACTCAGCAGCAGATCAAAATAAGAACTTTACTGTTTTTCACACTCTGCATTATATTGTTGATGAAGTGAAGCACTTGAACTCGGTTAGAATGACCTTTCCCATTCGTGGCCATTCATATTTAGAATGTGACCGAAATATGAGGTTAGTGAATCAGCGGTCACATGTGGAGTTACCTGAAGAGTGGAATGGTGTCATTGCTAATTCAGGAACAAAACCAACCCCATTTGAAGTAATTTCATGCAAGGATCAGATGTTATTTCATTCTTGGTGAAGAATACGTGAAGTTAAGACCTTTCAAGTCCAGGCCTATAAAAGATATAGACACATATAATGGTTCTTGGGAACATTCGATCACAACACTTCCAAGAGGGAAACTATTGACTTTACTGCCTGGAGACTTCAGGCTTCCCAAGTTGAAGGATAGTGCATCAGTACCCTTATCTGAAGCTAAGTACCTGGGTCTTCAACATCTCAAGAGGTTTTGCAGGCCAGAACATCATGTTTTCTACGATGGTTTGCCATTCACACCTGCTCCTACACCCAGACGACGAACTGCAGGGAATTCCCAAACCACAAATGAAGGTCAGCAAAACCCAGCAACAAGAGGTTGTCTTAAAAATCAGTAACCGTTAGTGTTGTTGCGTTTTGTGACTTTATGAATTTTATGGACATTAATCTTCTTTACCTTGTAGTTTAGGCCTTCAGTAAATATTTTGGTAAATTCTATATCTATGTAATAAAACAAGAGCTCAATTGATGTGTGAATACTCTTTTCATCTCACATACTTAATAATATAATACGTTTCAAATTTTAAATTCCATTTTTCTCAGTAAGAATAAAATTGGGCCAATGACCTTTGATGTTAGGCCCCTTAAAACAACAAGCATCAAGAATAAAATTGGACATTCACCCTTCTTCCATGGATGCTTCATGTGTGTGGTATCATGTCTGGCAATTAGTTTTTTTTCTTATGTTTCATTAATTAATGTTTTGACTGTCATGTTTAGTTTACAAATAATTTCTGCTTACGGTAGTTATAACCAGTGTTTCATAGTACTAGAAAAATATAGTTCCAAGTATGATGTTGATCTATTAAATTATTAGAATGTAGTCAGGTAATTGTATTTTATTTTACTACTACATCAAGATTGGCATTGCTAACATCCCTTGTATGTTGTAAGTAAGTATGCAATAACAATATACAGACAGAGGCAGCAAAAAACTTACATGCTGTGCAGGGGATGGCATGGGAAGAGATTGCCTGCAAACCATTGCTACACTCATCAGTAAACTGTAGTTGCACAGGCCGGTGTTCAATTTCATTATGGTAGTTAAGAGTTAATAATGAATGAAGTAGAAAACTGATGTAGATCTTAACTTTCTTCAAAGCAGCTGTTGAAAATGTCCATCAGTGTGGATTGTGCTTGACACTTTCTGTTTTAGGGCCAAAGTCCACAACTAATTATTAGTTCATTGAACACCTGTTCTGATACATGTATTGATTATTAATAATCTTGACCATGATGGTCGGGATTGGATCTGTATTGACTTAGTAACAGTAAATATGTTGGAAAATGGAAGATTGACTAGGCGGACCATCTTCCAACATATTTACATGTATCGATTGATAAGCTGTCACTGCTTTTCTTCCTCAGTCAGCATTTCAAAAGATGGCTGCTGTATGTTTTGCACTTAACATTGTAATTAACTGTATCATAAAAGATAATGGACCAGTTATTCTGTGTGCAGTTTTGCCACACCAAACCAACTTCCTGATCTTGAAGAGGAATTTCATGCATTACATGAGGATTGTCAGTGTCTCAGCACCTTGAATTCTGAGAATTCACATGCCCTCTTAAATGGAAATAAGCTCTGTCCATCATAATTAAAAGAAAGATCGACAATACCCTCATGGACAGATTGTGAACGATTTTGTCATACGATTTCTTGATGAGAATTGTCTCGACTAGAAATACAGGGTGTTTCAAAAAGAATTTACGTATTTCGGATGCATATATTTATTAAACTGTAATACGTACGAATATGAAACTTCATACATATTTACAAACCTCTCAAGCTCAGATTACAGATGTTCAGTATGTCCTCCATCAGCGACACGAACAATATCACATCGATACTAAAATTCCTCCCATACTCGGGTAAGCATGTCCTTCGTCACTGATGTTATGACAGTACGGATCCGGTTCTTCAACTCTTCCAGGTTCTGTGGGAGTGGTGGTACATAAACGTCTTTAATGAAACCACTGAAACCCCACAGGAAGAAGTCACAGGTTGTCAAATCCGGTGACCGTGGAGCCCAGCTGAGACATGCTAAGTCGCCAGCTCCTTGACGACCAATCCAACGGTTCAGTAGAGTTTCATTCAGATATTCACGCACTTGGCAACTCCAGTGAGGGGGTGCCCCGTCTTGTTGAAAAATGAAGTTGTCTAGGTGCAGCCTCAGAAACAACCAGTTTTGTAACATAGCGAGATACTGCTGACCATTAACCATGTTCCCATCAAAGAAGAATGGGCCGTAAACAGATGATCGGGATATCGCACAAAACACATTGACTTTGGGCGAATCTCGTACATGTTCAATGACTGCATGTGGATTTTGTAGTCCCCAAATTCGAACATTGTGTTTGTTCACCTGACCACTAACATGGAAAGTCGCTTCATCACTGAACAAACTGCATTGTGCGAAAGAGTAATCGGTAAAAAAAAACCAGATCAGGTGTAAGGCTTTTCAGGCGTTTGCTCTATTAACCAGCGTTTCGTCTTAGGTCTGACACTAGACTCATCAGAGTGGGATGTGTCAGACCCTACCCACCGACGCTGGGGTGTATGCAGGTGAACTTATCAGAATTTCCATTCAATGTAATCAGTGTCAATAGCATCAAGAATCTCGTTACAAAATGCCACATGTTTGCGTTTGTCATCAGGACGCAGAGCTTGTAAGAGCTGTAACTTGTACGGCTTCATAACCAACCGACGTCTCAAAACATGCCAAATTGTTGTTGTAGGCAGTTGTAACTCCCAACTGGTACAAGGAGTTGATTTTCAAGGACTACGTTGGAAAGCAGTTTCAATTCGTGCAACATTTTCTTCAGGAACACGAGTGTGGCCAGGACTCTTTCCTTTACATACACACCCTGTATCTACAAACTGCCGATACCATCTTCGAATCTTCCACCCATTTGGAGGATCAGTTTGGTACCTCAACCTGAAACGTCTTTGCACTGTAATCACGGAATTGCACTTCGCAAACTCGAGAACGCAAAATGATTTCTGCTGCGGAGTAGCCATTTTCAACATATGACGGTTACCAAGCAAAACAGAAGAAAACTGACATGTAGTGGCTATTAATATAAACTAGACCATGTATTTGTTTCTCCAATAGCCGAGCCAAGGCACAGCGATCGATAGTTTGGACAAAATAATACTTTGTAATATGTATATTCTTTTTGAAACACCCTGTATTTGTTGTCTAGTACTGTATGTCACCATACTGATAGCTAAGGTAACACAAATAACATTCGACAACAATTGTAGGAATGCAACACTAATAACGCTAATAACATGTGCTCACCAAGAACTCCACTCGTAAACTAAACCTTCATTCAGTAAACTTACCACTAACCCTGCTCACTACGCTGCCTGACTGCGCACTCTGTCCTCACGACCCAGGAGCAAAGCATTTCCCCAGTCCACCTGCACAGCAGCATTGGCTGAAGTGTCAGTAACTTTTTGCTGCCTCTCCCTACATTACATGGTTCTAACTCTAGGCTTATTTTTACTTTGATTTTAAAGCAGAATTTCAGTTTTCAAATGAAACAAACCTGCAAATATCTTTTCATGGTGGTTGGTATAATTGGCATTGCATATACGCATAGATCTTGTTTCCTAAATATTATAGGATAGATGGGGTTCTATGTCTTCATTGAGTATTAATGATAAACTGAGTGATCCTTTATCTTATTGTGATCAGAAATTAAATTCCCATATAATTATTTTAGTATTTTTATTTTCCAAAGGTTACTCTTTGTTTGGATGTGAACACCATGACAGTGAAGGAACTGGAGGAGCAAGTGCTTAAGAAGGCATTAAATATGGTAGCACCTGATGTCATAAGTAGCACGGGCACTGTCATTATATCAAGTGAAGAAGGTGAAACAGCTGAGAATAACCCAAAGAAACTCAATGTAGGTACCTAGATTTAAATGTTTGTGTTAAAAATTGTTAGGTTAACAATCATTATTAAAACTATTTTTTCATTATTTTTAGGAAATGGGTGTATTGGATGGAAGTATACTAAAAGTGGATGACTTTCTACAAAATTATGAATTGAATGTTACCATTGTTCAAAGGTAAGAATGTTTATGATATTCAATGTTAATCTTAGCATTATCCTCAGTGTGGAATTGATTAGTTCCATCTATTGTGGATCATATACCTTTTATGACTCTCACTGTCCTTTACATGACTCACTAGTTCTTTGAGGGGTTGAAACAAGAAACTTCTATGTTTAATATTACTAGAGGCTGATCCTCTAGCTTGTGTTTTTTTTTTAAACAACAATCAACCCCCTCTCAGGGTTTTAATATTAGGCTCATCATTTGCAGTTTAATAATGCACACTTACAGATTTATTTGTGTATAGGTATAGGGGAGTTTGTTGTTGTTGTTTTCAATAACATTTTAAGCTATACCATTTTTATATTTTAATTTCCAGTCTTTTTAAATATGAGAGTGATATTTAAAAATTCATCAATCAAAGAGACTCCTGTAAAATGCATATCCCTTTTGTCTTTTTTTTTTTGAATCAAAGTACAGTATTTTATATTTAGATGTCTTATTGAGTTTTGTAGCTCTAATAAATAATAATTTTATGACCTCTGCAACCATGTGCAGACAGAATGGCAGAGAAATCAGAATTCTATTAGGTGTTTCGTCGTCGTCCTCCTCCTTCTTCTTCTTGATTCTAAACAACACTGTTCTAATCCCGCTGTGACATTTTGAAAGGCCGTGTGCTGTACTTAGGGCATACAAATAATAATACAATTTTGTCTGTACACTTCAGATTGTTGCCTTGATCTTTCCCCAGTATTGACACATCTTCTGCTATTGTAGTTACTTTCTTTTCTCTGATCAGAGGATACCTTTCTTCAAGATCTGTCTCACAGCCTGTCTGTTTTGTAAATCTGTCAGCCCCAGTTCTTTTATGTCCTATGTCTCCATCACTGTGGTATGGACTTTGTTTTGCCAGAAGGTGAACAGGCATTCTGCTGAGACACAATTTTGGCTTATTTTCCTTACACAGTCAGAGAGCCTCTCTGTCTGCAAGTAGAGCTCTGAAATGCAACATCTCCGGCAGTGCCCATCTTCCAGTACTAGGCTAGGATCTTTCTGAGAATTCTTCTCTCTTTGGCTTCCAGCTTCTCAGTCAAGTCTTTTCTGTTTAGTGACAGACACCCCAGGATGTAGAGCAGAGATGCTCATGCTGGGCATTTCATCCCGCAGGTGCGCAGCACTGTAAGTGGGCAGACAGGTAGGCGATGAGCATAACTGCAGCAATACCAAATTTTGAACTAGAGGCAGAAAATAATAAAAGAGAGGGTAGAAATCCATGTCATTTTCAATTTATGTAGTGCAGTAAGAAATAAGTTCATTGCAGTTTATCGGAGTCGAATTTAGCACCTTTATGTACTTTGCCTTCATATAATCGCTTTTGTTGCTCTTGTGAAGATAACTACAGGGTCAGTCTGTTTCTTGCCATTCAAGTTGCCAGATAATTGCCATGTCTTGGTTTGTGCTTAATGTCAACATTATCTGAAGATTGAAGGTGTGACACAGTTTGACGAGTCTTACACCATTTCTGTTGGTCATCATGTGAACAGGATATCTTCATATTGTTGATCTGTACTGTGCTTACATTCCCAGTTGATCATTAATCACCTAATAAGATTGTGATGTAACATCTCCGGCAGTGCCCATCTTCCAGTACTAGGCTAGGATCTTTCTGAGAATTCTTCTCTCTTTGGCTGGTATTTAGCTGGTATTTTCTCCATCCGTCCCTCGAGAAGGTCCAAAAATTGTTCAACTTTCTCTGGATTATGTCTGTTATCCTCATTCATTTGGGTATGTGCATTGATGACAGTTCTTTTGTTCCACAAGTTTGCAAAAGACCATGCACATGAATACATTATTCGATTGGGCAGTGGGAGGCACTTTTATCACTGTGACATTGGTTGCTATTAAACTCGTTATTGGCAGCTAATGTAATCATGAAACATTGAATACTAATCAGGTATCGCGTAATCCTGTTAACAAACGTCTAGCTATTTGAACATCAAGAGATAGCCTATCATCTTGACAAGTGGTTATTTGTGCATACTGAATATTTCAGCACAACTTAAATGCATGAACTCATTCATAATAAGAAAATTTTCCGATACAACAACATAGCTGGTTTTAACTATTTAACTTCTGAAGATGACCCAAACAGGGTCGAAACATGTTTGGACATGATAAATGTTAATTTTAAGTTTTAAATTTACACTGTACTGTAATGTATTGAATAGGAGGATAGTATTTAACAATAAATTATTATTAAAGTGATATCCTTTGTTGCCACAGCTAAGAGTTGGAAGCGAAATTCTCTCAGAAGGACTAGAAAAATCTGCCACCGAGCTGATGGTGTGTTTTTTTTTTTACTGCAAAAGCTGTGCCAAACAGTAGCATATTTTTTGCCCATCTTCACTGCCCTTTTGCCTTCATAAATTCTGTTTCCCTTTATGTCCATTTTGTCTTTGTCCAGGAATATTGTTTCTACTGATCCCCCAATTTCGAGGGCAGTTTCAGTAATTTTCGCTACAGAAAGCCAAGGGAGTTGGCTTTGCGGTTTGATTCACGTAGCTGTGAGCTTGCATTCTGAAGATAGCGGGTTTGAATTCCACCGTCAGCAGCCCTGGATATGGTTTTCCATGATTTCCCATTTTCACACTGGGTAAATGCTGTGGCTGTAGTTTAATTACGGTAAGGCCATGGCTGCTACCTTCACAATCCTAGCCCTATCCCATCCTTGGTTCACAGAAACCTTTGATACATTAGTGCAATGTTAACGCAATGGACTCGCATCAAATTCCCCTGCATGTCACACTCAGATTTAAATCCCAGTGTACCGAGCTCGATAGCTGCAGTCGCTTAAGTGCGGCCAGTATTCGGGAGATAGTAGGTTCGAATCCCACTGTCGGCAGCCCTGAAAATGGTTTTCCGTGGTTTCCCGTTTTCACACCAGGCAAATGCTGGGGCTGTACCTTAATTGAGGCCACAGCCGATTCCTTCCCACTCCTAGCCCTTCCCTGTCCCATCGTCGCCATAAGACCTATCTGTGTCAGTGCGACGTAAAGCAACTAGCATAAATAAATAAATAAAATAAATAAATAAAAAACCCTAGTGGAGAAGATGTTTGTATAGCACAAGGAAAAATAGATTGTGAAAAGAGAACTATACAATATAATTAACCTGAAATTTTGTCAGTAGGAGAATGAATACATTTACTCATTTAAAATGATGTTTTGTGTGATAAATTTTAAAGCAAACAGGGAGTTTCGGGCAGCTGCACACTCGCAAGTAACTGTGTCGCTACATACACATAGAAGTCTGTGTAGTAGGGTTTCCTGTGATTTGACTGTGAGAAAGTACAGAACACTACAAACGAATTGAAAAGACAAATGTCTGGAAGATACAAGAATATTTTTTAATACCCTTTGACTGTTTGCCTCATGATGGGGAAAAGGGCAGTGACCTGGTCTTGTAAATCTACTCCCTTCTCCCATCTTGGTGCTCAAAGGGCCGGTTTTGGTTTTTCAACTTCTTCCCGTGGCACTTGTCCAATCTTTCTCCTGAGTTTTCCCGTTCGTGTAATATTTTCTGTTGTACGTTTTGAAGAAAGAAAATGAACATCTTTATTATCCTTCCATTTGAGGCACAATATGTTGTTGCGACCATGTTTAATATTCACCTCTTTGCAGTACTTTAGATGAAATACCAGGTGGCATGATTTTTCTGTTGGACATGACAGTTCCTACAATATTTGTTTGCTTTTCATTAAATATTTTACGAAAGTCTGGAGACATGTACCAGGTGTCAGGTACAGGGTGTGACCCCTTGTTGAACAAAGGTTCACACATGCTCATAACATTTGTGCTCGCAGGCAAGGAAGGTCAGTTATGTCATTTCCTGTATGTATACGAAAGATGTTGCAGTACCTTGTATTTGCATCGCAAATTTTATGTATCTTTATGCCAAATCTGGCACTCTTACTGCAATTACATTGCACGTATGGCAGCCTACCACAAAATTTAATGAGGGATCTGTCTAAGACAGTGTATTCTGACCGTTCAAACAACTAAGAAAATGTGTCCGAGAAGTGCAAAATTATAGGTCTGATTTTTCGCACTTTGTCACTAGTATCACGTGAAACATCATGAAGTGGAGGAAATGAGAAATGAGGAAAAATCTTTCCCTGCTCATTGTTTCTGAAAAGATAGGAGTTTTAATACACCTGTCTCTACTCCATTACAACTAGATACACAGTTTCTAAACCTGGGACATCAGGATACACTAAGTAAAGCACGCCTTTATTTTGTCCTCTGATGTGTTAAACCATTCCTTATAATCTTTTTGCTTTTTCCTATTCTCATCTGTAAGTTGCTTCCGAACAAAATTATTTGTCTCTGTTCTAAATCCTCAAGATCTCCACTTACACTATCCTCTGAATCACTGTCTAAAACACTATTAACTAACTTCACTAACTTCTCGTGTTCAGAAATGCGTTTGCTGCTAGTTGCCATATTGGTAGGGACCTGAAAAATTAGCATCTGTTTACAAAGTTAAAATAATCGTATGGTATTATTAATTTTAACGATTCCAAGTTTATGAAGTGCAATTATTGTCCTTGGTTCACACATAATACAAATTCATTGTTCAAAGGAAAGCATTGTCTGTACTTCGGCATTGCTTTTTTTCAAATTGCACCGCCTGTCTGTAACCACTGTGTTGTAATTAGACAACACGTGCTCGCTATCTACAATGTTCGTTGGGTTCCACAACAACTCAAGACAGTATTTAGCCAATATGCTGAACTCTGTCTGAACTGCAGTTATTGCTAGCATGATATCACATTTTTCACTTTCTTTCATCTGGGTTTGAATTGCTTGTTTCAGAGAACAGTAACCAGACCCGATATCGTTTTGCGAGAAATCTGTTACTCCAAACAATTTCTCAAGCTCATCTAATTTATCAACTTATTCAAAATTATATTTTTTGGATACAAAGTTTGAGAAATTGACACAAAATGCTTATGGTTGAGGTCTTTAGCTTTCAATGTGGCTAGCTTGCTCTCTGAAGAATGAGCAGATTTGACAAATGTGTCTGTACATGCAGCCTGCTGTAGAGGAGTGAGCTTAATCAAAGCATCATTAGTTGCTACAGAAAAATTCCCCTCACAAATTAAGGTAAAACTTGTGTCAAAGTTATGCAGTTTGGGGTAAAGGAGATGAGGGGTAGGATATAGTGACCCTTCAAGTTCAGTAAGGAGGTCAACCAATCCAGCTGCATGATCTGTGACAAAAACCATGTAGGAGTGAAGCCTATTCACTTCTCGGTCACTCAAATCAGTCAGGTACTTAATACCACAGTTGTTGATGTCTTTCATGTCAGACATGTTGAAAAATGTAACTACTTCAGTAAAGTAAGCACTCAAATAGAAGACAGCCTGAAACGAGCTATTCCATCAGGTTATGACAGGTGTAGGAAAAAGTTTGCTACCTTTGAAGCACCATACTTTGATGTTTAGAATTGTAAATAATGATATTTTCGCTTTCTTTTTTTCAAAAATGCAGACTGTACCTTCGCAACCACATGATTTAAAAGTTTTCACTGCGACCCAACTATTGCCAACCAAGCTGATCTTATGTGCCCAGCACTGTACATGCATTAAACGATCCCCTATGACCACACTTAATGTTTCATAACATCAGGTCATGTACGGGGCACTGTCACTAACAAACACTTCAACTGCATCACATGGTACACTATAACTGCGCAGGGCTTCAAAAATAGCACGAGAACAGTTTGTAGCATTTCCTGCATCAAGATAGTTCACAGAAACAACGTGCAACTCTCTTTTCGATCCGGCTAGGACGTGGAATATGATGATAAAAACACCACGGACCATTCTATCTGTTACTTCATCACAGAGTATGTTGGTGTTCTTCCCCACTAGAGCCTCTGCTGTGATATTCTGGTGGTACAGATACAACTTCTAGAAAGGAAGAAAGACCTCAAATTAAAACAAAATAATTTAAAATTACTGGATCAGTTGGGTACGTGTTAGATAGTTCGATATGGAAATCGCACTCAAATTCGGTATCCTTCAGTTTAGCGCGTGGTTTCGATGTCATAATACCTAAACCATACCCGATTGATGAAATCGAAACTTACCCGGTATATATACTTCACATAGAGTTCGCACACATGGCTGCTCTTCATTTGAAAACTCTGTAATCCAGGCTCTTAGCTCTTTGCTTTCCAGCTTTTCCAGAGGTATATTTGCTTTGGCAAATACTTCAACTGTGCATTTCGAGAAGTTACCTCTGACCCCTTGTGGGTGGGGGATACAGACGAAGAATACACCCACGGTATCCCCTGCCTGTCATAAGCGGTGACCAAGGGATGATTATGTTAGAACCATGAAACTGTGAAAGAATAACAAATGTCGCAAGGAAGACGCCTAGCATTCTATGGGCACATCTCTAGGATGCATCCGACCAGGTTGACCAACCGGATTCTCAGCTACTGGCAAAATAGGAAGACCAAGTCACCATGGTTGATGGAAGTGGATAAAGATCTACAGGAACTGGGAATAACGGAAGGAAACGTAAAGGATCGGACAACACTCAGAAACATAAGGAGTTCCAGGACAGACTACCAACGAAGAAGACTGGCGCCCTTTGGACAAAGGAGAGGAAGGAGCAACACAGCCTGAGGATGTGCAACTACTGGGCAAACATCAAAGCCCATTCCAAAATGTAAAAGTTGGATGTCGTGGTCCTTAGCTGGCCTATACGAAATAAGAAGAAGAAGAACCATGAAACTCCTTGTGATTAGTACCACCATGGGTCGTTTTTCCTTGCACGTAGTACCACTATGTTAGGTATCAAATAGGTTTGTGATTAGTAGCAGTACCCGTGATTGGTACGCACTGTATGAGGAACACCATGGGATAGTACGAGTCCCTGTGGTTAGTACACTTAGGTGATGAACACCATAGATGTGCATTGCCTGTCAATGGCGCCGCATTGTACGAAACACAGTAGGTCTGTAATACATGTGCGAATTTCATTACCTGTGAGTAGTACCATAATGCGTGGAATACTGCGAGTTAGCGCTACTCTTGATTAGTACCACAACATGACAAATACCATGGTTCTACTTTTCTAGCGATAAGTACCATTATGAGGGGCCGATGACTTGGATTTTGGACTCCTTTTGACTACAGGCATATCGATTCAGTATCGTGCTATAGAAGCAGTCCCTTGTCAGTAATATTGTTTTATGCATGCTTCTATGCATGTGAGGCACTGTGGGTCGGTTCCACGGACCGTTTTAAATTCATATCCATCCATTCATTCTTTTTCCTCACGTTTTGAATTGTGGTCATTGGAGGATTTTGGGTTTGTAATTTGTCATTTCATTTCATCTCATTTCATACTATTAGGGGCCAATGACCTAGATGCTAGGCCCCTTTAAACAACAAGCATCAATCAAGTTATCTCTGGAAATTTTTCGTCGTTTACAACTATCTGTGTAAGCACAGAAGATTGTTTTCTTTGAGACGTATAGCAGCAGGGGTTGAACTTTCGTTATCACGTCCCTTACCTACTTGTTTTTCAGATTTAACACATTTCACAATGCTATCTTTTTTTTTTCCCCCTCCCAACTCGGCAATTACAATTGTTGCAAAACTCTGTTGGCTGAATCTGTAGCACATAAACCATCCTTTGCATATTGCTGAGCCCTTTCGCGCGCAGTTTTTGTCGTGCGCCCCATAACTTAAACGATTGCTCGACTTTCTACTCTTCACTAGTTTCAATTTTGAACAGCACGAAAACAACACTGCGTCTGTCTCGTTATTTCCATGACACTCTATTTACATTTCGATAATAATCGATACGGATCTTATTCCCCTTGCTATTTCCATTGTAAATATCGATTAAAGTCAGCAAGCAGCAATCGATTGGCTACTTTTCTTCATCGATCGGAACTGTCGAAATATTTATGCATCATGTTTTCAGTATTTCTGACGATTTTGCCAAAATATGTTGTTTTTGCCAGTAAAATAGCACATTTTTGCAGAATTCGCACCAAAATCGCATATTTATACTAATTTCACATTTTGGTTCACAATTCGCATTTTGTCACACTTTTATTTATGCATTAAAATTATTTTATTCCACATTAGAATTACCATCGGCTTGGATTCAGTACAATATTCAAAAATTCGCATTTGTTGCAAATGCGATTTTTTCAGGTCCTTACATATTGGCTGCTGGACTGAAAGGAATTTGCAGTATTTCTGAATCACCCTATGCACATGATGTGAAGGTCATACAGGGGGAATCTTTAACACTCTCGCCTCGACCTTCTAGTATACGAAAATCTTAACGCAACAGCTGTCTGTTACAAACTGGGTGGACTATAGGAAGATGTCTGAGCATTGGCAGTGCACAGGCCCACCTCGTCATCCAAGTTGTAGGCCATGTGCTCGCAAGTGAGCGTGCCTCGTAATGCAAGTTCATTGGGTTAAACCACTAGCAAAAAATATTAGAAACAAGATAAGTTATATGATTGTTTAAGGATTTTATGGGTATAGTTTACCCCATAAATTTACTCAGGAACCTCAGCAAAATTTGTTGTTACACATTCAAAATATTTTTGTGTTAATTTCATTCTGATCTAAAAAGAGCTGCTTGGTATTGTATTGTATAATTGTTTGATGTAGGCTTACTCATTAATATGTTCAGCTCCCTGCTACATATTAAAAAATTAACAAAATTGATAGTTATCATATTTATTTCTAAGTACACTGACTTAGCAAATGTCGTGGGATAGTCACCTAATAGTGTGTGGGGCCGCCTCTGGCCCTGCGAACTGCAGTGAGACGATGTGGAAGTGAGTCAACTAGTCCCTGGTAGTCCTCTGGACGCAGCTGACACCAAATCATTTGCAGAGCGGCCGCCAATGCTGGTCTGTTCGTGGGTGCAGGATCCATGGCATGGAGCCTGCGTTCCAGGACATCCCAGATATGCTCGATAGGGTTCATATCGGGGCTCCTGGGTGGCCATGGCAGTCGTTGGACCTCCGCTGCATGTTCCTGGAACCATTCCCGGGCAACGTAGGAGCGATGTGGCGGCGCATTATTATCTTGAAGCACCGCAGAACCGTCTGGGCGCTGGAAGGCCACAAATGGGTGGAGATGGTCTCCAAGCAGCTCAACATGCTGCATACCATTCAACGTCTCTTCCAGAACAACTAGGGGGCCCATTCCATACCAGGAAAATGCACCCCAGACCATAACAGACACCAGCGCCCTGGACCACCCCTTCGAGGCAGGCGGGATCCATCGCTTCATGTGGTCTGCGCCATACATGGTGCCTCCCATCGGCATGGTGCAGCTGAAATCGTGATTCGTCCGACCATATCACGTTATGCCTGGCAACAAATGCGCGCCGTTGTGCCCGATAACGTTGGGTTAACAGTGGCACCCGTGTGTGGCCTTGGTCTACACCTACCGTTCTTACCACCTACATTTCTTTCAAAAACCAACTGAACAAGTCCTGGGTGTCTTAACATGTGTCCTATCATTCTATCTCTTCTTCTCGTCAAATTCAGCCAAATCGATCTCCTCTCACCAATTTGATTCAGTATCTCTTCATTCGTGAATCGATCTATCCATCTCATCTTCAGCGCTCTTCTATAACGCTACATTTCTAAAACTTCTATTCTCTTTCTTTCTGAGCTAGTTATCATCCATGTTTCACTTCCATACAATGCCATGTTCCACACGAAAGTCTTCAGAAACATCTTTCTAATTCCTATATCAATGTTTGAAGTGAGCAAATTTCTTTTCTTAAGAAAGCTCTTCCTTGCATGTGCTAGTCTGCATTTTATGTCTTCCGTACTTCTGCCATCGTTAGTTATTTTACTACCCAAGTAACAATATTCATCTACTTCCTTTAAAACTTCATTTCCTAATCTAATATTTCCTGCATCGCCTGCCTTCGTTTGACTGCACCCCATTACTTTTGTTTTTGAATTATTTATTTTCATCTTGTACTCCTTACCCAAAACTTCGTCCATACCATTCAGCAACTTCTCGAGATCTTCTGCAGTCTCAGATAAAATAACAATATCATCGGCAAATCTCAAGGTTTTGATTTCCTCTCCTTGGATTGTGATTCCCTTTCCAAATTTCTCTTTGATTTCCTTTACTACCTGTTCTATGTAAACATTGAACAGTAGGGGGGGACAAACAGCAGCCTTGCCGCACTCCTTTCTGGATTACTGCTTCTTTTTCAAGCCCTCGATTGTTATCACTGCAGACTGATTTTTATACAGATTCTAGATAATTCTTCGTTCTCGGTATCTGATCCCTATCATCTTCAGAATCATAAATAGCTTGGTCCAATCAACATTATCGAATGCCTTTTCTAGATCTACGAATGCTATGTACGTGGGCTTGTCCTTCTTGATTCGATCCTCTAAGATCAGACGTAAAGTCTTGATTGTGTCACGTGTTCCTACATTTCTTCTGAAGCCAAACTGATCTTCTCCCAACTCAGCTTCAACTTGTTTTTCCATTCTTCTGTAAATAATACATGTTAAAATTTTGCAGGCATATGAGATACTAAACTAATGGTGCGGTAGTTTTCACACCTGTCCGTACCGGCTTTCTTGGGAATAGGTATAACAACATTCTGCCGAAAATCGGATGGGACTTTTCCTGTCTCATACATCTTTCACACTAAATGGAATAACCTTGCCATTCTGGTTTCTCCTAAGGCAGTCAGTAATTCAGAGGGAAAGTTATCAATTCCAGGTGCCTTGTTCCTATTTAGGTCGTTTACAGCTCTGTCAAACTGTGACCTCAAAATTGGGTTTCCCATTTCATCAGCATCAACAGCCTCTTCATGTTCCAGAACCAAATTATCTACATCTTTCCCTTATACAACTGTTGGATATGTTCTCGCCATCTTTCTGCTTTGTCTTTCATTCCCTAGAAGTGGCTTTCCATCTGAGCTCTCAATATTCATACACTTAGATTTCCTTGATTTTTCCTGTATGTAGCATCTACCTTTCCCAGGACCATGCAACCTTCGACATTCTTGCACCTCTCCTTTAGCCATTCTGCCTTAGCTACCTTGCACTTTCCACTTGATTCTTTAATCGCCTGTATTCTTTTCTGCCCTCTTCATTTCTAGCATTCTTGTATTTTCGTCGTTCATCAATCAGGTCTAGTATCTCCTGAGTTATCCACTGATTCTTAGTTGATGTTTTCTTCCTTCCTAACATTTCTTCAGCAGCCCTACTGACTTCATTTTTCATGACTATCCACTGTTCCTCTATTTTGTTTCCTTCAGCCTTTTCATTTAGCCCTTGTGCAACATGTTCCTTGAAACAATCCCTCACACTCTTTTCTTTCAACATGTCTAGATCCCAACTTTTTTCATTCTTTCCTTTCTTCAATTTCTTCAACTTCAGATGGCATTTCGGGACCAACAAGTTGTGGTCTGGGTCCACATCTGCTGCTGGGAAAGTTTTGCAATCCAACACCTTGGCCCTGTTTCATAAAACATCTTTCACTAATATTATTAGTAAGAAACCAATAATATTAACTAATAATATTAGTATTATGTTTCATAAAATTATTAGCTAATAATATTAGTTATTAGTTTATAAGTCGAAATTATTAGTAGATGTTCCTAATAATATTAGTAAATTGTTTCATAGACAACATGACTAATAAAAGTTACTCATATTATTAGGATTATTTCCATGAGTGTATTTTGACTCATAATTCATATTATTAGTGAAACCAAAGTGAGCGCTATTTTAATATTTTGGCATAAAATCATGAAGATCAATGAAATGGTCGACTCTGATTCAGATAGTGATAAGGAACGAGTGTAGGTATTCACCATTCAATAAATGTTACGTCAAAAACAGCCTGTACTGGAATATAACAAACATATGAATACAATGGGAGATTTAGGTTAGATTACAGAATTACTGAGTATTTGCTTGATAGGATTGGTAATAGAACATTCCACTGCAAGGAATGAAGCATAACCTTAAAATAGCAGCTTCGCATTGCACTTCACCGGTTGGTAGTGATACACAGTATCATTGTGTTTCTCTAGTACAGTTCTGCTCGGACACTCCAAGCATCCTTTAAAATCTTGGCTTATATCACAAATAAACCTAGATGATGCTGGTGATGATTATTGTTTTAAGGGGAAGTAGGCTACAACTAGGCAACCATCATCTATAACACCACTAATCAGATAGAAAAATGGAAAGGATCCGACATTTTGAAAAATGAAGGCATCGGCTAAAGAAAGAGAAGGGCCACGATGGGCGTGAAAATGAAAGACTCTCTCGGCCTCGCAACCTAATACTGTCAGGGTCGGAAAAGAACAAGAGTTGAACAAGGGAGGTTAGAAGGGTAGATGAAAATGAGCCTGGCAGAAGTAAGTTAAAGCAATGGCAGGACTCATCTCAGTGCCCCATGTTCGCCAACACACGCTCCCAAGTTGAGAGCCTTGGGACCCTCTTAGTCGCCTCTTACGACAGGCAGGGGATTCTGTGGCTGTTATCCTGCCGCCCCCATCAATAGGGCGTAGTAAACAAAGATTTTGCTAGTCCATCTCAGAGATTTTTAAGAGCACATGAAATTAAAAAAAAGTAAAAGGAACAAGGAGGGTTATAGTGTGCAAAAGGCTGCAAATAGTTGACAATTTAACTCAATCACTTTCTGCAAAGTAACTTTCTTCTCTCACATTTTTTTAACGTCTTTTATCCATTTTCACATGTATCTAATTCATAACAACGAAAATATCAAGTGAGCCTTTTGAACATGTGGATTAATAGTCGGTTGTAGTTAAACATTAGCCTACTGCGAGGAACAAACCCAAACCAAGAACATATGCAACAGACCGATTCTAACCTCCATTTGTATCAGCTGACTAACGAACTAATATTAATAGTGAAGATATTTTATTAGTCATGTGTAAATCTTTATGAAACAGAATTTGGTTAACTAATAATTATTTTTATGAGTTCTAATATTATTAGTTAGTTTTATGAAACATGACCCTGGTTTCTGAATCTCTGCCTAATTATAATGAAGTCGATACCTTCCAGGGTCTCCAGGTCTCATCCACATATACAGCCGTCGTTTGTAGTGTTTGAACCAAGTATTGGCAAGGACTAAATTATGATCATTGAAGAATTCAACCAGCTGGCTCCCTCTTTCGTTCCTTGGTCCCAATCCAAATTCTCGTACTGTATTACCTCCTCTTCCTTGGCCTACCTCTGCATTCCTCTCTCATCACAGTTAGATTCTCGCTACCTTTTACATATTGTATTAAATCTTCTCTCTCTTCATAAATTCTTTCAATTTCCTAATCATCTGCTGAACTAGTAGGCATATAGACCTGCACTTTTGTGGTGGGCAATGGTTTGGTGTCTATCTTGACGACAATAATTCTTTAACTATGCTGGTTGTAGTAGCTTACCTGCTGCCCTGTTTTCTTATTATTAAACCAACTCTTGCATTTCCCCTGTTTGATTTTGTGTTGATAATTCTGTAGTCCTCTGCGAACCATGTGACCTTGCCGCGGTGGGGAGGCTTGCGTGTCCCAATGATGCAGATAGCCGAGCCGCAGGTGCAACCATATCGGATGGGTATCTGTTGAGAGACCAGACTAACGAATAGTTCATCGAAAGGGGGGTAGCAGCTTTTCGGTAGTTGCAAGGGCGGCAGTCTAGATGATTGACTGATACAGCCTTGTAATAATACTCAACATGGCTTAGCTGTGTTGATACTGCTACACGGCTGAAAGCAACGGGAAACTACAGCCGTAACTACCTCCCGAGGACATGCAGCTCTCTCTATATGAATGATGTACTGATGATGGCTTCCTCCCGGGTAAAATATTCCGGAGGTAAACTAGTCCCCCATTCGGGAAATGCAGGAGTTGGTTTAATAATGAATAAGAAAATAGGGCAGCGGGTAAGCTACTATGACCAGCATAGTGAAAGAATTATTGTCATCAAGATAGACACCAAACCAATGCCCACCACAATAGTGCAGGTCTATATGGCTACTAGTTCAGCGGATGATGAAGAAATCGAAAGAATATATGAGGAGATAGAAGATTTAATACAATATGTAAAAGGTGACGAGAATCTAATTGTGATGGGAGACTGGAATGCAGTGGTAGGCCAAGGAAGAGAAGGTAGTACAGTAGGAGAATTTGAAATGGGACAAAGGAACGAAAGAGGAAGTCAGCTGGTTGAATTCTGCACTGATCATAATTTAGTCCTTGCCAATACTTAGTTCAAACACCACAAACGACGGCTTTATACGTGGACGAGACCTGGAGACATTGGAAGGTATCAAATAGACTTCATTACGATTATACTCCGCACGGCCTTACTTCTAAATTGAAGTTTCGTAAAACAAATGAGCATCGTCTTTCCTCCGTTGCCAGCGCGCTACACCCGCGAGAAGAGCTGATGCAATACGACCACGGTAAACAGCTCTGGTCAAATGTAATACCGTACTCGGAAAAACTAATGAATATGGATTGAACACAATTTCACAAAAACTACATTTACTAACAACATCTGACACTAAAAGAGAATATTTTATTAAGAATAAAAGAGAATGAGGAAATAACACATCACTCTCCGACCATGGCTGGCACAGAAAGAGATTATGGCCTACAAAGTGAACACTCCACTGATCTCAGAGTCACTGGAACCCTCCAACAATATGAAAAACACACTGATTACTGAAGGAAAATGCAAAAGATCGCGGACCGTACCGAATACCATTCACGCTGAGCGAGATAGGTAAACCACGTGGTGAATGTAAATATTAAAGTTGGCAACTAGGTTTCGAGATCGTGCTCTGCCGATATAAATCGATTTGAATGGCAGATTGGGATTGGTTGGATGTCTATGCTTCGGAACATAACCACCAGATAGAGCCAAAATCTGCCAAAACGTCAATTTAGAAGTAGAGCCCTTCGGAGTATAGGCAGAGATTCAGAAACCAGGTGTTGGATTGCAAAACTTTCCCAGGAGCAGACGTGGACTCTGACCTCAACTTGTTGGTCATGAAATGCCATCTGAAGTTGAAGAAATTGAAAAAAGGAAAGAATGAAAAAAGATGGGATCTAGACAAGTTGAAAGAAAAGAGTGTGAGGGATTGTTTCAAGGAACATGTTGCAAAAGGACTAAATGAAAAGGCTGAAAGAAACACTATAGAGGAAGAGTGGATAGTCATGAAAAATGAAGTCAGTAGGGCTGCTGAAGAGATGTTAGGAAGGAAGAAAAGATCAACTAAGAATCAGTGGATAACTCAGGAGATACTAGACCTGATTGATGAACGACGAAAATACAACAATGCTAGAAATGAAGGGGGCAGAAAAGAATACAGACGATTAAAGAATCAAGTGGATAGAAAGTGCAAGGTACAGTAGCTAAGGAAGACTGGCCGAAGGAGAAGTGCAAGGATGTCGAAGGCTGTATGGTTTTGGGAAAGGTAGATGCTGCATACAGGAAAATCAAGGAAACCTTTGGAAACTAGGTGTATGAATATTAAGAGCTCAGATGGAAAGCCACTTCTAGGGAAAGTAGACAAAGCAAAAAGATGGCAGGAGCATATCCAACAGTTGTATCAAGGTAAAGATGTTGATAATTTGGCTCTGGAACATGGAGAGGCTGTTGATGCTGATGAAATGGGAGACCTTATTTTGAGGTCAGAGTTTGACAGAGCTGTGAGTGACATAAATAGGAACAAGGCACCTGGAATTCCCTCTGAATTACTGAGTGCCTTAGGAGAAACCAGCATGTCAAGGTAATTTCATTTAGTGTGCAAGATGTATGAGAGAGAAGAAGTCCCATCTGATTTTCAGCAGAATGTTGTTATACCTATTCCCAAGAAAGCCGGTGCTGATAGGTGTGAAAACTACCACACCATTAGTTTAGTATCTCATGCCTGCGAAATTTTAACATGTATTATTTACAGAAGAATGGAAAAACAAGTTGAAGCTGAGTTGGGAGAAGATCAATTTGGCTTCAGAAGAAATGTAGGAACACGTGAAGCAATCCTGACTTTACGTCTGATCTTAGAGGATCGAATCAAGGAGGACAAGCCCACGTACATGGCATTCGTAGATCTAGAAAAGGCATTCGATAATGTTGATTGGACCAAGCTATTTATGATTCTGAAGATGATAGGGATCAGATACCGAGAACGAAGAATTATCTAGAATCTGTATAAAAATCAGTCTGCAGTGATAAGAATCGAGGGCTTTGAAAAAGAAGCAGCAATCCAGAAAGGAGTGAGGCAAGGCTGGAGTTTGTCCCCTCTCCTTTTCAATGTTTACATAGAACAGGCAGTAAAGGAAATCAAAGAGAAATTTGGAAAGGGAATCACAGTCCAAGGAGAGGAAATCAAAACCTTGAGATTTGCCGATGATATTGTTATTTTATCTGAGACTGCAGAAGATCTCGAGAAGTTGCTGAATGGTATGGATGAAGTCTTGGGTAAGGAGTACAAGATGAAAATAAATAAGTCGAAAACAAAAGTAATGGAGTGCAGTCGAATGAAGGCAGGTGATGTAGAAAATATTAGATTAGGAAAGGAAGTCTTAAAGTAGATGAATATTGTTACTTGGGTAGTAAAATAACTAACGATGGCAGAAGTAAGGAGGACATAAAATGCAGACTAGCACAAGCAAGGAAGAGCTTTCTTAAGAAAAGAAATTTGCTCACTTCAAACATTGATATCGGAATTAGAAAGATGTTTTTGAAGACTCTCGTGTGGAGCGTAGCATTGTATGGAAGTGAAACATGGATGATAACTAGCTCAGAAAGAAAGAGAATAGAAGCTTTTGAAATGTGGTGTTACAGAAGAATGCCGATGGTGAGATGGATAGATCGAATCACGAATGAAGAGATACTGAATCGAATTGGTGAGAGGAGATCGATTTGGCTGAATTTGACGAGAAGAAGAGATAGAATGATAGGACACATCTTAAGACACCCAGGACTTGTTCAGTTGGTTCTTGAAGGAAGTGTCGGTGGTAAGAACGGTAGGAGTAGACCAAGGTAGGGTTGCGGCACTATATACCGAACACTTAAGGTTATCTCTACGAATTATTGATCAGTATTTTTTTCCAGTGAAGAAAGGACCTCTGAAATAGTTATAAAACCTTAACGGAACATCCCCTGGTTGCAACTGGCTTGTTCAGATTTTTAAAATGTACAATTTGTGGGCTCGAGGCGCCTTTAAATGCAACAGTTGTATTCGTTCATATATTGAACGGTCTGCGTTATATATCGATCAGTGAGGTCTTATTTATCGAACACGATTTTTATATATCGAACGGTAAGGTTTTAAATACCGAACAGAAATATTTCTTTTAAATCACTTTATTTTAGACATATGATTGTAATAACATGAGCAAAATAGAGTGATTCTTAAATATAAATCACAAAAGTAGAGGAAGCAATATTAATACACATTAAAATATCTCGAGAAACACAAAAAAAACAGTTTCTTATCTCTACCCTTCCACAGAGAACAGAACATGTCTTTAGACTTCCTTGTTTCTTTTCTTTCTCCTCAGTTCTTCCCGGTACTCCTTTTAAGATATCGCGTATGTTTTCTTTAATCTAAACTGATGAGGTTTTTCTGGTACTTGAGGAACTTTGAAAAAATCTCTGAAGGAATCTTCGCTACTACTTGAGGTGGGTGAGCAAGCGAGTTCCGAAGCAATTTCATGCTCATTCAATATTTTCGACTTGTGAACTTTTACTCCACTCTTCAAAATGACGGCACCAGGAAGATCTTTCTTGGGAGAAGGTACATACACCACTAAACGTTCATCATTCCTCGTGAAATCATCTCTTCCCTGATCACAATCATCTTCTGATGAACTGTCTGTCATCGTTTCATTCTGATTAGTAGATATTGTTTCACATGTTGCATTGTACCGAATTGTAACACTTTTTCAATAAGCATACAAATCTGGTTCACCATCATTCTGTTTTTCTCCATCACGTCTTAGTTTGTTATTGAAGTTATCGAGAATGCGAGAAGGCAAGAATTCCTCCAGGTCATCAAGCACAAATTTTAACTTCTGTTTGGAAGTGGAAAGGGATGATGGGCTGCCTTCGTCACTCTCTTGCTGTTGCCTTCCCGCCGGGAATTTCAAAATATCTGCAACACATTTTGTGTAGTCCACAGCGTTGGGATCTAGTGGATAGAGACCACACTTACGAAAGGCACTTTTCACAATATCTGGCCTAACAGCATCATCCCAAACTTTCTTTAACATGGGTGCAAAATTTACCTTGGTTACTGTTGCACCGAGAGTTCGTATTTTCTCGTCTTGAAGAGCATTTTCCCATGCTCTCTTCAGAGGTGCAAATACCCCCACATCTGCTGGTTGCAGAAGATGGGTGGCATTAGGGAAAAGGCAGTACAATATTATTCCATTGTCATGACAGTATTCACTGACTTGAAGGGATAAGTGACTCCTGTGTCCATCAAGAAAAAATAACAGGAAGTGTAATTTTCTCTACCTCTAGCCATGACCTAAAGTGTTGAAGGTAATTCAGAAACGTTGGGGCCTTCATCCAGCCACTTTCAGTTTTCTCGTAGATCCAAGGTTCAGGTACACTATCTTTGATAAGTTGCTGAAGTCGTATGTTGCTGTAGACAATCATTGTTGGGGCACAACGCCCGTCGGCACAGAAATTTCCGAGCACTGTTATGCCTTCTTTCTCTTTATAGAGGTTGCCGTAATTTGAAGCTGTTCCCCCCTGACTCCAAGATACTTTCCTGAAACCTTATGGAACAGAAAATTTGTCTCGTCTGCATTGAAGATCCTGCTTGGGTCTTCCATAATTGAACTTACTTCCTCATATTCCAGGTAGCACGACAGTCCAGCAAACCAACCACGTATTCTCTCTTCAGAGACAGCAGCCCTGCCCTTGCTAATGGTTTCAGCCTTCTTCTGAGACAGGGAAGGATGCCGTCCCATAAAACATTTGAACCAGGTTTTACCAGGTCTTCCATACTTAAACGGTGTGCTCCTTCCTGATGACTGCACAATTTGCTGAACAGTGTCGAGTAAATTCTTTTTCTTCAACGGAAATCCTCTCTTAGCCATGTTGATTACCCATTCACTAATGCCCTCTTCTTCTCGTGGACTCAAGAACGGCTTCCGTCCAAGGGCAGTCTGAATCTTCTGATGTCCAGAAAGTTTGTCGTTTAACGTTGTTAAAGGGACCTGGTATGTTTTAGATGCCTGCCTTTGCGACATCATACCGGACTTAACCTGTTGAACAGCTTCAGTCAAGGCAGATAATGAATACTGACACCTTTTCATTTTTTCAACATGTTTAACTTTGGCTTTTGCGACAGTTCCCCCATTGGGCGCCTTAATTTTGACCATAGTCAAGCTCTGAGCACTAGTTAAGGAAATAAATAATGATTTTCTGCTTTCTAGTTTTAAATAGCTAAAGACCGAGCTCGATAGCTGCAGTCGCTTAAGTGCGGCCAGTATCCAGTATTCGGGAGATAGTAGGTTCGAACCCCACTGTCGGCAGCCCTGAAAATGGTTTTCCGTGGTTTCCCATTTTCACACCAGGCAAATGCTGGGGCTGTACCTTAATTAAGGCCACGGCCGCTTCCTTCCCACTCCTAGCCCTTTCCTGTCCCATCGTCGCCGTAAGACCTACCTGTGTCGGTGCGACGTAAAACAACTAGCAAAAAAAGAAATAAATAGCTAAAGTGTAATAAAAATGTTTTTTTCAAAGAGTGCGGGATAACTGCCCCCACAACGCCACTTTATTTGCCGACGATGACGAGAAACCTTGGATAGTGACAGGATTGTTAAATAAAGTGATCAGAACAACGTACGGCATCAGACACAAGACTTCGTAAAGGAAATCTAACTATAGGGCGATGAAGTTCAAAATTCAGGCCCTCTCAAATTACAGATAGACGCCTCAGTAGTCACGACCACAGATATGCGGACTTCGGCGCCAAATTAAACAGTACTACAAATTAAAATCATGAACAGCCCATTCATTTTCAGTGGTGTTCGATATTAAGGGTCGTTTTTGTATTAAATGAACCTCATTTACCGAACGTCCTTTCGATATTTGAAAATGGGAGTCAAATATCGAACAGTATTTTATTTTTGAAATAAATATGAAGATAGGTGAAAAATCACAATACAAGAAAATAATAAACATGTATGTATGTTAACGCAACCTATTATTTAAAGGATACCTTCTGAAGACACTATTTTACCGACAAAAACAGATAATCACAGGGACACTGCACATTAGTAACAATACAACAATCTCATCAAAATCCCGCCAAGTCCAAAGTTCTAAGACTTTCCCGCGCTCGCCAACACGGTAACGACTTCGACCTATCGATTGATATAAAGCTAAGTTTGGAAGGGTGAATTTAGAAATCTCACATGTTATGTAAACTTTTCTATATCCTTATTTTGAAACGGGATGTGCGAACTGTTCGATATATAGTGTCATTACCCTATGAATATGACAAGCTGATTAGAGCAGATGTAGGATGCATAGTTACGTAGAAATAGAAAGGTTAGCCCAGGATAGGGTGGCATGGAGAGCTGCATCAAACCAGTCTATGGACTGATGACTCAACAACAACAATTCTGTAGTCGCCTGACCAAAAAATCCTCTTCTTCCTGCCAACGTACTTCACTTATACCAACTACATCTAACTTTAGTTTATCCATCTCCCTTTTCAGATTCTCTAACCTACCACAAGTATTAAAACTTCTAACATTCCACGCTCCGACTCACGAAATGTCAGTATCTATCTTTCTGATGATCGCCCCCTCTCGTGTAGTCCCCACCCAGAGATCCGAATGGGGGCTAGTTTACCTCTGGAATATTTTACCCGGGAGGAAGCCAATATCAGTACATCATTCATTCAAAGAGACCTGTATGTCCTCTGGAGTTAGTTACGGCTGTAAGTTCTTGTTGATGTCAGCCGTGTAGCAGTATTAACACAGCTAAGCCATGTTGAGTATTATTACAAGACCATATCTATCTAGACTGCCGCCCTTGCAGCTTCCAAAAGGCTGCTAACCCCATTTCGATGAACCATTCCTTAGTCTGGTCTCTCAACAGATGCCCATCAGATATGGTTGCACCTGCGGCGCAGCTATCTGCTTCATTGGGACATGCAAGCCTCTCCACCGCGGCAAGGTCAGGGGAGGAGAAGTTGTGAGGAGGCAGAAAATTACGAGAGATCGGAGAAGTTTCTGGGTGCATGAAATTAACAAGAGATCCAAAGCAAGAGTATTCAAACTTATTTGAATGTTTATTGCGCGATGAAGCTGTCTCGACGGCAGGCCTACTTCGGAATTACTGTAGGCCTATTGCAATTTCAACAACTATTTCAGATAGTAGAATTTAACAGAAAAGTTTAATTTTTCAGGAGGAAATGCTACCTCTGATGCAATTGGAGTCTGTGATCATTTTTAAAACTACTTTAATGCGGTAGATTGTGTCCCGTGGCAGGATGAAAGCATAAATCGAGGTAGCCTCAACTTTTTTTTTTACATTTTGCTTTACGTCACGCCGACACAGATAGGTCTTATGGTGACGATGGGATAGGAAAGGGCTAGGAACGTTGCCTTAATTAAGGTACAGGCCAAGCATTCGCCTGGTGTGAAAATGGGGAAAGCCCGGAAAACCATCTTCAGGGCTGCCGACAGATCTCCCTAATGAAAACTCATACCTACACCACTCTAACCACATGGCTAACTCTCTCGGTAACATTAATTAAAGACTGTAAAGTATATTCATTGTCCACAGCAAAGCAATTTCATATGCAGTAGCCTACTATTTGTTAAGAACACGTGTACGACAGTTTGAAACTAGGGAATGCCACTTACGAAATCGTTAACTGTAAATATAATACTTAAAGATGGCCTACATCCCATGCGAGATGTGATGTCGATTATCGTACTGATACAGTGTATGTGGACTCCAACATTACATGATTTTGTGATAAAGTCAACAAAAATTATGAAATAAACTGATAAGTTTTTCCATGTCTAGTATTAATAAGTTGAATAAACTATCACAAAACAGAACTTTCCCGACCGTATCCAAGAAACAGTTGATTTTCCTGCTGAAGCTGATACACATTTGCCGCTAAGTGGTTGTCCGAAAGATCTCGAACCGACTGTCTACGAAATTGCATGAGTCTTGATTATTCTGTTTGATTCCACTCTGCTAGTCAAAAATATTCTTGGCAGAGAGTGCTGTTCCGTTCAGTTCGATTTGATTCAACTCGTGGCGATCGCCATCTCTATCTCCCGTTTAAACACATGTTAAAAACAAGTTCTATTTGATTCCATTTCCACTAGGTGAGAGCGGGCCTTAACACGTCTACGCGAAGCTTGGAGCTCTTCCTGAAGTGGGCATAGAATATTGATATATGGATTATTTGCTTTCATTAAGGAGATACATATGTTACAGTGTTGTGAAAAGTTTTCCTATATAGCTCAAATTAATCCAAGGGCTCTCACATTCTTGTTACAATACAGCATACTCTTTTTTAACTTTTTTTGACAGAGCTTCGAATTAATTTATCAGCGTCCTCCAAGAACAGTTGTGACAGTTGATGTAATGGCGCCATTTGCAAGGAATAAACAAACTTTGGCCGTAAATCTTGATTGACTATATTTATTTTCTGGTCAGGGTGTAAAATTGGAGAAGACACCAAAACCTCCAAGTCATTGCGAATTAAGTCCTTTTCTATGAGTTAATGTTAATCCCAGATGACTTGACAATATTTAATTCTAGGCCAAACTTATGAAACAGCGATCTGGTCATCCCCACCAACTCTTGAGCATCTTCGAGTGATTTGTAAAACCATGGTCTCAAATGCATTGTGTGAAATGTTCCTCAAACTAGTTAGGAGTAAAATTTTGTGTTCTAAATGCTTATTGTGTGGCTTATGATTGAATATTGTATAAAACTGGAAATTTGTTTGTCTTTATATCTTTGTTTATTTCTGCATAAATATGTGTTTACTAATAAAATCCTTAGTCATTCTTTAAATGTTTTATTGTATATGCTACACTTTTGTCTTTCAGGATTGCACCTAAGGATGGTCCAGATTTTGAAATAGTTGCTGATCCCAGTCAGTTGAAGCCTAAGGAAGATGAACCGGAAAGTTCTAATGGTAATGAGAGTGTACTTTTTTTTTTTTTTTTTTAAGAGATAACCTAACAAATTTAAGGCAATAGGTCAGTCCAACTTAGTTATAAATCCAAAGGAGGATTGACTAAGGGATCTGTGTAATAGTTGTATGGTTCAAAAAAGAGGAATGTTTAAAAACTGCATCTTTGTCAGTTAATAAGGAAGAAAAATCTTGAATGAAGTAACGTGTATGGTTTCTGCAGGGGATATGTAAGGTGCAGCAAGGATGTTACAAAAAAGTAGAAAAGGGAAGTTGATATCTGATAATTGAGACTAGTACAATAAGTCTTGTTTTTATGTTTTTCAGTTTTTGGTTTTTTTGTTTGTTTTTTTTTTGTTGTTGTTTTTTGTTTTTCTTTTCTTTCTTTTTTTTCTCTCAAATTGTCCAGAGTTAATTCTAGTTCTTCCATATCTTCTCTAATTTCCTTAATCCATCCTACTTCTTGCTTCAGATTCCAGAGTTTACAGTTTTTCTTTGTAATCTGGATTTTGGTGTCCTCATAATGTGACCAAAGAAAAAGATAGATCCTGTTGTTCCATATAGTATCTGTAATGGGCTCCAGTTCTCTGCACACTATTATTGGCCACTGAGTCTATGATTCGAAGCAGTGCAACGATTCATTCAAGTGTCGAGTGAATTGATTCACAGGAACGGCGAGCTCACGGCACACGATTCAGTTGACTTGCAGCAGAGAGTGGCTCACTCACGGATCAGTAGGGACCTGAAAAATTAGCATCTATTTACGAAGTTAAAATAACCTCATGGTATTATTGATTTTAACGATTCCAAGTTTATGACGTGCAATTATTGTCCTTGGTTCACGCACAATACAAATTCATTGTTCAAACAAAAGCATTGTCAGTACTTCGGCATTGCTTTTTTTTTTCTTTTCAAATTGCACCGTCTGTCTGTAACCACTGTGTTGTAATGAGACATCATGCGCTCGCTATCTACATTGTTCGTAAGGGTCCCCAACAACTCAAGACAGTATTTAGCCAATATGCTGAACTCTGTCTGAACTGCAGTTAATGCTAGCATGATATCACATTTTTCACTTTCTTTCATCTGGGTTTGAATTGCATGTTTCAGATAACAGTAACCAGACCAGATATCGTTTTGCGAGAGATCTGTTACTCCAAACAATTTCTCAAGCTCATCTAATTCATCAACTTATTCAAAATTATATTTTTTGGATACAAAGTTTGAGAAATTGACACAAAATGCTTATGGTTGAGGTCTTTAGCTTTCAATGTGGCTAGCTTGCTCTCTGAAGAATGAGCAGATTTGACAAATGTGTTTCTACATGCAGCCTGCTGTAGAGGAGTGAGCTTAATCAAAGCATCATTAGTTGCCGCAGAAAAATTCCCCTCACAAATTAAGGTAAAACTTGTGTCAAAGTTATGCAGTTTGGGGTAAAAGAGATGGGATGTAGGATACGGAGACCCTTCAAGTTCAGTAAGGAGGTCAACCAATCCAGCTACATGATCTGTGACAAAAACCATGTGGAAGTGAAGCCTATTCACTTCTCGGTCACTCAGATCAGTCAGGTACTTAATATCACAGTTGTTGATGTCTTTCATGTCGGACATGTTGAAAAATGTAACAACATCAGTAAAGTAAGCACTCAAATAGAAACCAGCTATTCCATCGGGTTATGACAGGTGCAGGAAAAAGTTTGCTACCTTTGAAGCACCATACTTTGATATTAAGAATTGTAAATACAGTAAAACCTTGTTAATTCGAAGTCGTTGGGACTCAAAAATCGGACTTCGAATTACGTGATTTCGAATTAACCGCCAATTCGCAATTCAGACGTACCAACCCTTGCCGCATTACAAAATATTCTATGGCCTGTTACTGCATGCAGTTAACCTTGATTCACAGTTTATACCCTTCAAATGCCATGAAAGAAGAACTATTCCCAAAATGTATCCAAGAAGGTGCATTTACAGTATTCAAGTAATTCACTCGGATATCTCACTGGCAAACATAACCTCACGTAACGAAAGAAAAAAAAAAGCACGATTCAAAGACGAGGAGAAATCTATGCTGGCTCCCATGTGCAAGTGCTTTATTAATTGGATTACTATACTTAATGCATTTTAGATGCCTTGTACACTGACTGACAGAGCAAATGCAACACCAAGAAGGAGTGGTTCGAAAGGGATGAAAGTTGGGGAAAAAACAGAGACGGCACGGACGAATAATTGATGTTTATTTCAAACCGATATGCAGGTTACACAATGCGCACGGCATCGACTCAGTAGGATGTAGGACCACCGCGAGCGGCGATGCACGCAGAAACACGTCGAGGTACAGAGTCAATAAGAGTGCGGATGGTGTCCTGAGGGATGGTTCTCCATTCTCTGTCAACCATTTGCCACAGTTGGTCGTCCATACGAGGCTGGGGCAGAGTTTGCAAACGGCGTCCAATGAGATCCCACACGTGTTCGATTGGTGAGAGATCCGGAGAGTACGCTGGCCACGGAAGCATCTGTACACCTCGTAGAGCCTGTTGGGAGATGCGAGCAGTGTGTGGGCGGGCATTATCCTGCTGAAACAGAGCATTGGGCAGCCCCTGAAGGTACGGGAGTGCCACCGGCCGCAGCACATGCTGCACGTAGCGGTGGGCATTTAACGTGCCTTAAATACGCACTAGAGGTGACGTGGAATCATACGCAATAGCGCCCCAAACCATGATGCCGCGTTGTCTAGCGGTAGGGCGCTCCACAGTTACTGCCGGATTTGACCTTTCTCCACGCCGACGCCACACTCGTCTGCGGTGACTATCACTGACAGAACAGAAGCGTGACTTATCGGAGAACACGACGTTCCGCCATTTCCTCATCCAAGTCGCTCTAGCCCGGCACCATGCCAGGCGTGTACGTCTATGCTGTGGAGTCAATGGTAGTCTTCTGAGCGGACGCCGGGAGTGCAGGCCTCCTTCAACCAATCGACGGGAAATTGTTCTGGTCGATATTGGAACAGCCAGGGTGTCTTGCACATGCTGAAGAATGGCGGTTGACGTGGCGTGCGGGGCTGCCACCGCTTGGCGGCGGATGCGCCGATCCTCGCGTGCTGACGTCACTCGGGCTGCGCCTGGACCCCTCGCACGTGCCACATGTCCCTGCGCCAACCATCTTCGCCACAGGCGCTGCACCGTGGACACATCCCTATGGGTATCGGCTGCGATTTGACGAAGCGACCAACCTGCCCTTCTCAGCCCGATCACCATACCCCTCGTAAAGTCGTCTGTCTGCTGGAAATGCCTCCGTTGACGGCGGCCTGGCATTCTTAGCTATACACGTGTCCTGTGGCACACGACAACACGTTCTACAATGACTGTCGGCTGAGAAATCACGGTACGAAGTGGGCCATTCGCCAACGCCGTGTCCCATTTATCGTTCGCTACGTGCGCAGCACAGCGGCGCATTTCACATCATGAGCATACCTCAGTGACGTCAGTCTACCCTGCAATTGGTATAAAGTTCTGACCACTCCTTCTTGGTGTTGCATTTGCTCTGTCAGTCAGTGTATTTACAAAGGAAGTACCCGATGCCCTTAAAATCGAACTTTTCTATGACTCTATCCTTGTACGATTTCCCGCCAACTTCTTTCGTACTTCAGAAATGTAAACACTTGCTACGTCACAAAGTATTCTAAGACCCATTAATACATGCAATCACCTCGATTCACAGTTTAAACCTTTCAAATGCCATGGAAAAAACTGTTTCCGACATGTATCCAACAAGGTGCATTTACAATGTTCAAATAATGCACTTGGATAAATCACTGACAAACATAACCTCACACAACGAAAGAAAAAAAAATCACACAATCAAAGACGAGGATAAATTATGCTGGTCCCCCTGTGCAAATGCATTATTTTTTGGATTTCTGTACTGTTCGCATTTTTATATGCTTTGTACTGGCATGGAAAGTGCCCGACGCCTTTGAAACATTGTGGTTTATCGAACTTTCCTGTGACGAGGGGATAAAGTTTCTCGCTTCCATCCCATGAGCATTGCAACGTACTACTATGACCCATTTAAAACCATAAGACCGTTTGGGCTTGCATTAAAATAAAGCAATGCAGTTTCACCGGCAATGACAATATTGTTCGGTGCCTACGCTTTTTCGTCAACTGTCGGCATCGCCAGTGTTCGCGGATTCTGTTTTTCCACACACTGCCTGTTGAGTGATATTACGGCGTTCATTAAAAGGTTGAATACAAAAGAATTCCGATTTCATTCAATTTAGCAATCGTGAAGCGCACTGTAGACCCACCGAAGTGAGTGTAAGTGCGGAAAGCTACCCTTCCACGTTAAGGAACGCGCGTTCTATTATGACGCGGAGCGGATAAATTTCGAGTAGAAATTACTCTGTAACATACTATTGTTTGAAAATGTAAAGGCAGATTCGAATTAAAAGTCTGAATTTCGGTAATGGGGCCGACATTGTACTTTGAATTACGAATTATCCGTATTTCGAATTAAACAATTTAAATAACATGCAAAACTGTATCTCATGTTTCCGGGTACGAGAGCTTCTTCGAATTAGGCGGGATTTTGAATTAACCGATTTCGAATTATCGAGGTTCTACTGTAATGATATTTTCGCTTTCTTGTTTTCAAAAATGTAGACTTTACCTTCGCAACCACATGATTTAATCTGTTATCACTGCGACCCAACTATTGCCAACCAAGCTGATCTTATGTGCCCAGCACTGTACGTGAATTAAATTATCCCCTTTGACCACACTTAATGTTTCATAACACCGGGTCATGGACGGGGCACTGCACTAACAAACACTTTAATTGTATCATATGGTACACTATAACTGCGCAGAGCTTCTAAAATAGCACGAGAGCAGTTTGTAGCATTTCCTGCATCAAGATAGTTCACAGAAACAACGTGCAACTCTCTTTTCGATCCGGCCAGGAGTTGGAATATGATGATAAAAACGGAACGGCCCATTCTATCTCTAGTTTCATCACAGTGTTGATGTTCTTCCCCACTAGAGCCTCTGCTGTTCTTTTCTGGTGGTCAGATGCAACTTCTAGAAAGGAAAAAAGGCCTCAAATTATAACAAAATTATTTAAAATTACGGGATCAATTGGATACGGGTAAGATAGTTCGATATGGAAATCACACTCAAATTCGGTATCCTTCAATTTTGCACTTGGTTTCAATGTCGTAATACCTAAACCGTACCCGATCAATGAAATCGAAACTTACCCGGTAAATATACTTCACGTAGAGTTCTCGCACGTGGCAACTCTTCATTTGAAAACTCAGTAATCCAGGCTCTTAGCTCTTTGCTTTCCAGCTTTTCCAGAGGTACATTTGCTTTAGCAAATACTTCAACTGTGTGTTTCGAGAAGTTATCTGTGGAAATTTTTCGTCGTTTACAACTATCTGTGTAAGCACATAAGATTGCTTTCTTTGAGACATACTAGCAGCAGGGGTTGAACTTTCGTTGTCGCGTTGCTTACCCACGTGTTTTTCAGATTTAACATATTTCACAATGCTATCTTCTTTTTCCAAACTTGGCAGTTACAATACTTGGAAAACACTGTCGCTGAATCTGTGGCATATAAACCATCCTTTGCATATTGCTGAGCCCTTTCGTGCGCAGTTTTTGTCGTGCGCCCCATAACCTAAACAATTGCTCAACTTTCTACTCTTCACTAGTTTCAGTTTTGAACAGTAGCAAAACAACGCTTCGTCTCTCTCGTTATTTCCATGAGACACTATTTATATTTTGATAATCGATACAGATCTTATTCCCCTTGCTATTCCCATTGTAAATATCGATTAAAGTCAGCAAGCAGCAATCGATCGGGACAGTCAAAAGATTTATGCATCATATTTTGAGTATTTCTGACGATTTTGCCGAAATATGTTGTTTTCGCCAGTAAAATAGCACATTTTTGGAGAATTCACACCAAAATCGCATATTCATACTAATTTAGCATTTTGGTTCACAATTCGCATTTTTTCGCACTTCTATTTATGCATAAAAATGATTTTATTCCACATTAGAATTACCGTAGGCTTGGATTCAGTACTAGATTCAAAAATTTGCATTTATCGCAAATGCGATTTTTTTAGGTCCCTACGGATCAGTGAGATACAACACGCACACGGTTCATTATTGGCACACTGGACATTGGCGAGTAGCCGAACTTCTGCTTCATCGAGACATACAGGGCCATGGCTCACTGAAAGAATCATACGATGTAACGGACTCCTACTCTCAGCTTATTTGAAAATAATACACACTTGTATTCATTGTCCTCTTCTTACAGGGAGGTTTAAATATTAGATGGATTTATTTGCAGTGTTAGAAAGGTAGTCAAAACATAATTCCAAAGAAACCGGCTAGTAAATACGTAGGCTATTAGGTTATTCTGTTTATTAGTTTAATGACTTAGTTGACCTTTGGCAATTAATTCATTTCAACTTTCCAGCAATTATATGACTATAAAGTCATGCTCATGACCACTCGAAATTATCATTGCACAGGATTTCAATAATTGAATCACAAGATCACCGGTGTGCGTAGACAGTGAGTAAATAAGCCCACTGACGCAATAACTTAAATAAAATTATTTTGAATCAGAAAACCTCAGGCTACTGTATACATTGGGTAGCCTATACAAAAAATGACTATTTAAAAAATCCTCTGCTGATAGATACATGTTTTCAATGATAACCGAGTGAGTTGGCTGTGCAGTTAGAGTCGCGTAGCTATGAGCTTGCATTCGGGGGATGGTGGGTTGGAATTCTACCAACAGCAGCTGTTAAGATGGTTTTCCCCACGAACCTGCTACGCAGGCGTAGCAGGGGGAGAGGTGATACTCCCACGTGGCGCGTCCCAGGTGGTGGCGGATAGGGAGGTCCTAACCGGCTTGCCGGCGGACTTGAGGGAAATAAAATACCTCTCGCGGACCAAGCACACTACCCCCTGCGGGTGGGGGTCGCACATGTAGCATACACATGCGGTATCCCCTGCCTGTCGTAAGAGGCGACTAAAAGGGGCGACCAAGGGCTGACTGAATTAGAACCATGAAACTAATTTTGAATCGTACCATCACGCGGGGAACACCATAGGTTGCCTGTACTTGCGAGTAGTACCACTAAATTCGGTACGAAATAGGTTTGTGATTAGTAGCAGTAAAAGCCTGGCCTGGTGGATTCCAGTACCCGTGCGTCGTACCCATGTGTGCAACATCGCGGGTCTGGGCGTAGCCTGTGAGTTGTACCACTATATGAGCAGCACCGTGGGTCTGCGTTGCCTGTGATTAGTACCCACTATGTGAGGAACACCACGGGAATACCGGCGCCCGTGTTTAGTACACCTAGGTGGGGAACCTTCTCGGTTTGCGTTGACTCTGAGTTGGGTCATTGTGTGAGACACACCATAGGTCTGCGTTACTTGTACGTATTGCAATACTTGTGAGTAGTACCATCTTTTGTGGAACACCGTGAGTCTTTGCTCCTTCTGATTAATACCCCAACATGACACATACCCTGGTTCTATTTTACTCGTGACATGTACCATTCTGTGGGGCCTTAGACGTGGATTTTGCACCCCCTTTAGACACCAAGCATCATTGTGCTTTATAAGTGGTTCCTTGGTCGGTAATAATGTCATTTTCGATCTGTATTGCGCCCGATCCACTGGTTTTTGTTTGTTTGTTTTGTGTTTTGTTGAGTTCCTTTCCATCCATTCATTCTTCATGCCATATTTTATTTTTATTTTGGTCAGTGGATGCCTTTGCAATTTTTGTTCTTTCATTTCGTACCATTAGGGGCCGATGACCTTCGATGTTAGGCCCCTTAAAACAACAAGCATCATCATCATCATCAAGATGGTTTTCCATGGTTTCCCATTTCCACACCAGGCAAATGCTGATGTTGTACCCTAAGTAAGGCCACGGCCTCTTCCTTTCCTCACCTAGCCCATCGTCGCCATAAGGCCTCTCTGTGTCGATGTGAAGTAAAGCAACTTATTTGAGTTACATTTAATATGTAGGCTACTTATAGCAAACACATTATTTTTATAGCTGAGACAGGCAACCCGTACCAGCGGCATTCAAACAGTTCGGCAAACTTTTGATCCCCCTGGCCACTCACTATCGTAGCAGGGGGTGATTTATGACGGCAGTGGGCTTTAAAACGGAAGTTTGCATTCCCCTTCAGAAATCCTCACAGCTCTGTTGCTAATGCACCTCTTGTTAAATAGTCGTCAGTCTCTTTTTTCAGCTAAGACAATTCACACTTACTTTGTTCGCTGTTTGAAAGTTTTTGGATTATTTCTTTGCTTCGTTAATTAATATTCGTGAAGTGTGTTGCTTTTCACTTCGCTTCATGCAGTAATGTGGAGGCCGTGGAAATCACACCTGGAAATTATCGCATCTGAAAATCCTGAATTAAATCTGCCAGTGCACGCAAACAATCTTCGACCGAGCACCAGTAACAGTGATAATCGACCGAGTAGTACTGGTTCCGTGTCCGCGAGTGATACTCAGCTGGGTAGTAGTCGTTCCGCGGAGAAAAGAAAGGCGACTAAACTTTAAGTAAGCAAAATCAACGGCTGGTATGTAACGCATACGAATACGTTATGAAGAACAACGTACGCAAGGGTTATATTTCTGAGACAACTAAAATGTTGAAACTTAACAGGAAACTATAAGTAAAATAGTAAAGAGGGGACCTACAACTCCAAAAGAGTATGATAATAATAGGGTTATCTTTAATAAAATTGATTATTTTTGCTGTGATTTGGTGAGGCGCGAGGTATATGCATTCTTTACTAAAGGTAAGTCACCAACCGTACAGGAACTGTTAAAACATTAGAAAAATGTGTGTGGCTTTCCTTATGAAAAAACTACATTACGACAGCTGTTGATAAAACTTGAGTATTGTTTCTGTATTCTGAGGAAAAAACTGATTGTAATAGAATCTGCTAGAATAGTAGCTTGGCAATATAAATTAATAGACCGTCTCCGGAAGTTGCATTCCGAGGGGTGCAGAGTAGTCTATGTAGATGAAACTTGGTACGATACTCATGACATTGTGAAGAAAGGGTGGGATGATGGAACTTGTAATTGCATACTGAAAGCACCAGCATCGTGAGGCAAGCGTATTATGGTATTGCATGCTGGAGGCAGTGAGGGCTGGGTTGAGAATTGCCTTTATTTATCGACTAAAAACATTGGAGACTGCAAAGCTGATATCCATGACGAAATGACAGCTCAAGTTTTCGAAAACTGGTTTAGGTCTCATCTTCTAGAGAACCTACCACGTGACCGAAAATGTGTAATCGTGATGGACAAAGCAAGCTATTAAGGACATTATTAAGTTTATGGAGTACAGTGACATTCCTGTGCCAAAACCTGTACCCATCAAGGCAGTTATATTGCAGGAAATCAAGTCAGCCAATATCAGTAAAAAGTGTGCTGTAGAGGAGATCGCAGCCTCATGTGGACACGAAGTTTTGCAACTCCCTCCATATCACTGGACTTTAAAACCCATAGAAATGATCTGGTCTCAGCTGAAGGCGTATGTTAGGAAAAATAATGTTACGCCAACTTTGAGTGCTAGTGTGTGTCAGCTTCTGCGTGAAGGAGCTGGAACGATCGGTCCTGAGAGGTGATCTGCTTGTGTTCGCAGCACCATTAAGACAGAAGAGAGGTACATGAAACACGACACGGATAGCAACCAAGATAGATTTGTAATTCACCTAGCAGACAATGACGAGGACGACGAATAGAGGTAAGGTTAATACGGCATTTGTTTTAAAAGTAGCTAAGTTTGCTGGCTATTTTTTGTCCGAAATAGTACTCCGATATTTATTATTATTATTATTATTATTATTAATTTGCTTACCCTCCAGGGTTGGTTTTCCCCTCTGAATCAGCGAGGGATCCTACCTCTACCGCCTCAAGGGCAGTGACCTGGAGCGTGAGAGATTGGGTTGGGGGATACAACTTGGGAGAATGAAAAGTACCTCGCCCAGGCAGCCTCACCTGCTATGCGGAACAGGGGCCTTGGTGGGGGATGGGAAGATTGGAAAGGATAGGCAAGGAAGAGGGATGGAAGCGGCTGTGGCCTTAAGTTAGGTACCATCCCGGCATTTGCCTGGAGAAGAAGAAGGAAAACACGGAAAACCACTTCCAGGATGGCTGAGGTGGGAATCGAACCCACCTCTACTCATTTGACCTCCCGAGTCTGAGTGGACCCCGTTCCAGCCCTCGTACCACTTTTCAAATTTCGTGGCAGAGCCAGGAGTCGAACCCGGGCCTCCGGGGGTGGCAGCTAATCACACTAACCATTACACCACAGAGGCGGACAATTATTATTATTATTATTATTATTATTATTATTCCAGTCCCTAGTTCGTGATTTCACTTTTCCTTTGCCAGGTGAGTTGGCCGTGCGGTTAGGGGCGCGTAGCTGTGTGCTTGCATCGGGGAGATAATGGGTTCAAGCCCCACTGTCGGCAGCTCTGAAGATGGATCCCCGTGGTTTCCCATTTCCACACCAGGCAAATGCTGGGGAAGTACCTTAATTAAGGCCACGGGCACTTCCCACTCCTAGGCCTTTCATAGCCCATCGTCGCCATAACACCTATCTGTGTCGGTGCAACATAAAACAAGTTGTAAAAAATTGTTGTACTTTTCCTTTCTTTACTGAAAGCGAGATACTGATATTAGCAGCATAAAATTAATTTTTTAATAGGCCTACTTTGGTACCAATTTAAGTTTAGTATTTGTAGAGTTTATTTGCCAGTTCCTTCTTCCTGTTTTTTCTTTCTTTCTTTCTTTCTTTCTTTCAACGTCTGCAACCACCGCACGGGTTAAGCACAAAACAGATTATTCTGCGATATTGGTTCGTGGTTCATGATCAAGTTTTTATATTTATATTTTGACTTTAGAATAAATTAAATCTTAACATGTTTAAATAATCGATGCAAAATGTGACAACCTTGCTTTTCACAGCACTCACTTGCCTTTTAAACGACACACGCCCCTTGTGTCCAGAGGAAAGGAACCGACTGACAGCCCTGATCACTAGGGCAGGCAGACTGACAACCCTTATTATTACCAGGGTGGGCCAAGTTTTGAGATCAGAAGATACCGCGTGGGTATGCGTTGAGCGTCAAGAGTATACATCTAATTTGTATATATAATAGAGTTGTGACTTTGAGAGAACTGTGGGAAAACCATAAGCCAGTGTATAAAATTTGTGTTATGTCTGTTCGTCTTCTTTATGTTATTATTATTTTTAACTACGTAAGTTTTGTACTGTAACATAACGAGCATGTAGGTACACAAGTACCTACTTTTTCCTGCATTTCATTTTTTAACTTATTTGTTTTGTAATATGTACTTACCGTGAATACAAATGAAATTTCCATGTTCTTTGAAATCATTTAAGAAAAGACTAGGCAAACAATTGATAGAAAATCTCCCACCTGGGTGACAGCTCTAAATGCAGATCACTGATGATTTTGTGTAAAGATATTTTTTCATTTTCTTCTCATCCATTCCCTTTTCCAGATTCTCTTTGGGTAGGGTAGTGTACCAAAGCCCTCCACCTTACTCGATCTTTCCTCTATTCCTCTTCTAGTACTTTATTTCTATCGACTCCTCTGTTTGTTATACAGTCCACAACAGAGATTGTCCATCTCATTCTAGGCCGTCCCGTAGGCCTCTTCGCAGTCTCTGTATCCATGAATGTTCTCTTTGGTATTCTCTCTCCTGGCATTCTCATTATATGTCCAAACCATTTTAGCGTTGCTATATCAATCTCCTCTTGAAGTTTACACACTCCCACGCTTCTCCTTATTTCCTCATTTTGTATTCTGTCTCGTCTTCTTTCCCTGTATCCTCCTCAAGAACCTCCTTTCACCTGCTTGCATCATACTTTGGTTCCACTTAGTCAACGTCCAGACTGCTGAAGCATAGGTCAGTATAGATTTATTATAGGACGAGTATAAAACGTTCTTGCACTTCATTGGCACATCTTTGTTCCAGACAATATCTCTCACACACTGGTAGAAACTTGCAGGCTGCTGTATTCTTAAATCAATTTCTCCATCCAAATTTCCATCTTGTGACATCTTGCTGCCCAAATATTTTAAAATTTTCACAACTTCAAGAGGTTCATTTCCTATTTTTATCACTCACCTGGATTTTCTGTTGCCTCTTGTCATGATCAAAGTCTTGCTTTTTGCAGTACTAATCTTCATTCCAAAATTTCTTCTCATTCCATAAATCAACTTGTGTGTGTACTTCCTCTTCATTATCTCCTCAAACTACAATATCATCAGCAAAGTGCATAGACTTTACTTGCTCGCCATCATCTTCTCTTTGATATTGTGTAGAATTCTATCCATGTGTTACCAAAGGTCAGCTCATTTCTCCTACACCGGGCGAGTTGGACGTACGGTTAGGAGCATGCGGCAGTGAGCTCTCTTCCGGGAGATAGTGGGTTCGAACCCCACAGTCGGCAGCACTGAAGATGGTTTTCCGTGGTTTCCCATTTTCACACCAGGCAAATGCTGCGGCTGTACCTTAATTAACGCCACGGCCGCTTCCTTCCCATTCCTAGGCCCTACCTCTCCCATTGTCGCCATAACACCTATCTGTGTCGGTGCGACGTAAAGCAGCTTGCAAAAAAATCTACAAAAGTCTACCAAAATATCTCCAGTCTTGTTTCTCTTCCCATATCCAAATGGTCCTATAAGCTCTTCATCTCCTTTTCTTTCCTGACCTACTTGGGCATTCATGTCTCCTGTGATCACAACTTGTTTGTCCTGTGTATGGCCTTCCAAATATTCAAGATAGTCCTCTAGATCCGTATCTGTATTTCCTGTTTGTTGAGCATACCCTTGAATTATATCTGTTAACACTGGTTTCAAGCCTCAATCTGACCTTAATCAACCTGTCATTTATGTTTTCCACCAATTGTAGGTATTCCTGTAGGTCTTTTCTAATTCTGAGACCTACACCATTTTTGCCTTCTCTTCCTCCACTATGCAAAGTAGTATAAGGTGCATCCTTTCTTTAGTTTCCTCTCACCTTTTTCTTTCCGTTTGGTCTCACTGATTCCCAACAATGCTATATCTTTGTCAGCCATAAAATCTACAATTTTTTCCACTTTCCCTGTTAGTGTCCCTACATTGATGGTCGCTATCTTGATGTATTTGGTTGCTGGTAGCCCATACCATTTCTTATATTTCTCCCAGCATCACAAGAACTGCACGTCGCTTGTGGGAAACAGCCTAGCATTTTGCACGCCGCTTCTGGGGAACGCCCTAGCATTTTCCGAGGCTTCAATACACTTGTCATCATATAGGCTTTTATTACGATGGGTTCGCCACTCCCAAAAGCATTTTAGAGCTGCTGCCAGCCGAAACTTGTAGGCCGCTCCTAACATGGAGCCGCTCCTCTGGAGCACAGGCGCTAGAGTTGAAATGGAGTTTCAGTGGCATTTCCTCTACTGAGGACCCATTTCCCTTCTATAAGGACTCCTCCGCCATTAGCCGTTGGTCCTTATAGTGGGTCAGGCTATTTATCGCCGCCCAACACTTGGCGTGGAGACACTGGCTGTATGGTTTACTCCATTACCATAGCAGATTTAATGGAGTTGTCACTGTAGGGGAAAGGCTATGTAACATCAAAATTTGATGTGAAGTGGTGGCTGCAGGAGAAACCTGAATCTGAAAGCTAGAGATGACGCATAGGAAAGACCAAGCAGCAAGCATTGAATGTTGTTGCTGCTGTCATATCAGTACACAGTACTCAGATGCGATAGGAACGGTGACTCTAATGTGCCGTGAATTAGATCACTGCATAGATTCAGTAATGTAAACGGAATCGAATGAATTGATTCAGTAAACTGAATCGAATATCCCATCACTACTGTACACCACTTCATTTGGCACTACCCACTATTGTCCATCTTTTTGATGTTTTTTATGTATTAATTTTTTATGCATTTATTTAGCTATTCTGCTCTCTACTTTTAGGATTTTGTCTATTCTATTTCTCTGAGTGACTTTAAAAATAGTTTCGCTTTCATGTGTCACCTCTGGATGAACCACCATCTTGTAATGTTTTAATTCTCTTTTTGTTCCTCCCAGTTCCTGCAGGTCTTCGTTTACTTCCATCAACCATGGTGACTTGGTCTTCCTCTTTTGCCAGAAAACGAGAAGCTTGTTGGACTGTCTGGCAGGATGCATCGTGTAGATGTGTCCATAAAATGCTAGGCGTCTCTTCCTGGCCATGTCCATGTCTTTTTTTGACAGTATTTGTAGCACTCTTGGTTGGGTAGCCTTTTGTATTCATTACTTTCCTTGACTGGTCCTAATACCTTCCTCAATATCTTTTGTCTCCTGGATTTCGAGCTTGTCCGTGACTCCCTTCCTGTTGAATATTAGACATTTTGAAGCATATAAGGCTTCATGCCAGGTGACAGTCTGATAGTGCTTCATTTGTGTTTCAGGAGAACACTTTTTGTTGTAGGTGTTCCTGGTCAGTTGGTATGCCAGTTCTAGCTTATTACTGGTTGTAGTAGCAGCTCCAGTGTCGACATTGTCTTCTACTGGCGTTCTCTGCCATCTATTTGATTATTCATAAACAATATGTTGGTTGGATGGTTGCTGCATTATTCTCCTTGGATTGCAATGGCCTGCTATCCTTTTAAGGCATACTTTTTCTCCCTATCACATTGGTGGTTTTTTTTTTTTTTTTTTTTTTTTTTTTTTTTTTTTTTTTCAATGGAAATCGCCATTTGCACCGACCGTCATGTTATGCTGTAGTGTGTATTACTGAAGTTCAGTGCCTGTTTTCCATTATAAATATTCTTGTAGTTATGTATTAACATCGGTAAGTACGGAGAAGGTACTAAAAAAAACAAGAAATGAGTAAATTCTTGGATGAATGGAATTCATCTGATGATAATTTTTCTATTACTCTGGATGAAGAATTGCATAATTTACGTAGTGACAGTGAAGATGATGTGCCCGAGAAAGAGCGGCAATTTAGTCGTGAATCTGTAAAAAGGAAAATACATTGTGTAGCAGGCCCATCTATTCTAAATAACAATGGTGACTCTAACCCCTCCTTCCTTCCATGTGTAGACGATAATGGCAGCGAAGATGAACAGTCCAATGGTAACAACAGGGACAGGTAACAGAGAAACAATGTTCATACTTATAGTGATACAGATATAGTGGGTGGAGTTGATACTTCAACTACGGGGTTAGTGTATCAGTGGAGGCAAGCAAATGATACAAATCAGAGTACTGGACATTTTAGTACTGGTGTTCAAACTGGTGGTAGGAAGTGCCTTCACAGTGTACAACCCAATGAGCTAGAATAACATAGAGGGGCTGTATACCTGACATAAGTGCTCCCTGCTTGAAGCAAGTTGATAAGGGGCAGCCATGTTAACGGTTGTCAAAACAAAGCGAATTGGCGCGAGAGCATATGTTGAGGTGACGGAGATCGTGCATGTCAATTTAATTCCCTAAGTTTTAAGAAGTGAAAACATAGATTCTCGCTTTCAAGTATGCCAGCCGTAAGCTCAGCATATGGTTGTACTAATCGGAGTAATAAAACCAAGGATATATCGTACTTTAAGTAAGTATTACTGAATTATAGCCGAGATTCCTTTTTGTAATTTCTGTTTGTAATTAAATCCATTTTATTGTTTACTTAGCGAAAGTACAGATAGCAAGCTGTCCACTTCATGGCCGTATCGATGAGTATAATCAATAAATTAATCTAAAAAGCCACCTAATCGTCGATTAGGTGGCTTTTTAGATTAATTTATTGAGTACGGATAGCCACGGTAATTATTTGTCGAATTTTGTTTCAGATTTCGTTTAAAGAACAAGGAATTAACCGAACAATGCGTTGTGAGGACGAAAAGAGATAAATGGTATCCCACTCAATTCAGTTGCTTATGCTCTGTACATTTCCAGCCCCATTTAATTTTCATTCACATTTACAAATAAAGGAAATGGAGCGCCCACCACCAAGAAAACGTAACCACAAAAAAATCACTTATTTCGTTCAAACATACACCAAGTATGATAAATACAGCATTTTACTGCTATTTTTGAAATGTATACAGCCTTTATTGTAGATGTCTGTTGCCTTGGTTTTTAAAACTATGCCACACTTCATAATGGACAACTTTCAAGCTTACCTTTCAGCTAGTAATCCCAGTATGATATGGTAATGGGAGAAACATGATATCCCCCCTATATTATAATAAATAATTACATTAAACGATTATTGTGGTAAAGTATTCATGGGCCGCCTCTGTGGTGCACTAGTTAGCGTAAGCAGCTGCCACCCCTGGAAGCCCGGGTTTGATTCCCAGCTCCGCCACGAAATTTGAAAAGGGGCACGAGGGCTGTAACAGGATTCTATCAGCCTGGGGAGGTCTACTGAGTAGAAGTGGGTTCGACTCCCCACCTCAGCCATCCACAAAGTGATTTTCCGTGGTTTCCCACTTCTCCTCCAGGCAAATGCCGGGATGGTACCTAACTTAAGGCCACGGCCACTTCATTCTCCCCCCCAAAGGCCCATGTTCAGCATAGCAGGTGCAGCCCTCCCTCACAGTTGTATCCCCCGACACAATGTCTCACGCTCCAGAACACTGTCCTTGAGGTGGTAGAGGTGGGATCCGTCGCTGAGTCCGTGGGAAAAACCAACCCGGGAGGGTAAACAGATTAAGAAAGGAACACAGTACTCATGAGGATGCAATAATTTTAAAAATATGAACAGAATGAGGTTGTAACCTATTGTAGGTCGCTATGATTTTAAGGTTTCCTGTCATAAATATTTATGTCCATCGTTTTTATTCTAATTTACACTTAACCACAACAGCCAAGCAGGGTAATCCTCTTGTTCCGATTTCGAGGCCTATTCGTATGTCACTGTGCGATGATTTCGAACTACCCTACAATCAACTAATCGTGATGTTGGCCTCGTGCCGCAATATGATGAAGTGGCGGTATTCGCTTTCATGCTTCAAGCTTTCGGCAACGGTCTTTAATTCTCCCCCAGCGATTCTAAAATGCACATTTTCTACACTTTTCGTCATTTAAAGGCTATGCCCCCTTGCTTGTGTGACCACAGGAAACATGACGGACGTTCGTTCTATTAGGTTCACCTAGGCAGCGCTTCCGCCTCTCTATGTTATTCTAGCTCGTTGGTACAACCCCTATAGACTACTTCAAGCTTTCTTTTTTACCCCAGAACTTTTGAAAAAAAAAGAAATTGTTGAAGAAACAAATAGATACCCCAGGCTGATAATCTCAAAGCAGACCCTGAAGGAAAGCTCTGTATGGCATTCATGGACAGATGTACGTAAACCAGAAATGTGGGCTTTGCTAAGAGTCATTATTAATATGGGACTTACAGAAATTCCCAACATACAAGATTACTGGTCGCAAGACTTGTAAAATTCCATTTTTTCTTTCAAGATGTTTTAAAACGAACTAGGGTTGGGTTGGTGGTGGGTTTTTTTTCTTTCAAATATTTTGGATGCTGCACTTGCAGAAACCACCCTCAGACAATGACAGTTCAGTCAGAATAAGAACACAAAAAGTTAGGCACTATCTAAAGTTTTCTAGGCGTGAAGTTTAGAGAATATGCTCCTGGACAAGAAATTCATATCGATGAATCTGTGGTGTCCTTCAAAGGAAGAATATGTTTTATTACTTACAACCCCAAGAAGCCTAATAAGTGGGGAATCCGATTGTACATCCTTGCTGATTCTAAGACAAGTTATGTATATACATTTGTTCCATAGTTTGGCAAGCTAACTACTGAATCTTTGGTGAAGCCAGGTTTGCCCTTCACTGCAAGAATAGTCCTTCAAGTGTACTAAAAATTGTGCCGGTCCGTCCAAGGTGCTGAATGGTATCACATTTATACACACAAGCCCAGTTCTTGCAAAAGGACTTCTTTATGTGAAATGCTATCTAATAGGCACAATAATGCCTAAGAGTGCCACCATGCATAAAAAAGCCAAAAGTCAAGCAAGGAGAACATATTGCATTCCGCAACAGTGAGATGTTAGTGTTCGCCTGGCGAGACAGGCGTCATCACAATGCCTTCTTCCACCAATGATTCAGCAGGCTTAGTACCAATTAACAGGAAAATGGGGGGCAGGGGTGATGAAATAATTGAAAAACCTAAAGTCATTGTCAGCTACAGCCAATGTATGGGAGGAGTGGACACAGCAGACCACTTATCTGCATCCTACTGTTTTCTTAGGAAAACTTTGAAATGGTGGCAGAAACTTTTCTTCTGGGGGATGGAGGTCAGTATTGTAAATAGCTACTACTTGTACAATCAAACTGCATCCAAAAGGGGCGAGAAAGTGATGAAACATAATCAGTTTCACCGGAGCCTTGTGTTAGACTTGGTTGGAAATCATCGGGATGGGAAGGAGTCCGAGAGAGGCAGCCAAGGAAAAACGCTTTGACGGCAAACTTCACATCTTAATTCCACATCCTGAGGGAAAGCATAAGGACTGTGCAGTGTGTTCTAAAACACAATATGTAAAGGGAGCCACTCATTGACTAAATTTTACATTCTTTCCAGCATTTACTTGTATTTTGTTTGGAAAAATCCATTATGTTGCAGTAGAGGAAACTTTCTGACCAAAGTATTGAAATAAATAAGAGAAGGCTACAAGCAATACTGAAAATAAATCAGAGTGCAAAAGGTTAAAGTTATTGTATAGACATAATGAGAAGAGAACACATAAGTTTCAAGGGTATAAATTTAAAGACTGAAAACTTGTATGGGTCAGTTGTTGAGTGGTGGTGATCATTGTTTCTTTCTTTTATCCTGTAAATAAGCTATTTTGGGCCATGGATGTGTTTCGTAAACGTGTGGTTATTGTACTTAGCAAAACTGTATGATTTGTGAAAATATCAATCTTCCAGCAGTATGACAACTATAATTGAAATCTCTCATATGTGGAAATGGCATTTTAAATACTTGATATTGTCTTGTATTTCAGGGGGTGCAGATGATGATGATGATGATGACGACTTGGAAGTAATTGAAAATGACATCTTATCTGTTGGACAAGCAAATGAAAAGAAGAGGAAGTCAATTAGTGAATCTGATGGTTCGGTTTCTAAAAAAAGAAAAACTGAGGACGACGATGACTTAGATGTGATTATTGATGTTTAAGTACAATACTTGTCTGCTGGTTAGAAATATGGTTACTTTGTGTATTGTGATTTGTACATTGAAACACGTGTATTCAGCTACATTATAAATACCTGTCCTGGACTATGATAATTTTTGTCTTAAATTTAGTAATGTTACATGCTGTTATGTCTCAAGTGAAAGATTGAACATATTTTTTACTGTGTCCCGTTATGTAATGTGGTTTGTCATGAATGAATGGAAAGAATGCTGAGTAATTCTCAATGTCTTACGATGTACTAATGTGTTCAGTTCACTGTTCAATTTTTTATTGAATGTACTAAGAGTGACAATATCATCCTTTTGTATAGCCTGTATTTTCTATAATGCATATTGGTTTCTTCAAACTCTAATCTAAGCAGAATATTAGCTTTATTGCCTGTGTTGTCTCCTGCTTCCATTGCATAAGCCATGATTTAGTATCCGAGTACGCTTGAAAAATAGCTGGACTATACATTAACTTTGGCTTGCATTTCTACCTTCAATTTCATTGCACAGTATTAAAAATATTTTTTATATTGAATTTAATTTTTGGAATTGTGTTGAGAATAATTTTTTTAATGAGCATTTTGTATGTATGCTACAGAATTTGTAGGTCAACAATTTACTACATATTTGAAATATGATGATCACAGTTCCCTTGTTCTTAGTATTGGATATCATTTAATTCAAGATTTTATGCAGTTGTGTTCATGTGAATACAGTGAACCCCCATTAACACAAACTTGAAGGGGCCAAGAAATCGACTTTTCACGTTATAAAAATGTGTGTTAATTTGTTTTTTTAATGAGGGTGTTTAGGAATTACTCATTTATAAACTTAACAATAATTTTAGTTAATACACTTGTCAGTGGCAGCAGCTGCTACTAGTTTCTGGGTATACAAATTCTCCTGCTTAAAATCGATAAAAGTCATGAGGTTTGTGTCCTTGCTTCTTCTTTTTTTTTTTTTTTTTTTTTTTTTTTTTTTTTTTTTCACTACAAAAAGGCTTTTGTGTTATGGGGGACAAGTTGTGGCAGGTGCTAAAGGAATTTGGGGTTCCCCCATATTTAATATCGTATGGTCTCTATAAAAACCATGCAGCCACCATAAATGTGGATGATGATATCTCAGACATTTTCAATGCGACAAATGGAGTAAGGCAAGGTTGTATATTATCACCTCATCTCTACAACATCTGGGCAGAGTGTGTCTTCAAGAGAGCTCTCGATGTTTGGAATGGTGGACTCTCGATTGACGGCAGAAAAATTAGCAGCCCGTGCTTTGCAGATGACACTGACCTGTTTAGAAGAGTGAAAAATGTTAGTTTTCACTATGATCTAGAGATGAACATGGAAAAGACCAAATGAATGGTAGTTGATCGGCAAGGTCAAATCCAGTTCAACAATAATAAAGGTGTTTTAATTTGTTCCACCTATTCAATACTTATATTTTCACTTATAGTGGTTACATAAACAGATTCTTAGTTACATGGGACATGTTTCCACTTTTAATTTAGTTGTATTGTTGATGATTGTGTTTAGGCTGAAGATGCCCTTAATTGAGGGCAAAACATGTCCCATGTAACTAAGAATCTGTTTATGTAACCACTATAAGTGAAAATATAAGTATTGAATAGGTGGAACAAATTAAAACACCTTTATTATTGTTGAACTGTAAAAATTTTCAATACGGACCAAAAATGAGGTTTATAACATGTAAGGTCAAATCCAACTACAGGATGCCTAAAGGACCTGGAGATAGTAAAGGAATTTGTATACCTTGGGTCTGTCATCAATGACATGGGAGGCTGTGAGAGAGAGATCACAAGACATATCGTTCTGGGTCATGCTGCAGTGGTTAAACTCACCAAGATCTGGCAGAACCGGGCAATATAAACAGCTATGAAGATGCGCTTGGTGGAGTCACTAGTGTTCTCAGTTTTTTTGTACGACTCTGAGACCTGGACCGTGAATGCTAGAGACAAAAATCAAATTGAAGCCTTTGAGATGTGATGTTGGCAAAGAATGCTGCATGTACCCTGGACGGAAGAAGAACTAATGTTTCTGTTCTGAACGAACTGAGCATCAAGAAAAGTCTTATCTTCCTGTGTGAATGAGTGTTACCTCCAGTTCTTTGGCCACATTTTCAGAAGAGGAGAGAACTTAAATAAGACCATTTTGCAAGGCAAAGTTGAAGGCTGTATACCACGAGGAAGAACAGCAAGTAGATGGTTAGATCAGGCGAAGAAGATGTTAAGGAAAGCTGAAAAACGCTCTGGATGGAGGCGTCTCTTCAAGGCTGCAATGCAAAAATTAGAGTTATGAGGTCTCAACACTCAGTAATGAGCAAAATGACTAATGATGAATGACAGTCCACTAGCACTCAGTGCTGTCTGTGCTTGTACTTCTGATGACTAAACTTGTAGTTTTACATTAATTGCAATTTTTTTCAATTAACTCTTGCAAAGGTAATACAGTACAATATGATATTGAAGGTAATACAGTACACTAATATGATATTGAAGATAAAAAGAACCCAAAGTTACGTCTACATGCAATGATTTTAGAAGACAATTCATTTTCCTAGTTTCTGTATCAAATTTTCTTTCACGTGCTAGATATATACATTTACTAAACAAAGAATCTGCATTTTAAAATAATGTGTAATGTATGTCAAAACAGTCGGAGAAATGTATTGTCAGTGTTTCCTACCGATACACAGGATGCAATTTTTGTACACTCTCAAATTTAATTGTCTGCAGAAAATCCACGAATGAAGCACTTACATCACAAGTAGTCGTGAATCTTTCGAGAGCAGAGAGACGTCTTTACCATACTTCTTCAAGAGTAGGACATTTAATATCCTCTTCCTCACCCTGTACCGAAGGTGGAACTTCATACTCCTCCTCATCCTGCTCTGGCTCCTTGTAAGTGCTACAAACTGCTACAAACAGCATCAGCATCATCATCATCATCATCATCATCATCATTGGGTGAAAGTATTCATCGAAGCTGGTATCTCCTGTTGATTCTGCCTGAAGTTGTTGCCACTCTGCCGGTATCTGCTCCTCCGAAACAGTGTGATATCAGGTGAACTCTATGCCTTTTTAAAGCAGTTCTTTATGTGTTTTGCAGACACTGCATTCCACAGTTGAGCAGTTGCTCTTACAGCATCAAGTACTGTCCAGTTTTCAGTGTGTTGTCTACAATTGTACAAGGCAAAGATTATAATTATTTTTACGAGTGAGATTACTCCTTGGTTCAGTAGCTGAAGATGGCTTATTGTATTTGTTTATATTGCTGTTTCAGTGCTGCTATGACGGTCAGTTTATAGACTGTGCACATCTAGTGCTTGGAGGGCAGATGTTAGGCATTCAAGGGAAAATAACCAAATCAGTTTTCCCTTATTACAACTTTATTCGCACTTCTTGAGTTGTGTGTCCATGGAAGCTGTCCAGGACAAACATGATATGTAAATTTAATAGCGCGCCTGGGCAACATTGCCAACCATGCATCATCCAAAAGTTTTTCGTACAGAAAACTTGTATATTTCCTGTTTGAGTGAATTTTATAAACAACTGTCAGTCAATATCAGCAGGGTCAAATGCAACTTAAAGGATGTCTAAAGGACCTGGAGATAGTAAAGGAATTTGTATGCCTTGAGTCTACAATTAAATTAAAAACTAAGAGTAAAGTATTTCCACATTTTCAATACAAAATCAAGTAATGTGGGTTACATTACGGAAGAGGCATTTATTGGAACTAGTTTTGACATATTTTTTATGGTGGTCATCAGCCAAATTGCGAGTTGCACAATGTATCTGGTAGTTCATAGAAACTATAAGTTGTGAAAACACAGTGGCTTGACACTATAAATGTGAAAAGTCAAAATTGTTGTAAAAGTTTTGGATAATGCATAAAAATGTATAAATTGATGCACTAAACTGTTGAAGGAAGAATTCAAGAAGAATAATTTGGGCGTTGAAGATTCTTGAGGTTTGTGTATATCACTACTTATGAAATTCTGATAGTTGCGCTGTGATGTGTTGGACGTATCGCAGGTAAGGTCTCATTGGTGATCAAAGTTTCAGATTATGTTTAAAAATGCATACATCAATGCATATTGTTGTCGTTGAAGGATAACGAAGATTCTTGAGAATTACGTATCACACGATGCAGAGTTTTAAAAGCTGCAAATCATCAACGGTATCAAGGGTAGTAGTAGTAGTGCTGAGCAAACAATCCATGCACACGCAGTGAACAATGTAAAAAGATTGTAAATACGGACCGTTCAAAATGAAATTAATTTCTCTTAATACCTTGAGTCTGTCATCAATGACACAGGACTAGCTGCTTAAGTGAATGTTCTTAGATTCTAGGATGTGGGGAATTTTGTTTTGTGATGTATTAATCACTGATGAAGGTAGTGGTGTCTCCCAAATATGTACGAGTCAAAATAATTGTATAATTTATTAATTTGATAATATATTGTATCGGAAACGCTGGTTCAGCGTTCGATTTGAAGTATTTCAAATTCAAAACACGCTGCCCCCCAGGAGAACCAACCCCGCTGGCAGACTTCAAGTGAGCTCGTAGCCAGTCGCTCAAGGATAACTGACGTCGGATAGAATATTCTAGTACTTCTACAATTACTAACTTCCATAATAATAATAAACGTATAATTATAAAAAGTACACCATCATGTATCATAGCCTCCGTGGCTTAGGTGGCAGCGCATCGGCCTCTCACCGCCGGGTTCTGTGGTTCAAATCCCGGTCACTCCATGTGAGATTTGTGCTGGACAAAGCTGAGGTGGGACAGGTTTTTCTCTAGGTACTCCGATTTTCCCCCCTGTCATCTTTCATTCCAGCAACACACTCCAGTATCATTTCATCTGCCGTTCATTAATCATTACCCCAGAGGAGTGCGACAGGCTTCAACAGCCGGCACAATTCCTATACTTGCTGCTAGATGGGGGCTTCATTCATTCAATTCCTAACCTGGTCGTATGACTGGAAACAGGCTGTGGCTTTTTTCACACCATCGTGTATCCCACACTAAAGTCTACATAACTACTTAGTTTCAGGAAAACCTGTGCAAAATCAACAAAGTTACAGCAGGTTGATACTATTGTAGAATTCAGTGTTGCAATGGCAAGTTTTGTATAAAAGGGACAGGATGAGAAGGCCTAGTCACCAGCGGTATTCCACAGCCCAGCCATGCCGGTTGGCTGTTGGAGATTCTTCCGTTGTGATAGTACAAAAGTGTGCTGTACAAATTCAGCGAAGTGCACTGTGACAGGTGATAGAAATATTTCTGTGTAGGAAAGGATTTTAACTTTGCAGCTTAGTAGAGTTGTTCAAACTTGTATTCCCAAGTGACTTTAAATGTGACGAGACATTTAACTTATAATTCAGATCGTATATCATAACCGTGTGGAACTTTAAACATTAAGACTGTGCATTCAAACTTCTGCTTTTATTTTTTAGAGACGTGCGTAAGAACTTGTATTTTACAAATGATGATGATAATATTTTATAGACAGTGCTATATAACTAGTATCTTCCAAGTGATGATAATCATAACTTTCTAGAGACAATGCATTTAGACTTGTGCAGACTCAAATGTTAGAATAAGTTTAATAAGTGATAAATTTAGTGAATGGCCTAAATTCACTATTATGTGTCTTTGAATGTAAATATTAAAGTCAGTGAACGGGACTAAATTCACATTAAAGTAAATAGTATTTCAAAGTATTAACTTTGTTTATGTGTGAACGAGACTAATTTCTCTCTTCACAAATCTTAGCAAAGTTATTACTGTAAAACTGTGCGTTAAAAGGTGATGGAAAAGTCTAAATTATTCCTGAACAGTCATAGAACAGTGTTAAAAACTCTTCATATTTTTGTGTTCTCTTACAACAAACAGTGTAAACAATTGAAACATTTTCATACTCTAGTAACAAACGTGAAGTGCACAATAACTATTTCTTTTGCGTGTAAGTTATAGAATGTCCTAAGTAAAATTTACGTCAGATATACATGTTCGATTCTCTACCTATACTAACATTAGGAAGAAGAAAAGTTTCTTTAATTTCAAAGTATTCAGTGACAAGTTTATTTCATTAAAGAGATGTTCGTGTGTGATATTGACATTCCACTCAATAACACATTTCTTTAATTTCTTTATGCGAAAAATAAAAGTCTTCAGTCATCATGTCAAGTGTCACCTCTATTAACTCGATTGCTCACCTCACTTTGAACAAGTGAACCCTGCAACTAGACCTCCTAGACAATCGTGATCTGCCTTCAGTGGAATGGTGCATGACGCTATGGTGCAGAGGGCTGTTCCATAGGAGAAACTTGCGGAGCAGTGTCAACATGGGACATCGCCAGCCGCAAGACCGGTTACCATTGGACCGTTCCTCAACATCAACTGTATAAAGTGATGATATGAATTTGTTCTTGCTGAATAAATCCAGTTTTTCAACTAAACAGTTATTTAAAATGACCCCCTCTGTACTCAGTCCACTCTGATCCACCGTACACGCCCTGCGTAAAACCCATGCTCTTCAAGCTAGTCAAGTACAGGCATTTCCTGATACAATATTGACAGGGCGGACCCAAATATCACACGTGATATTCTATAAGCTTAGTCAGTCCAGGCCATTGAGAACCATATTTGTTGATTTTTGAGCTGATAGAGTTTGTGAAAGAACATCAAGGTACTAAACAGCATTCAGAACATTTAACAGCAACATACGTGAGCTGGAAATAAAGTAGTGACAACGTAGTCCAGACACTTGCAGAAGATTGGGCATGCACAAATAGGATATGGGAGCAGTCAGATGACGCTGTTGTCGATGTGTAGTGTGCATTTGACGGGCATCCAGTTGGGAGTGTTGTTGCTGTATGTCATTGAAGTGAAGAGTGTTGATTTCACCGCTCTAAAGCATGTTATCAAAAGGTGATCAGCGTTCGTGGATTAAAATCTAAGTTGCCCATGGCAAAAATGCATTGATATTATCACGGATTACGTGAAGCCTGTGGCGAAAATGCATTACCGTATAGGATGGTTGCACGATGGGTCAAGGCGTTACAAGTAATATATGACACGTTTAGCCCATATTGTCATCTTTGAACAGTTTAAAGATATTAACATTAATATTCACTTAATATTCAAGACATTTCGTGCAGGTCAGAATGAGACTGGATTTACGCTACGAAGGTTGGCCGTCCATTTCTCAAGATCAGATTGATATTTTGAGTGATCTCATTTCTGTAGACCATCGATGGACTGTCTGGGAATTATCCGTAGAGGTTGGTGTCAATCATGAAACGGTGTGGCACGTACTGACGAAATGCCATAACATAAGGTAAAATTGTGTCCCGTTGGGTTCCACACGTCACCCAGGTTCACCACATCCACAGAAATTTTGACAGGAACCCAGTCGAGTGAAGCTTATGCTGATTGTGGCATACGACTGACTACGAGGGTGTTTTTCTTACACGCCTGTGCCTGAGGGACAAACTGTCAACAGTACCACTGTCGCCGATTTCTGGAGCAACATCTGCGTCCTGCTATGTGGCGCAAACATCCATCTTTTTGCGAGACGTACGTTTTACAAAAACTTTATTGCCCACCTAATCAACACAGTTTACTCTCAGACAGTACTAGTTTCTACCGTCATAACGGTCATCCCAGCTGTTAATCATAAAATTAGAATTAGGACATCATAAACGATAAGAGGGGGGTGTTACCTCCTGAGTTAAGGCTACAAATACGAACACATGAAATACACTAGTGTACACATTAAAATTCACACAGACATTTGTTAAATGGTCAAGTGGATTTAAATAAAAACTAGTTGGTCGCAAGATTAATGACACTTAAAATGATTTCAAAATCTGCACTTGCACCAACAAAAAAATGGCATAAGAAATAATTGTCTATTAGTAGTCCCATCATGAAATCATAATAAAATATGCATTACAAGAAAATATTGCAGTATTGAAGAAAATAAAATTGATTAATTGTTGATGTGCCTGTCAACCCCATACAACTGAAGGAACTTTTTTGTGACAATAAAATGAAGGATATCCTGATGTTATGAAAGTAAGTCTATTCATCCATAAAGGCATAAATAGGGGGATATCCAAAAGAGAAAAGAAGAGAAAAGAGAAAGAAAAAAATTGCTTGAGGAATTGGAAAGGCAATCACGGGACTGTGAATGATAGAAAGAAAAGACTTGCCCTTCGAGGTTGCAGTGAGGCATCCAACACAGCTGTCAGTGTCGACTACAGCTTTGAATTTGTTGTGACATAGCAGAGGAGGAAGCAGAAGGAATGGGAGGGAGAACTGAGATAGGGACGGAAGAGAGGGGAATGTTGGAATGAGGAAGGCAGAAGAGGAGGAGGGGAACTATTAGGAGGATCATTTATATGACTGTGGCTTGTATTGAACTTTTTAGCTTAATACTTGGATACCAAGGGAATAATTGACTCAAAGAGAACATAAGTTTTTTTTTGAAATTTCATTCAAATTAAAAGTAAGATTAGAAAACTGGTTTAAAGATATAAAGTACTCTTCTAGCATATTAACAAAGAGGCCTTTTTGACTGAAACAGTATGTCCAAATGTTGTCGCGTGGTGGAGAAATGATAATTAGCCCCATGAACGTGTAATCCCAAAGCCGAGAATCTATTGTGCATAGACAGCGTTTACATGCTCCAAATACAGAGTTTTGAAACTTTTCCCTGTCTGATCGATATACGTACTGCTGCAATCAAAACATTTCAATCTATACACACCTGAGCGTATGAATTCGTTCACTGGATTCAATGAACTGGGATTGTAAAATTTACGAGGTTATCGCTTGAAGTCCTGAATGCTATTTGAACATATATATATATATATATAAAAGAGTTGGTTAAGTGGTGAATACCTTTACTAGTGATGGGCAGTCTGAGACAAGGTCTCGAGATTTCTTGAGAGAAAGTTTGAGATATCTCGAGAGTGTTGTCCCCGCATTATGTGGTGAGCAGCGTGTCGTAGGCCTACAGGTAGACGGAGCTGAATGTTGTTTGTGTCAAGTATGCGAATAGCAAACCACGCACCTTCTTTATTCCATAAATACGTGTCAACAAGCGACTAGGGCGTTCATTTCTACCAAGGTCTATTTTGACATAGTATAATTATAATGGATACGCATTCTGGCATTGTATGCAGCGGTAAGCACACAAATGAACAGGCTAAGTACAGAAACTGGCAGGTACTGTAGGTACACCTACCTGGATACTAGAAACATGCGTTATTCGAACTTGAGACGAGGCAAGATGCACCTTGCTGCATATGCAACCACCATTACACATGAAAGGAATGTGTAATCAAAAATGCTTGGGATTGCTCCAATTCTTTCGACAGATTCAATATCATGACCACTGCTTATGTTTACCAATATATTATTTTGGTGACGAAGGAAATAATTCCTTACAGTGTTATCCGCATCATAATTAGCTACTTTGGTATATGACGCGAAGTGTAATTGTGTCTAGTTGTACGTGACAACTTAAGGACAATGTCTGAAACGCAAAGTAAGTCATGGATGTTGGTTATTTTGAAGAGATGCCACGTAGCACAGCCCGCTGTGTTGTTTGTTCAAAAGAAGTAAAATACGATGGCGGATATACTTCTAGGATGATCCAGCACTTAAAAATACTCATCAATGAAGGGGAATCGTCACAGAACACCTCCGACGCAGTCTGCATCACAAGAAGCTACCCTGTCGACAATTGCGAGGTATCCAGGTAGGTGTACATCCTATCTACAGAGTTATTAACAAATTATACAGGTTATTCAGCTGAGAAGTCCACCTGAAATAACTCGTGAACATTTTAAGATACTGACATTCTGGTTTCACTTTCATTAATGGTATTAAGAAGCTCATAGTTGAACATGCAGTGCTTTCCTAGGCTTTTGATAAAATTTACTGTCGCACATGTTTCCATGTGAGAACTGCTGATGATATACTATCAAGCGTACACTCGTAGTTACTGGGACGTCACACAGCTCGCAGCACTGGAGAATCTTGCTCGAGAGCATTGCCTAACACTCGTCGAAAGAATTGGAGCAAACTTGGGCATTTTAGATTACATGTTCCACTCGTGTAATGGTGGTTGTGTATGTAGCAAAGTACATTTTTCCCCGTCTCAAGTTCGAATAATGCACACCTCTAGTATCCAGGTAGTGTACATCCTATCTACAGTTATTCACAAATTATGCAGTTATTCAGCCAAGATCTCCACCCCAAAAAGTAGTAACAGTTTAAGATACGAATATTCTGTTTTCACTTTCGTTAATGGTATTAAGGGGTTCATAGTTGAACATGCAGTACTTTCCCAGACTTTAGACAAAATTTATTGGTTCACGCATTTCCATATGAGAACGTTATTTCACGCAATAACTGCTGACGATATACTATCAAGTTTAAACTTATAGTCGCCGGGACGTCTCGCAGCTCACCGCACAGGAGAATTTGTCTTGAGATCTGTGACATCAGTCGAGAGCGTTGCCCATCACTATTACTACTGTATTGAATGTAAAAACAGCTATTGAGACTGCGGTTTTGATTCTTTAATTAGATTCGATTTAGGTTTGTATTCAATCTTATTAATCAGTTTATTAATAAATTGCAAGCTGAAACCATTAGCTAAAGCTATTTGCCGAATGATGTTTAGTTCTATATGATCATACTAAATGCTCGATTAATCATGCTGTGATACAAGGCCTTTTTTGTGTGAGTTGGGGTGTACAAATTGGCCCTGATGGTAGTGGACGTTTCAGTGGGTTTCATATATATATTTTAAACTTAAAATGATCATCAAATGTAGTGATGATTAGGTCAAGGTGATAGATATATTGATCTCATTTTCCAAAGTCCACGAACCTACTATGCTGGTGTAGCAGGGGGAGAGGTGATACTCCCAGGTGGCAGATAGGGGGGGGGGGGGCCTTACCGGCAGACTTGAGCGAAATAAAATAGCTCTCTCGGACCAAACACTCAACCCCCTGAGGATGGGGGCGCAGACTAAGAATACACCTACGGTGTCCCCTGCCTGTCTTAAGGGATGATCAGACTAGAACCATGAGACTACTTGTAATTAGTACCATCACGTAGGGAACACCATGGGTCACTTTTATTTGCGCATAGTACCACTATGTTAGGTACACAATAGGTTTGTGATCAGTAGACAGTGTGTGCTTCCGGATGGGTTGTACAGTATCTGTGATTAGTACCACTATATGAGCGACGCCATGGTTCTGCCTTGCCTAGGATTAGTACCCACTATGTGAGGAACACCCTGGGATAGTAGTCCCTGTGGTTAGTACACTTATGCAAGAAACACCGTAGGTTTGCGTTGCTTGTAAATGGCACTGCAGTGTGTGAAACACCATGGGTCTGTGTTATATATGCGCATTACATTACCTCCTAGTAGTACCATAATGTGTGGAATACCATTAGTCTACGCTACTTTTGATTAGTACCACAGCATGGCATATACCATGGTTCTACTTTCCTTGCGATAAGTACCATTATGAGGGGGCTATGACCTGGATTTTGGACCCCTTTAGACTACAAGCATCACCGATTCAGTCTTATGCTTTAGAAGCAATCCCTTGGTCCGTAATACTATTGTTTAACGTAGTTTCTAGGAATGCGGGTCGGATCCACTGATTGTTTTAAATTCATATCCATCCATTCATTATTCGTCCCTTACGTTTTGAATTCTGGTCAGTGGAGGATTTTCGACTTTTCAATTGTCATTACATTTCATCTCATTTCGTACCATTAGGGGCCGAAGACCTACATGTTAGGCTTCTTTAAACAATCATCATCATTTTCCAAAGTAAACTTAATGTGAGGATCTATGCTGTTAAGTAATTCCAATTGTTGCTTCACTGCCATTTAACTGGTCGTTTATCCCCACCAGAACATCTGCATATCTCAAACAGCGATCTATATTAGCGATGTTACTGATGTTAGTGTACTCAAAATCATCCATATATATATATATATATATGCATATATATATATCTGCTAATAAATGATGATGATGATGCTTGTTGTTTTAAGGGGCCTAACATCGAAGGTCATCGGCCCTCTGCTAATAAAGATATTTTCGAAGTTTGGGAATAGGGTCTCTCTTGACTTTGGCAAAGGTACTTCCTGAAAAAAATTCTTCTGTTTTTGTTACGTAAGCAGACTTTTTAGAATTAATGCAGTGTTTCCTTTGTGTGCTTTTGTAACTTTTAACTTATTAGAGACAATTTTCTTTTTTTTTTAAATCATGAAATTGCTTTTGTTTGACGGTATTACATTTATTGACTTTTAAATTTTGAATAAAAACAGGAATTTTCTTTTTGATTTCATGACAAAAATCTTCTTTTTGGTCTAAAGGGAGTTTATTAGTGGCTACTTCAATTTCCGTGATGGTGGTTGTGAGCGTGTTAAATACAGCCCAGTTATGTTTGGGACCTTTTCGTAATATATCAAGCTCTGCTTTACTGAAAATGGCATCTGACATATTCTTCACTGGTGAGTGAAATATAAAGAGGTTTGAATATGCTGTTTAGGAACTGGGTTTGGAAGGAAGCTGCGATTTCTGAAGATTACTAAGTTTTTTACTTAAAGTATTCTGTTTAGTTGACATTATCTTTTTCAATTTGACATTTAACAGCCATTGAAAATTGTCCCACTGGGACCTGGAAGTGTAAAGGGTGGCTTGCAGGTGAAGTTCATACAGTTCGACATTCAGAAAATATTTTTTCTTCTAAAGAACTTTAATTTCATCTTGCAAACAGATTTATTTGTTTTGTGATGAGTGTGAAAAACCTGGAGAAAATTTATGAAGCTTAATACGGCCTTTCAGAAAGTTAGGTGTAAGTATTCTTTGAGGCAATTCTTGAGAAATCTATGTCCTTTCCAATTTTGGTTAATTTGATTTTTATCATTCACAATCCCTTGATTTTCTTTTCAATTCCTCAAGTAATTTTCTTTCTTTTCTCTTTGTTATGTCCCCCTAGTAATACCCTTAAGGACGGATAGACTTACTTTCATAACACAGATATCCTTTATTTTATTGTAACAAAAGAAGATTGTTCCTTCAGTGATACAGTGCTGACAGTCACATCAACAGTTAATTTTATTTTCATTACTGTGATATTTTCTTGTAAAGCATATTTTACTATGGTTCCATGATGGGACTACTAATAGACAATGACTTCTTACGTCATCTTTTCGTCGACACAAGTGTATTGAAAACATTTTTTGAGTGTCGTTGATCTTGTGACCTATTTAAATCCACTTGACCATTTATCAAATGTTTAATGTGTGAATTTTAATGCATACACTAGTGTATTTTGTGTGTTTGTATTTGTAGCCTTAACTTAGGAGCTTTAACACCCCACACACACACACGCCCCCTTTCGTTTATGACGTCACTATGTCCTAATTCTAATTTTATGATTAATAGCAGAGGATGACTGCTATGGTGGTTAATAGAGATCAACCGAAGAACTTCTGCACATAATTATTAAGTAAAATTCAAGCTAAATCATTAAAACTGAAAAGTTCCAAGCACTTACCCCAAGGAGAAGCTGGAGCTCCCCATAAATGGGAGCATTCCAGACAACACGTCCAATCAGTAAATGACCCAAGAGATTGATGCCATACTACCGTGCATTCCCAGAGGGAAGCACGTGGCCATGATACAACAGATTTACATACCCAATTAGTGTATAGGATTTTCCTTGTGATGTCTATTAATCTATCATATTACAATCTTAATGTTTTGCTGGTACCTTTGTCCTTAACTAAGTTTCTCAAAACATCACAATATAGTTAAACCAGATGATATAGATGTTGATTCCCATAGGGAACTTAAAATATTTGTCCTGAATGAGTAAATTTATAATACCATTATATTGGTATAGTTAAACCAGATCTAAGAAGCAGCAAGATTGGCAGATGGCCTGCAGGACACCAGAGAAGGTGGTGGTGGTGGTGGGGGAGTAGTAGTGCATCCATTAAGGACTACGCACTGTACTCTTTCACTCAGAAAGCTATTAATGAGAGCTAGGAGTCTTCCACGCACGTTAATATGTTCAGAAAATGTATGTAAAAGTAGTGCATGAACCACAGTACCGAAGATCTTCACGATATCGATATAGCCTACATCGAGTTGAAAACCTGCATGGATGGCAGACGTGGCTTTACGGAGAAGTATAGCAAAGTTAGTTACGAAGGAGCTTCAAGGAAGGAAACAATGCTGCTGGGGGAATATGTATGGAGTGATAAATAAAAGCAAACCCTTTCATAAATTATTGCTAAAGTCAGTAATATAGAGACCGAACGATAATTTGCAATATCCTACCTCTTTCTACCTTTAAGAACTGGTGTGATATATGCAAGTTTCCAGGAGCTTGGAATATAGCTGACTTGAGAAGCAATGATTGAATATCAGTATGAAAAAGCTGCTGTGTTCTTAAGGAAGATAGGACTGAGACCATCAGGACCAGTAGGCTTATTTTCTGACAGACAAAAGTAGGGAGTACACTTCAGATTCAGTCTTAGAAGGATTAACCTACCTTTTGAGCCCAAAACTGGAGAACACTTGAAAACAAGTATAATTGTACAATAGTCGAACCATCTATGTCTCATTGAGAGACTATAACAAAGTATACTGTTAGATTACCCTTTACAACAGTAGTGATGGGCAACGCTCTCGCTCGAGACGCTCGAGACTGACGTCGCAGATCTCGAGAATCTCGAGACCGATTCTACTGTAGCGCAAGCTGTACGACGTACCAGTAACTACGACTGTAAAATTGGCAGTTATTGCGTGAAATAACGTTCTCATAAGAAAACGTGTGAGCCAATACATTTTGTCAAAAGCCTGGAAAAGTACTGCATATTCAACTATGAACCCCTTAATACCATCAACTAAAGTCGAAACAGAATGTCAGTATCTTAAACTGTTAACGACTTATTTGGGGTAGACATCTTAGATGAATAACAATGCATAATTTGTGAATAACTGTAGATAGGATGTACACCTACTTGGATACTAGGGGCGTGCATTATTCGAATCTGAGACGGGGAAGATGTGCTTTGCTACATACGCAACCCCCATTACACATGAGTGTAACGTGAAATCTAAAATGCCCGACTTTGCTCCAATTCTTTCAGAAGGGGTGATGGGCAACGCTCTCGAGACCGATTCTCGTGTGCTGCGATCTGTGCGAAGTCCCAGTAACTACGAGTGTAAGCTTGATAGTTATCATCAGCAGTTCTCACATGGAAACGTGTGTGACTATAAATTTTGTCAAGATTCTAGGAAAGCACTGTATGTTGAACTATGAGCTCCTTACCATTAACGAAACTGAATACAGAATGCCAGTATCTTAAACTGTTTACGAGTTATGTCAGGTGGATTTCTTAGCTGAATAACCCATATAATTTGTTAATAATTGTTTTAGGATGTAAACATACCTGGATGCCTCACAATCGTTGTCGGCAGGGTAGTTTCTTGTGATTCAGATCGGGCCGGAGGTATTCTGTGACGATTCCTCTTCACTGATATTACGCGTTTGTAAGTGCCGGATCATCTCAGACGTACGGTATTTCTGCCGATGTATTTTACTTCTTTTGAATAAGCAACACAGTGGGCTGTCCTATGTGACATCTTTTAAAAATAACCGACATCCACGACTTATGTTGCGTTTCGGACATCGTCTTCAAGTTGTCGCGTACAATTAGACACAGTTCACATAGCACCGTCATATATCGAAGTATCTAATTATGACGCGAATACTCTATAGCATTGTAAGTAATTATTTCCTTCGTGCCCAAAATATCGGTAAACACAAGCAGTGGTCATATGTTATTGAATGCGGGGTTTGATAACGATGTACACCTGCCTATCGGAAGAATTGGAGCAAATTGAAGCAATTTAGATTGCACATTCCACTCATGCGTAATGGTGGTTGCATATGCAGCAAGACGCATCTTGCCTCGTCTCAAGTTCGAATTATGCACGCCTCTAGTACCCAGTTACGTGTACCTACAGTAGCCGTCAGGTTCTGTACTTAAACCACTCATTCATGTACCTACCAGAGCATACATTGCCCGAATGCGTATCTTTTATAATTATGTTATACTGCGTCAAAATATATCTCGGTAGAAATGAACGCTCTAGTCACTTGTTGACACGTATTTACGAAAATGTGAAGACCCGTGGTTGGCTATTCGCATATTCGGAACAAACAACATTCAGCTCCGACTACCTGTAGGCCTACGACACGCTGCTCGCCGCTCAATGTGGGTACAACACTCTCGAGATTTCTCGAAATTTCTCGCGAGAAATAATGCCTGCGCTAGTCTCGAGAAATCTCGAGACCTCGTCTCAGACTGCCCATCATTCTGGAGGAGGTAGTGTGATCCTTTGTGCTGGTCAGGTGATTCAACTTCTTCCATGTGTTGCATTTGGTGATATTTCTGCATTGTTTGTATTTTCCTCCTCCAAAGAGGGCCACCCCTCCAGCTGTTTCTCCAAGGATCTGAAATATTTCTGAGCATTGTCTTAGCATCTTCTAGGTTTTCCTGGTTAAGGACTCTGGGAACTGTAACATGGTGAAAATTTGTTACTGGTACTGGTATCTTTATTTTGACCCTGCAAAAATCTATCTTGTTTTCTGAATCCAATGGGAGTTCAATGCTTGTAAGTACCTTTAGGCTCAGTTTATTCATCCTCGGTTAAAATTTAACTTCTTGTTAAAAAAGTTTTACTAGTAAATTCAACCAAATTAGCATTTAACCAATGTTGGTTAAGGCTAACAATCTGTTGAACTCTTAGTTAGCTTAACTGCCCAGCTTCAAGCAGATAAATCCTGTTTGTTAGTGCTGAGGTGCATTAGATGCAGATCTTCTGTATCTTGAATATTTGGAATAAATAGGCCTTTTCAAGAAAGAGTTAGAAACAAGAAATGATTTCAATGATTTCCATGATTTGACAGGACAACAGCTCATACATCTCTTCCATGTACCATACATCCTTTCTACACAGTTCTGATGTGAGCTCCGTTGTATCTTATATCTGCTTTTTGCTCTTATTTGAGGAGTTAATAGATACTTTCTCAAGGGATGACCATTACCACCTAATAGAATACATTTTAGTTTCAAATTGTGCTCTAACCTGGTGGTTATTGAAAATAGTGCTGCCACGCACAGAACCAGACCAACATGCAATAACATTTCTAATATGCATTTTTTAATCGGAAACAATTTTTACCAGGTATCCAAACAATTTCTTGTAAATAATTTTATTCAGCAAAATATCTCTTTCAGCTTCAATTACATGTTCCCAACAAGACACAAGCTTATAAAAACAAGTGTGCTGATTGCATCTTTGATTGCTCTTGTTGTATGAGGTCTAGCATTATCTTCAAGAAGAATCACTCCTTTCCTGTTGGCTAGTGCTGGCTGCTTCTGATGCAGTGCAGCTGTGCACCCTTTGCAACTGGGACGAGAACACCTCGGTCATGATGTTTAGGAATTCAAAGTGCCAAATACCAGCACTGGTCCACCAAACACAGGGCAGTAGCCTACCTTCTGTTGATGAATGTTTTGTTTGAGGGTAAATGCAACAGAACGGGGACAACCAATGATGTTTCCTTTTGTGGTTACTGTATAACACCCAATTCACATCACATGTCAATATCTTGTTCAGAAATGGGGCTTTCTTGTAGCGCAACAGCAATGAAGAGCAAATGGTGAGCCACTGAGTTTGGTTTCCTTGGTCAAAACATGAGGAACCCACTTACTGAGCTTCCAAGTCTTTCCAAGTTTGTGCATATGCAACTGAATGGTTTCTTACAACACTCTAAACCCTTGTGCAAGTTCCTCACCCGTTTGATGCGGATCACACTTGATGTTCTCCTTCAGCAGAGCTTCATTGATTGCAGATAGACATCCAGCTCAAAGCTTGACTCTGAGACTCTTGCCTCCTGATGCAAATCGATTGAACCATTTTTGCGCTGTGCGCTCAATCACTGATGCCTCTCCAAAGGCAGAGCATATCTTTTGAGCAGCTTCTGCAGAATAGCTGTCCAATTTAAACTCGTAAAGTAAACATGGACGTAAAACATCCTTTGACATTGACATGAAGTGAACTTCAGAAGTTGGGTGAGGTGGCCATGCAGTTAGGGGTGCACAGCTGTGAGCTTGCATCCAGAAGATAGTGGGTTCGAACCCCATTACCGGCAGCCCTGAAGATAATTCTCCATGGTTTCCCATTTTCACACCAGGCAAATGCTGAGTATGTACCTTAATTAAGGCCACAGCCGCTTCCTTTCCACTCCTAGGCCTTTCCTATCCCATCATCACCATAAGACCTATCTGTGTCGGTGCGGCGTAAAGCAAATTGTAAAAGAACATAGTATAGTTCCTACAGAACTGCTTTTGACATGCCTCACAACTTTGCACTGACCGATGGTTGACAGGAACGTCAACATCTGAAGTCATCCACACAGGGTTGCCAGCACCTGACATTTGAATTTCACTTTTCGTCCCAACGGCAGGAATTTCTTTTGGATACCGGTACCAGATATATTTATCAACTTTTCTGTTAATTTCAGCTGGTATGTTAATCCTCCTGCACAGTATTTCTCCACCCTGTCATCTGCATTTTCTTTCTTTGCATTTCTTTTCGTGTTTTCGTACAGTTCTTTTATTTGCTTAATTGTACGTTGGTTAACCTCGGCGTGCGTGTTAAATACATTACAAATTTTCTGCCAAGCCTCACTTTTAGTTTTCAGCATTGGATCCACTCGTTTGCTTATTTTCTGTTATGGATATATATTTGGGAATAATTTCCAAAGGAAAAGAAATTTGAAGCATGCATTTTCGTACTCTCGGCTTTTTGCATATTGTATTGGTCTATTCAGCAAGAACAAATTTGTAATCAAGACAATCTCTTTATGTTGACTTCATGCTTCCTGGTTTAAAGCTGTATTCAAACAAAAGCATATCGGAGCACACTCAAAAGTCACATTGTTCTCCTACTGTCTTCTTCACACTGATCATGACTCTCATAGAGTTAACAGCATGTTAGCTAACATTTTCCAGCAAACGCTTGGATAAACGCAAGAATCTTAACATGTTTATTTTTTAACACGGTGTTAATAACAGCTTCTTCTGAGTTTGAATAAACTGGGCCCACGTCATTTAAAAATGGCACCCACATCAGTGGTCTGCTGGCTATATGCATAAACACAGATTACAGAGCCTTGATATGTGATGCAAATTTGTTAGCTAAGTGCATGCATGGAGGCACAGAAAATCCCAGTAAGAGTTTTAATCAATGCATTTGGGAAAGAATGCCAAAAAAATATTATTGTTGGTCTAGATATTCTTTAGGTGGTTGTTCTAGGCACTAATCTGCTACAGTGGTGTAATAACCAGGATGAATGTATTGAAGAAAGGAATAGAATGTGGATACAACATGGTAAATTTTTTATTTGTAATTCCCACGATTCATATACAGGAATCAGAAAAGTTAATTGAATAGAAGCCAGAGGCAGAAAGAAGAATCTGAAGAGAAAATGTTAAGTGGAAGAATCAGAAAAGGGTGTGAATAATGCTGCTGGGATGTTCTGCTATTTGAAAAACCCACTGGTTTCTTTAGAAGCTGTGTGCTGTACTTTTTTGAAAATTTTGGTACCTAGAGGGCTAGGTAATATTTTCTACATTGAATCATATGATAGAAATCTTGGATATTCACCTGTAATCATGTCCAAAAGATAGTAGCAAACTAAGAAAAAATAAATAGAGATCCTTTCCAAACTATTAACTTCTATAAAAGTTATTTTTTGTACATTCTAATCAAATTTTAATTGAAGGAACAGGTCTGTAAACTGACATAAAAGAATTGTATAGCATTTGAGTGAAAAACCGTTGAGAGAAATGTATATCAGAATGAACCAATGTTACTTTTCTGTTAAAAAAAAAAAAAATGTTAATTTTTTTCTTTTACGGATTATAAATAATGTGCACATCAGTCGATTCTGAAAGTTATTTGTCAGCAATAGCTTCAACATCCAGCCATCTGGTTGGTTTGCATCTCTTGCTTTCCAACTTCCATGGCAGAGAGCCATTAGTTGCCCAAATGTGTGAACTCCCACTTTGTTCTAATTTGTAAAAGTGTGACATGGCCTTCCTCGCTGTTCCTTTCTCCTGAGCCTGGCATCCATTACGTCCCATAGCAAGCTTCCACATCCCAGCATGTGTTCGATCCTGGCCAGCCATCTTTTCACTTAATTGCCTATGAATTATTCCTTTTTCACGAACTCTATAACTTCTACATTTGTCATTCAATCCGTCCCAGGGATCTTACGCAGGTACCTCCAATACCACATACACGGAATTTTTAAAATAAATGTTTTTACACTTCTTATTCATAATTTTTTTAATTTGTAATAATAACTAGCTGATGTACACTGACTGACAGAGCAAATGCAACACCAAGAAGGAGTCGAAAGGGATGAAAGTTGGGGAAAAAACAGAGACGGCACGGACGAATAATTGATGTTTATTTCAAACCGATATGCAGGTTACACAATGCGCACGGCATCGACTCAGTAGGATGTAGGACCACCGCGAGCGGCGATGCACGCAGAAACACGTCGAGGTACAGAGTCAATAAGAGTGCGGATGGTGTCCTGAGGGATAGTTCTCCATTCTCTGTCAACCATTTGCCACAGTTGGTCGTCCGTACGAGGCTGGGGCAGAGTTTGCAAACGGCGTCCAATGAGATCCCACACGTGTTCGATTGGTGAGAGATCCGGAGAGTACGCTGGCCACGGAAGCATCTGTACACCTCGTAGAGCCTGTTGGGAGATGCGAGCAGTGTGTGGGCGGGCATTATCCTGCTGAAACAGAGCATTGGGCAGCCCCTGAAGGTACGGGAGTGCCACCGGCCGCAGCACATGCTGCACGTAGCGGTGGGCATTTAACGTGCCTTGAATACGCACTAGAGGTGACGTGGAATCATACGCATATGCAATAGCGCCCCAAACCATGATGCCGCGTTGTCTAGCGGTAGGGCGCTCCACAGTTACTGCCGGATTTGACCTTTCTCCACGCCGATGCCACACTCGTCTGCGGTGACTATCACTGACAGAACAGAAGCGTGACTCATCGGAGAACACGACGTTCCGCCATTCCCTCATCCAAGTCGCTTTAGCCCGGCACCATGCCAGGCGTACACGTCTATGCTGTGGAGTCAATGGTAGTCTTCTGAGCGGACGCCGGGAGTGCAGGCCTCCTTCAACCAATCGACGGGAAATTGTTCTGGTCGATATTGGAACAGCCAGGGTGTCTTGCATATGCTGAAGAATGGCGGTTGACGTGGCGTGCGGGGCTGCCACCGCTTGGCGGCGGATGCACCGATCCTCGCGTGCTGACGTCACTCGGGCTGCGCCTGGACCCCTCGCACGTGTCACATGTCCCTGCGCCAACCATCTTCGCCACAGGCGCTGCACCGTGGACACATCCCTATGGGTATCGGCTGCGATTTGACGAAGCGACCAACCTGCCCTTCTCAGCCCGGTCACCATACCCCTCGTAAAGTCGTCTGTCTGCTGGAAATGCCTCCGTTGACGGCGGCCTGGCATTCTTAGCTATACACGTGTCCTGTGGCACACGACAACACGTTCTACAATGACTGTCGGCTGAGAAATCACGGTACGAAGTGGGCCATTCGCCAACGCCGTGTCCCATTTATCGTTCGCTACGTGCGCAGCACGGCGGCGCATTTCACATCATGAGCATACCTCAGTGACGTCAGTCTACCCTGCAATTGGCATAACGTTCTGACCACTCCTTCTTGGTGTTGCATTTGCTCTGTCAGTCAGTGTATTAGTAGTGGGCCATAAAGCAAATAACATTATCCTGATGTACCCATGCTTCGCTATGGAATTCCACATTGTTCTATGTGAAGTAGTATACACATTGTAAGACTTTTATCAATTTGCCTGGCTCTTAGCATTACGTGAAAAACACGACATGGAGTTCGCCATATGTCATTTCTTATCCCGGTTGGGGGTTTTAATTGTAATTGCAGGCCCCCTTGCCTACTGCTGGTCACAGTTGTTGTGGAGTTTTCATTATTATGGCAGGCCCCCATGCCTATTGCCATTTACAATTGAGTTATGGTGTTTTCAAATTATAAGAAATAAACTGACAATACAATATATCAAGTAAATAATAATACATCAGTCTTGGGACTATTGTCACGGCCACCAAATTAGGCGGGTGAGAAAAACTGCGCTGTCGTCACATATGGGAACGGCAAAGCGATAGATGGTCGAAAGTCGCTTACCTCCGAGCACAGATTGGCAACGCTGATCGTGCAGTGCTGTCTAGTTGAAGTCCATCCGCTCCAGGCCACCTTACCCGAGTCATTCCCTGTCATACAGCTGTTGAGCTCGCACCCTAAGTGCAGTTAAAATGGATAGTGAATGTGAATTGATTTGGGCTCAAGTCAAGAGAGAAGTGGCAGAGAGGACCAAGACATTCAAAATAAAGGACGTAGAAAAACTCGCGTCAGAAGCCATCGACCGTGTGACTGCTGCAGATTGGGAAAAGTGCTTCAATCGCGCGGAAAATCTTCAGTCAGAAGATTGGGCCAAGGAAATAGTAAGGGACGAAAGAATGGAGCCATTCATCATCAGTGTAAATGATGACTCGACAGATAGTGAGATGTGTGATGACAGTGACTAAGAAATCTTAGACTGCCTTGAAGCTAGAAACCGATTCTTCATTGTAAATTAATGTTAACCTATTCTTTAAAGTAGTTATTTTTCCATATTACTCAGTACAATATACAGTATTCAAATATTTAAAGTTATAATGTAATAAAACTGATACGGATTAATATGTAATCCTAAAGTATTTACGGCGTCCTGCAGCCTGTGCTGGCGCGTGCGCCCCGAACTGCCTCAGCCAGCAACATTTACATGATCGCTTTCTGGGCCATTTTCCAGGAAAATTACAAGACTCACAGAAATATGTTTCAGATAAAAAATATAAGTCAGGCAATGTATTATATTTTTTCCACAGACAAAATTTTATTGGCTGAAGAAATAAAAACTTGGCCGCTTACTGAAATTTTCAATACATGATCCTACGGATTTAAATTTACTCGTTCAAGATTTTATTTTTAATAATTATTTGAAGTGGTTTATATGGAAAATAGTTATACCACTGAAATCAGCAGTCTTTTCTGAAGCTTGTAGTATACTTTGTTTTGAAACATTGTATGAAGTAACATCAGGAGCTTGAGAGAGAACAACTTGCCTCGCACTCCGAAATGATGTGTTCAGTTAGACATTTCTTCGCCAGTTGCTACATAAGCTTGGCAACAGCGTAATTTCTCTGACCCGCCTAATTTGGTGGCCGCGACAATAGTTTCAGCCATTTAGTGACCATCTTCAGCCAAAATAAAAAATTAATAGATCACTTGATAACTAAAACATATGTATACAAGACAAAATCAATGAATGTTGCAGGAATAATTATAACATTAAAATACATATAATAACAAAAATTATGTTGTGATCTTGTCATAATATGATGTCTTTAAGTTGAGTTAGGACCTCAGGTGAAGAAGTAAATCTCTATAGTGAAATATACAGTATATCTAATGTCTGATGTGGAACAAACACTGACCTACTGGAGGACAGGCAAAATAAATTCAGATTTATTGCTGCCATTTTTTCCAATCGTACTTCTTATTGGAAGCCTGTGATGTTATGGGATGAAGCATAGCCTTTGGTCACCAGAATTATATTTTCTTTCAAATGGTGAAGGAAAATTCAAATTCGATTCAGTAGTTTCTGAGATCACCCGTTATGTACAACCACCTCACAGTCTTTCTTATTAGCTGATGTAACTGTGCTTTGATATGAAATTCTACATTGTATACAGAACTGTGGATGAAGTAGTAAAAAATAGTAGCAAACCAAGAAAAAATAAGTCCGGCCCCGCGGTGTAGCGGGCAACGCGTCCGCCTGTCACCTGGCGACCTCGGGTTCGATTCCTGGCCGGATCAGGGGGTTTTAATTGTAAATGATTAATATCCCTGGCGTGGGGACTGGATGTTTGTGTCGTCCTTAACATTCCTTTCCTCACATTCAATACTTTACACTTCTGCCATTTACATAATACACTGACTGACAGAGCAAATGCAACACCAAGAAGGAGTGGTTCGAAAGGGATGAAAGTTGGGGAAAAAACAGAGACGGCACGGACGAATAATTGATGTTTATTTCAAACCGATATGCAGGTTACACAATGCGCACGGCATCGACTCAGTAGGATGTAGGACCACCGCGAGCGGCGATGCACGCAGAAACACGTCGAGGTACAGAGTCAATAAGAGTGCGGATGGTGTCCTGAGGGATGGTTCTCCATTCTCTGTCAACCATTTGTCACAGTTGGTCGTCCGTACGAGGCTGGGGCAGAGTTTGCAAACGGCATCCAATGAGATCCCACACGTGTTCGATTGGTGAGAGATCCGGAGAGTACGCTGGCCACGGAAGCATCTGTACACCTCGTAGAGCCTGTTGGGAGATGCGAGCAGTGTGTGGGCGGGCATTATCCTGCTGAAACAGAGCATTGGGCAGCCCCTGAAGGTATGGGAGTGCCACCGGCCGCAGCACATGCTGCAGACACTCACTCTCCACCTGCCTTTTTATATCCCCAGAAAGACTGACTGTAAATTTACCCGATGTCTGAAATGATCTGCCAGTTGACAGAACACCAAAATGATAGCAATATTAACGCGATAAAGTGTTGATTTTTATTATATGTATCTCGTAAGTACAAATTCAAAAGAAAAATGGTTTATTATTGGAATATACAGGATCTCTCATATAAACACAGACTGAATGCACATTGTTTGTACTCTGCACTACGGCAGCTGCAGTATGGGAGGTGCACGCATAGTTCTTGCCCTTGCGAGCAGCCTGCACGTGTTCAACCTGGCAAGCATGAGTCCAACAAATCAGTATATAAAACATGTAAAAGGACATTTTCAGAGGGAAAGAGATGCGAAAGTGACTGATATTATTGAAATAAAGGCATTCATAGGACTTCTACATTTGGTTGGTACTTGCCAACAAAATAATGCTGGAGGACTTGTGGGGCACAGATGGCAATGGAGTGGAAAAATTCCATCTTGTTATGAATTTGAGGCATTTTAATTTTTGCTTCATTGCTTTTATTTTGACTACAGGGTTACAAGAGAGGAGCGTAAGAAGTTACACAACTTGACAGCTATCCGGGAAGTATTTCAATCATTGGTTGATAACTATAAGAAGAACTGTTCCCTTGGGGCGTTCATAACAATAGATGAAAAGCTTGAAGCCTTTAGTGGAAGATGTCGGTTTAAGCAGTATATCGCATCAAAACCAGCGAAATACAGAATAAAAATATATGCCCTAGTGGATGCAAAAATGTTCTATTGTCATAATTTGGAAATTTACTAAGGGAAACAGCCACAGAGGCCGTTTCATATCAGTAATAAACCATCTGTGTTTAAAAGCGGTTGGCACAGCCTATCTATAACACAGGTCGTTGTATTACAGCTGATAATTGGTTCACAGACTTGAAGAAGAAGAGATTATCGAATGTCGGCACCATTAGAAAGAATAAAATATGTCTGCCAGCTGAGCTTACGAATGTGAAACAAAGGACAGTAAAGTCGTTAATATTTGGTTTCAATGAACATGCCTAAGAAAAACAGAATTGTCCTGCTCGTTTCCAGTCAGCATTTAGATGACGACTCAACTGATGATGAAACTGGAGAAAATGCCAACTTTTAATTATGACCTGCTACAACAGGACAAAGGGTGAAGTAGATGTCGTGGATAAAATGTGTGGGAATTACAACGTATGATTCCTCTGGGGCATATTTCCATAGTTCTGCTACTACTGAGTCTTTCCCCGGCGCTTTGTTATTTTTGAGACGGGCAATGTGGTGCTTGATTTCATCTTTGTTGGGTGGTCTGGAATCTGGGTACCTGAGTAAGGGTTCCTTGGTCTCAATGGCGCTTTGCGGTTTAGAGCAATTAAGTAAATTCTTGAAGTAATCTGCCAGAATGCTGCAATTTTCTTCATTTGACGTCGCCAGTGTGCCGTCCTTTCACTCAAAGCATAGAGATGATGGTTTATAGCCAGTGAGTTTGCGTTTGAAGGCTCTGTAGTAGTCTCTGCTTTCATTCTTCCTAAAGTTTTGTTCTATCTTTTCAATGAGAGATTTTTCGTATTTACAGTACGTTTCTCAGTTCTGAACACCTTAGCTGCTTGGGCACGTTGGGTTTTGTAGGTTTCCCAATCATTTTCTGATTTAGTAGAGTAGTACTGTTTCCGCGCATTGAGTCTTTCTTGGAGGACTGATTTGCAGGTACCATTCCACCAGGCATGCTTTTTGCTTCTCTTGATTTCTGCAACGTCTTTGGCGGCCTCAACAAGGAGACTTTTGGCGTTGTTAAAGTCACAGTCATTTGGTCTAACCTTCTCCTGGAACTCCTCGACCCTTTGCCGAAGTTTATCGTTGTCGAAGCGTGTGATCTGTTTGGTTGTCTTCCTTGTGTTTGCGGGAATTGGTTTGAATGTGATAAGAGACATATAATGATCTGAGGCCACATTGATGCCTTTCTTTACCTTGACATTCATAATCTCAGGGCTGTTTCTCCTGGAGATTACAACGTGATCAATTTGGAACTCTCCGAGAGCTTGGACGGGAGAACGCTAAGTCATTTGCTTTCTGGGTAGATGGTGGAAGTGGGTCGACATGACCTGCATGTTGTGATTTTCGCAAATGGACACCAGTCTTTTGCCATTGGGATTGGTTCTTTTGTGAGCAGGGTAATTTCCTATAACTTTCTTGTACTTCTGTTCACGACCTAGTTGGGCACTGATGTCACCCAAAAGAAGCTTGACATTGTGTTTGGGGATTTTGTTTAATTTTTCATCCAGTAGGTCCCAGAAATTATCAACTTCATCTGGATCAGACTTGTTCGTATCGTTTGTAGGAGCATGTGCGTTAACTAGGGCGTAGGTTTTGTTCGCGCATTTAATTGTGAGTATAGACAATCTGTCATTCACAGGTTCGAAATTTGCAACCGATTTAAGGATCTTGGTTCTAACAGCAAACGCGGTTCCAAGCATCACAGCTCCATTCAGGAGCGCTTTGCTCTTGAAAAATCGGTAGCCTACGGATTCAAAAATCTCTTCATCTGGGTATCTTGTTTCCTGTAGGGCCATTATGGATATCTGATTTTCGTGAAGAGCTTTGGTGAGGGTTTTCAGCTTGCCAGTTTGTGTAAGTGATTTTATGTTGAACGTTGCTAGAAAGGTTTTAGAATTTGGCCTGAGTTTTTGACTCTTCGGGGTACACCGAGATGCTCCGACTCATCTCTTGCATGATGTCGAGTCTCCCCCAGAATCCGAACAAGACTCGTGTGCCGTGGCGTTCACGACGAGGGATTTATCCGAAGATTTACCCCTGGGGTATGTTTTTTGAAATGTTGTGCCATCATGCTTTTTGACTTGACTTTGCTTTGGACGGGTACCCATCCTTTTACAACTAGGGTTGTTAGCCCTAGAGGTTGCCTCAATATCTGTTCTGGCTTCTGGTCATTTACCAGTCTTTGCCGTAACCCTGGCAAGGGACCAGTTTTTTTTTTTTTTCATGGTTGTATTTTATTTCCCTACTACCCTCTGACTCTACTGGCGGCAGAGCCAGCGAGCTTCCCCAATTCCAATGGGATGCGCCCGATGGAGGTAACCGGTAAATCCCCACACGGGTTGTTGTTGTTGTTGTTATTATTATTATTATTATTTTTATTATTATTATTATTATTATTATTATTATTATTATTATTATTATTATTATTATTATTATTATTATTATTATTATTATTATTATTATTTGCTGGCGGGACCTAGTGTTTACAGTGCACTATGTCTTCTGGTAAGGGGTAGAGCAATTTTGTTACTTTCATTGATCTGTCTCAGCTTTATCCTTGGCTTTGACAAAATGAAAGTGACTGATGTATGAGTGATGCTAGTAATGCCATTCCATCTGCAGCCAGTCCCTGCTATGAATGGTGTGAAAATATTGCTCATAGGGTTGGTTGGTGCATGCATTTCAGTGGGCTTGGCAGACTGATATGTAGTGGCAACTTCTGGCTCGGTGAGGAAAGCAACGGGAAACTACCTCACTCCTCATTTCCCTAGTATGCCTCTTCAGTGACGCCTAGGCCATCTATGACAGCTGATGGCGGAGCTGTTGAGGATCCAACCAGCCTTCGGGCTGAGGACTAAACATACATTATTATTATTATTATTATTATTATTATTATTATTATTATTATTATTATTATTATTATTATTATTATTATTATTATTATTATTTCAAAGTCTGTGAACAACAATGTTATGGTATATCATGCTATAGTTCTTATTGTTAGGCATATTATTGTGTGTGAAATAAAGACTACCTAAGGGATATGACACTGAGTATTCTTGTAATATTTGAAACAAGATAAAACAACCTGCAGGACTTTATTTTTGCTGTTAACAATGGAAATAAGGGTAAAAGGAATGTAAACATTATTTAACTCAATTATATCCAAACATGTCTACAGGAAATGTATGTTTAAAACTAAGAACACAATAGAACCTCCTAGATGCCACGCGACTTATCGTTTCGAAATAAGAGCGCAAACGACAGAGGGTTAAAGAAATAAATATTACTAAATGAAGGTAAGATAGAATCTATCTTTAAATCCCTATTAAGTGACACAAATGGTACGGTAACCTTTTTTAATCGTAATGCACCGTGTGTCACCAACTAGTTCTCCGTGCTTTCTATTGTGTTGTTTTGGAGCTGATCCAATAAAATTATTTTGCAGGCTGAGAAGGACCGTTCAGCATCACAGGAAGTCACCAATGCATATTTTAAGAGATAAAACTAGCTGGGTGAAATATCTTCCGGGGGCTCTTCATCATGAATGATCTTGCAAACAGATAAAAGAACTTAAATAACTCAGATTTCATTTCGAGACTGCATGGAGTTTGTTAGAAAGTCTGACCAACCAAAGGCACCTAGCCATACCAGATTCTGAGAAAGGCTTAATGCTGTTGTATGCAGTAGAGGCATTTGGACCTACGGTATTTCACAGAAGAATGGTTAGAAATCCCAATTTTAAAGGAATTTTAAAGCCAACATTAGCAATTGAAATATATTCTCTATGAGATGAAATTTGCCAATTATTTCACTATAGTCTGAAAATTAAATGAGCTGACACAATACTTAATTTTTGATTAATGACCTAGATATGTATAAATATGTTACATTCTTCACATGTGTAAGAATATGTAATATTGCTAAGAATATGTAAAATGATACTCAAGTATAACTACAGAGGGGTCCAGAAAATTATAGACACTCTTTGACAGTTAATATCTTTGGAACAAAATGACATATCGTTGCAATTCTTGCACAGTAACGTAGTCCATTGTTTTCTCGACAGATGATGATCAAGTGAATGGCGTGACAATCTTGGCGCGTTTTCCAGCAGATGACAGTGCAGCAGTGAATGAAGTAAGATTTCCATTAGAGCAACGCAAGGCCATAATAAAGTGGTACTGGAAGTACGAAAACATAATGGACGTACAACAGCAATGGCATAATGTGTACGGAACTCAGCCATCAACACGTACAACAATTTATTGTATTTGGGATAAATTGAAGCCGACGATACTGTTTAGGATGTGCATAAGAAAAGGTCTGGCTAACCAAAAACATCAACAAGTCCAGCTTCCAGCGCTACTGTGTTGCAACATTTTACTGGGTCACCTCAGAAATCTGTGAATCAGGATGCACATGAAAGTGGGATAAGCTGATCAACTGTATGACAAATTCTGAAGGTTGCAAAGTGGAAAGTGTACATTCCAAGATCACTGCACACTATGAGCAAGGATGACATGGACCGAAGGATGGAGTTCTGTGAGTGATTTGAAGGCATGCTTCGCGAGGATGAATGGTTTGCAGGATCTGGTCTGACGAGGTGCAGTTCAAACTGAACAATACTGTAAACCGCCACAACTGCGTGTATTGGGCTCTTGAAAATCCTCACATACACGTGGACAAACATGTTAATCTACTTGGTGTTAATGTATGGTGTGATCCGTCATCGCGCTGTTCGATTGGCCCATCCTTTGGAGGTACCTCAACGTGAGGTGTATCTTCATGTGATGCAAACATTGATTTTACCTGCCATCCAAGAGGTGTTTGGAAATGAAAGATTTTACCTACAAGATGGCGCTCTGACTCACTACCACAGAAATGTTGAGCCTACTTGGATGAAAATCTACCTGGATGATGGATAGGTCAAAGAGGAGCTGTTGAGTATCCACCACGTCTCCAGACCTTATACCTCTTGACTTCTACCTATACAGGACCTTGAAAAATGAAGTTTACCAACAGAAGTCAGCTACACTGAACAAGCTAAGAGAAACCATTGAGGCGTCCTCTGCAGCTATCACACCAGCAACACTGACAGCCATAGTTCAGTCAGCAGTTCAGTGACATCGATGTTGTTTGGCTGCTAATCACCAACATTTTACATTTTCAGGAGTCTACAAGTAAAGAAATGGAATATATAATTACATAAGAATCCAGGCCTTATTCGTCACTAAAAAATACAAGTTCTGGGTCAACATACCCATCGTGAACGGACTGAAGCAACCAGATTTAATATCAAACCCTAGCAAAACTATGCTCCAATAAAATAAATTCACTATTATATTTGAAATCAAACTCTGCCATGCCGGTTGCAAGCCCGGGGCCTCATCTCGCAAGTGATGAGGAAGGAGGAGCAGGAGGAGTATAAACTTCGTTAAAAAACCAGGGTCCATCTGGCTCCGGATGGTAGCACCCTGTTATAGGGCCCCTACCTAGGATTACAGGTAAAGAGGACCAGCGGCTTGAAGGGTGGATGAGGATATGTCCCAACAGCTGGAAAGGCGGACGAGTCTATCTTCCTGGTAGTGGAAGCAGCGCTATCAGTATCAGCACAGTGCAGGACTAAGGTGTCTACTGGACTGTCGCTGAAAATTTACTGGCATGGTCAGGAAGACTTGAATGGCAGTAAAACTGTGATGTGGAAGGCAAAGGGAAACCACCACATTATTCTTCATAGTATAGCAACCATGGATAGTACAAACTGTAACTTAGATACTACTAATCATGGTACTCAGACACCAAGATCCGGCAGGGGAGTAACTGAGGTATCCCAGGTCGTCAGCAAGCGAAAACCTCAGAAGTTTGGAGAAAGGATTAAAATAAGGACATGGAATACAAGAACAATGCTAAGAACCAGAAGATTAGAAGAACTCAAACGAATTATGGATGAAAACAAAATAGACATCCTGGGATTATGTGAAACTAGATGGCCTGGCAAAGGTGATTTCCACAGTGACCCATTCAGAATTGTGTACAGTGGAAATGAAAATGGTGAACAATATGGAGTAGATGTGATATTAGGAAAAAAGTGGGCAAACAACGTGTTAAACACATATCATGTCGATGATAGAATAATTATGGTGAAAATAGCTGCCAAACCAATAGATGTGATGACGATGAAGTTCAGGAAATGTATAATAAAATAAAAGATATAATTAAACTGAACAATGACAAAGATAACATAATCATAATGGGAGACTTCAATGCTGTGGTTGGCAGTAATATTAGTAGAAAAGTTGCTGGCAGGTTCGGTCTAGGACGAACAAATGATAGAGGAGAACGTATGATGGACTTCTGTAAAGAACAGGACACGATCATAATGAACACGGTATTTGATATGCCTAATAGAAGACGTTACACGTGGAAGGATTTCAGAGGTAATAACAGATACCAAATAGACTACATTCTAGTTAAGAGAAGGTACAGAAATCAGGTAATGTCATGCCATAATAACCTGGCTTAGACATCGACAGCGACCATATCCCAGTATTAGCAAAATGTCGAATTAGGCTGAAGAATCAAAAATGGTTTTCACAGCCGCAGATCTGACAATCACATGACTTCTCCTTTATCAGGTTAGCAATCCCTATTTGCTAACACGGCGGGACCATGCGCTTGGTCTGCCACTGCTAAACAGAGTCCTGGAGGGGCGTGCCAATCCAGCTGATGAGCCCAAATGGCACGTCTGGGCGAAACTCTGCAAATTGCACACGGCCTAACCACCCAAATAGGCTGAAGAAGTTACGGAAACCAAGAAGCAAGAAATGGAATCTAGATAAGTTAAATGATCCATTAACACAAGCAGCATTCAAAGAAAAGACAGACACGATCATGTACAACAACTGCAACGAAACAGATTAGGACGTTGTCAAGCTTCACTTACAATGGCAGCAGATGAAGTGCTAGAAAAAAGACGCTTGAACCCAGGAAGAACTGGATGACTGAAGAAATGCTAAATCTCATTCAGGAAAGAAATAAAGAACACCAGAAAAATACTCCAGAAGGAATGAATGACAATGATAAGAATGATAAGAAATTAAAAAAACTTACGTTACACAGAAGTGCCGAGAGGTGATGGACGGACGGACGGACGGACGGACGGACGGATTACAACATGATATGAAAATCAGAAATCCTGACAGAGCATACAATCAAGTAAAAAGAACGCAATTCAAGGCTAAAATGAAATCCAGTGTTAGAAAAGATAAGGAAGGAAATCTGTTAATAGAAGATGAGGAGGTAATGAAGAGATGGAAAGAGTATTTGGAGGATCTATATAATGGAGAAGAAATTGACAATGTAAATGAGTACATCATAAAACAAGAGGAGGTTTCACAAGATGAACTAGGTCCTCCCATAATGAGAAGTGAAAAGAGAAGAAAAAGGCTCCTGAACCAGACAAACTGCCTGCTGAACTGTGGAAAAACTCTGGAAAAAAGCTGAAGGATGAACTCTTCAAAATCACCCAAGTACGAAGGTGGTTTGAAAAGTCTATGTAAAGTCCAAGAGAAGGGACCACCGGTGCGTATCGAGGTCATGTTTAGTTAGTAGCATCTCTTGAACAAATGCACACCAAGTTTCAGCCATATTGGTCTATTTCTTTGTGTTTGGCATTCGTGTGAATCAAGGAAGTCGAGTGATTTTCAAGAAATGGACGAAAAATAATTTTGTGTGGTGATTAAACATTACTTTATGAAAAGCAAAACGCCTCAGGAGACTAAAACCAAACTTGATTATCATTATGGTGACTCTGCACCTTTGATTAGAACAGTTTATAAGTGGTTTCAAAATTTTTGGACTGGCCATATGGGCACAAGTGACGCTGAACGTTATGGACGGCCTGTGGAAGTTACGAATTCAGAAATCATTGATCAAATCCATGATATGGTGATGGATGACAGAAGAGTTAAGGTACATGAGATTGCTAGTGCTGTGGACATCTCGACTGAATGGGTACATAATATTTTGCATAAACATTTGGACATGAGAAAGCTATCCGCAAGATGGGTGCCGCGATTGCTCACGCTTGACCGAAAATGGAATCGTGTGAAGTGTTGCAAGGATGGTGTAAGTGTAGTTTCGTCACTGTGGATGAAACATTGATACATTACTATACTCCTGAGACCAAACAACAATCTAAACAATGGGTGCCAAGGGGGAATCTGCACCAAAAAAGGTGAAGACCGTTCCTTCAGCCGAAAAGGTTATGGCGACTGTCTTTTGGGATTTGCAAGGGATAATCCTCATCGACTATCTGGAAAAGGGTAAAACTATTACAGGTGCATATTATTCATCGTTATTGGACCATATGAAAACCAAGCTGCAAGAAAAACGTCCGCGATTGGCCCACAAGAAAGTCCTTTTCCATCACGACAATGCACCAGCACACACCTCAGCAGTTGTGGTCGCAAAATTAATGGAAATAGGATTCCAACTCATTTCACATCACCCCTATTCTCCAGACTTGGCTCTCTCGGACTACTATTTGTTCCCTAATTTGAAGAAATGGCTGGCGGGACAAAGATTTTATTCAAACGAGGAGGTGATTGCAAACACTAATGGATATTTTGCAGACTTGGACAAATCCTATTATTCGGAAGGGATCAACAAACTAGAACATCGTTGGACGAAGTGTATAAGCCTAAAAGGAGACTATGTCAAAAAATAAAAAAGGTTTACCCCAAACACGTAAGTAGTTTTTATTTTTGCACAGACTTTTCAAACGCCCCTCGTACTGCTATGAAAACGGAGATATGCCAGAGGATTTTGTAGAAAGCAAAGCAGTACTTCTGCACAAAAAAGGAGATTCAACAGAATGCTCCAATTACAGAATACTAAGCCTTGTTTCACATGCAGCAAAAATATTCACATGCATATTAAAAAGCAGAATCAAAATGAAAATTGAGCAGAATCTAGATGATGATCAGTTTGGGTTCAGGAAAGGAGTAAGAACGAGGGAATCTATTACAGCACTTAAAAGAATCTATTATAACACTTAAAACCATTTTGGAGAGAAGACTAGGGCTTAACAGAAATACATATATAGCTTTTGTAGACCTGGAAAAAGCTTTTGACAACGTTCAGTGGAAAAGACTGTTCAAAATTATGAAGGATATTTATTTGGACTGGAAAGACAGAAAAGCAATACTAAACCTCTACATCAAAGAATAAACATCGAAAGTAATGAAAAAGTATGCAAGGTGAGGATCAGGAAAGGAGTAAGACAGGGGTGTTCCTTATCATCATTTCTATTTCATTTGTACATTGAAGACGCCATGAACAATTTTAAATCAAAGACACCTGGGATTAAAATAAATGGAACAACTGTACACTGTATTAGATTTGCCAATGATATTGCACTTCTGGCTGACAATGAGAAGAACATGCAGATCATGCTCAACAAATTAACATCCATCTTAAAAGATTTCCAACTTAACATCAATGCAAGTAAAACTAATGTTATGGTTGTAAGCAAATCTAAAATGAAGCCAGAGGCACATCTCAGAATTGGAAATATTTTAATAAAACAGGTGCACAAGTTCTGCTACTTAGGATCAGTTATTACCGATGACAACAGATGCACTGTGGAAATAAAAAGAAGAATTTCCCTGTGTAAGAAAGCCTTTGAGGAGAAGAAGCAGCTCTTAATTAATAAATCCTTAGATAATGAACAAAAGAAATTGTTTATCAAAACATTCATTTGGAGTGTGCTGCTATATGGCTGTGAAGGATGGACTCTCTTGAAGGCGGATGTGCAACGACTAGAGGCAGTGGAAATGTGGCTATGGAGGAAGATGACAAGAACTAGCTGAATTGAGAAGAAAACTAATGAAGCAGTGCTTAGAGAAATAAACACCCAGGGACATTTAATAACAATGATAAAAAGGAGAAAAGCATCAGTTTTTGGTCACATTCTCTGGCATAATAAGAACTTGTTCGAAGGCAAGGTGATGGGAAAGAAAGGCAGAGGGAAACCTCGGAAGAAGATCATTGAAGAAGTAGTTGAGATGATGGGATGCCAAGGTTATGGAGAGATGAAAAGGATCGCAGAGAGAAAAGATCAATGGTTGCAACGACAAGGCAAAGCCTTTAGATAATGATGATTTGAAATCAGCCTTGTCAATACTTAAATTTAATTAATTATTTATTATTACATAATATATTGTACATTTTTCAAGGACCTTAGTGTCCTCTTCATCAGTGGCTTACTCAAACTACCAAATATCTCTTGTATTATGTGATAATGAATATTTAGTTAAGTAACTTTAAGTATTAACAAGGCTTATTTCAAATATAACAGTGAATTTAGTGGAGTAGAGATTGTAGCCAATATGGACCCATACAATATCAAACCACAATGGTTATAAATCCCTAGCGAAACTGTCAGGTCCTCTAAAATTTTGGGCAGCAGTAAGTTTGTACAGGTTGGTTTTTAACAGTTTTGTTGCTTTGTGGGCAGATGATGACACATTAGTTTGTACGGTGAGGCACGACAGGGATTTTTTTGGAGTCTTTCCAAGAAAGCTCCTATTTCAACATTGTTATAACAGTTCATCTCCTGCATATTTTCTTGTTAAGAATGAACCCGGGGGTGCGGAACTTTTTCAATAAATTACGTATTGTATTCCTAAGGGGAGGGCAGATGCCGGGAAATTTGTGAATGAATGGAAAGCAGCACTCTCTAACAGAAGTATGTTTTGCTGTTCTACTGTATACATCACTCATCAAACACACGATAACTTTGGTATTCATACAGAAACTTTGTTATTTCAAAGCTAACACAATGAACACACTCAACACCATAGATGTTAAAACTAAATTATTGTGGTGAGGACGCAGGACTTAACACTTAATCGCTACTGCCTTATCACATCAGCCGGACATGAAGCAATATATCTCTCGGCAAATGAGTCACTAGGGCATGCTATCGCCTTTCCGTGCAGCTCACAGAACAAAAAAAAAACCTGTATATTAGCATAGATTAAAAGTGTGCTCTGATAGAATTTGTTGATGATCTTTCAAGAATGAAACATGTCAGTCTGGTTTTAATTAATGGTATTTTTCTTTCAGGTGTATCCTTATTTAATATTTTCTTTTTTGAAGCCATTTCTTATCAGTTTCAACTCAGTTAATATATAACTGTTAGGTTCTTCAGTCCATCGAGACTAATTTATGAATAAATAAATAAATAATGTTATTTTTATGTCCCACTAACTACCCTTTCAGTTTTTGTAGGATGAATAAATAAACTGAAAAACTACCCGAAAAAAGAATTATAGCAGAATTATACCTGAAAAAAAATTAACTATAATTAAAAGTGATTTTGAGTGATTTCAGACTTTTGGCTTCATAATTTGCCTGACTGGCTGAACAATTTGTGATAGTTTTAATTCTTTTTTTCAGGTAGTTTCTAAATTTATTTTGTTCATAAATTAGTTTAGACAGACTGAAGAACCAACCATAAATTTATAATTTTCAGGTATTATCTTAATTTATTTTATCCTGAATTAGTTTTCAGGACAGACTGAAGAACCTCACAGTTATATATCAATAAATCAGGTGTATAGGGTGCAGTTTAGGTTGATTAACCATTCTGTTAAGATCTAAAACAACTTGCTGTGTCTCTTGTGAACTACTGTTTTCGGAACCCGAACTGGGAATCGTCCACATAATAATTGAATGATCTGTTCAGTAGAAATTTTTAAATTTCTAACAGTATCTCAGAGGCATGTACGATGAAGCTTAGTTCTTGCACTCTCAGGGCATACACTGACATACAGTGTTCATCTGGACATCTTCCATTATTGCTTACCTGATTCATGAATTGGTTCAGTTCTGTTCCTCTACAAAGGAGTAGTGTTATGAAAATGTTGCAAACTATGGGCTGGGAAGACTTGGGAGTACCAGGCGAGTTGACTGTGTGGTTAGGGGCGTGCAGCTGTGATCTCGCATCAGAGAGATAGTGGGTATGAACCCCACTGTCGGCAGCCCTGAAGATGGTTTTCTGTGGTTTCCCATTTTCACACCATGCAAATGCTGGGGCTGTAACTTAAGGCCACGGCCACTTCCTTCCCGTTCCTAGGCCTTTCCTGCCCCATCGTCGCCGTAAGATCTATCTGTGTCATTGCGATGTAAAGCAAAAAAAAAAAAAGACCTGGGAGTAAAGAGACAAGGTGCTTGACTATGTGATAAATGATCACAAGTTATTAGTTTTATGTCCATATTGATAGTTTGACAGTTCACAATTGTAGGGTTGGGAGTCTCCACTAATCAATACTTGTTGCAATTACAAGCGTATGTATTTAAATTTAAAAATGCATTACAATCACAGAACTAGTTTCAATCACACTGGGGAGCATCTTCAGCTGTTAAATATATCAATTGTCAAAATAGCAGATGTATTTATTTAAAACATTACTTTATATAGAGCCCTAAGATTTATATGCAGTTCTAAATCCTAATAATAAAATATAACAATAACAGATTAAAATACTAAATTTTAAGTATAAAATTTTGGTTGAGGGTCACTTGCACAGTCCTATATTCTAATAATGATGTTGCACTGGGTGTTGTTTAACTTGAACTTCACATGCATAGTCTTATGTCTAATGCTAATAGTGTTTTATGTCACCATTTGGTGAGAAAGATTATATCAAAAATGTTTCTGTTTGTTTGTGCCAGTCAAATGTGCACTTGATCAAACACTTAGATTAGAGTCTGTAGTAAAAATATATAGTCAAAATTTGTAGTAAATGAGTACTGTTGTCACCACAATTAAAATGGGGCTAAGATTTGTTTGGACCACTTCAAAAACAGATGTATGTTGATATAAAACTTGAGTCTGCCATCTTAGTGATGTATTGTCTCTTATGATTGTTTATGTGGCTTTGATTAGGAGAGAACATCCCTTAATTCAAGTAATTTGATTGGATTGATAGTGAGCTGTTGGTATCAGGCTGCATTGTAATATAGGATGTTCTCTCGCTTCCCGGGCTAGTTGCCTGTAGCCCTGTTGGAGGTGCTGTATTTGAGACATGAATTTCACTATTTTAATCTGTTATTGTTACATTTTACTAACAGAACTTAGAACTGCAGATAAATTTTAGATAAAAGATTGTTTTAAATCTATGTACCTGCTTTTTTGACAATTGATGTTAATGATATGTTCTGCAGCTGAAGATTAAGTTACAGGCAAGGATTTATATTCATTTATGTGATCATATCGATAATAGATTATACCAGAATTTGCTTTGCAATACTTGACGCACTTCACTAGCAGCTAGTTAACATGTTCACCTTTTATATCCCTGTTTTTGTTCATAACTTTATCTTTTGACAACTGTTCCAGATTTTTTTACTTCATAACAATTCCGTTTCAGGCCATTTGAACGTACAAGCCAAAATATAGTCAACCAATCTTGCATTATGAAAGCAGGAACAAATTTCTTAGCCTTCTTAGTGATGCTATGCATTGAGTCGTCTCCATGTAATTATGTCCACTTTCCATATACAATATGTATGTTCTATAACCTCCATATGAGTAATTCCCACTAGGTACATAAAAAGAGTGGCAATGTGTTGATTGTGGTTCTGACCTCCATATGTGTTAGAAAATCAGACTTCAGTCACTTGTTGTGTGATATTTGTTAGGTAGTGCATGAGGCAGGTCCCAATTTCACAGCTCTTCTTCCATTAATTTCTGTCCAAAAAAAGCAGAAAGCATCTTCCTAAACAGTAAGATTGTAAACACAACTTTTTCTACTGCAGTACATCTGACTGACCTGTGATGAGGGTATTTGCAAAACTGACTGCAAATCAAATGTCACTGATACAAACTTTTCATCTTCAATGGCGCTCTCTTCATTCCTAACTTTAGCAGCAATGCAGTCATCTTTACTTCTGAGACATGCAGCATAATTTTCTTCCACTTTAGCCATTTTCTCAGCATTTCTAGTTTTACAGGCAATGCATAGTTGGCACTGATCCATCTTGGGCTTGAAAAATTACAAATTATAATCACTTCAGAAAATCTATCTATAAGATATAAGTGATACAGGGATGGATCTTCCTTTTTCCATACACTTTGTCTTGTACACATAAATTCCGAGATGCCGAGGTGCAGGAATTTAGTCCTGCAGTAGTTCTTTTACATGCTAGTAAATCTACCGACACAAGGCTGATGTATTTGAGCACCTTCAAATACCATTGGACTGAGCCAGGATCGAACCTGCCAAGTTGGGGTCAGAAGGATAGCACCTCAACCGTCTGAGCCACTCAGCCCAGCTTTCAGGTAATGAATCAGTTAAGTGCTTAAGGATAAAGTCCTTATGTTGATCATAATTTTGTATCTTCCAATACAGCCTACAAATGTCCCTCCTTTTCTCCTTTGAGAACTAATCTGTGCATTTAAAATGACAATTTTTACAGTCAAATGCTTTAGGCTTCCTAAGAGGATGACTCTTCCCTTTTGTTGTGTAAAGTAAACCTTCACTCCACCTCTTCTTCACCTCATTAACTTTCCATAAATTAGGATCTTTCCTTCTCCTATTTCGTCTCACAATTATCTGTGCCACTTTTAGTAATCGATACTACTTGTATGATTTTGTTTCCTATTTGACTTCTTTGGCAATAACTTGCTATCATCAACTTCTGAGAACATTTCCTGACAACTGGGAGCTATAAACAGAATCTAAATCTGAGAAATCTAATCCTATAACAGATTCATTTTCACATGAAACGCCTTCTCCATTTCGACTTCTAACACTTCCAATTTCATCTATAGAAAAAAAAAAAAAATCTTGATATCTGTAAGGTAAGGTAATTATTAACAAAAAGAAATGCACTCTGAATTAATCTTACCTGAATTTCCAGGTAATCCCTTCAGAGCCAATGAAAGTAATGTCTTCCCTCTTGAAGTCATTGTTGACTGACACACAACACTTTTATAGTATAGTAATGTTAAAGTAAATTCCAGTTATTACACCATTATTATTAAGCTGTATATTCCTACCACTGTTTATTTAAACTGCCATTATTGAATGCTGGATTATGGAGATAGCTGATTGATTCTCTTTTAACTTCTCAGTACTGAAGTAAGAGGAATATAGACTAGGCGGGATTCTCTATCAAGACCTGCCAGTCATGTACTAGGGATTTTGTGCTTGTTTTATTGTATGTGTATGAGAGATATCATTTAGTGGGTTTTTCTTGTTAATAGGCTGACACATTCTGTACATAGTATGAGAGTAACTCACTTTCCTAAATAAATAAATAAAGTTTACCCTTTTTAGTGCCGCATCTATTTACAGAATGCCACCCGCTTTACGACCAAATTGCAAGGCTGAACAAGATGAGCCATAATTCTCCTAATTCTAAATCCAGATAACTGATTATTGTCCCAAATTGCTCAGGAAGTTTAACTGTATTGATAGAAAATAATACTAACTAAGGTCACATTTGGGGAAGAAAATGTTTTTCCCTGGGAAATTAGTATGGAGCAGATTATATAGTTTTCAAGTTCAGACGTACAAAAGTTACCCGAAATACGTAGGTACTCACCTAAGAAAGATGTATCAGATTATGGTACAGAAGACAAAAAGGGACAGGGTAAGGAATGAAAGAATAAGGGAGCAAGCTGGTGTGTACCCATCCCTGAATGAAAAAGTGACAAGGGCCCGTTTGAAATGGTTTGGCCATGTCAAACGAATGGACGATGGAAGGACAGCAAAACAATGGCTACACACAGTTGTGGCCGGAAAACGACCGGTAGGAAGACCTAGGAAGAAGTGGCTGGACCAAGTGAAAGAGGACATAGGAACAAGAGGAATCAGCTGGGATGTCGTCTTGAGAGAAGAGTGGTACATGGACAGACAGAAGTGGAGAGTGCTCGTAAACCACACCCGGGCAACTGGAGTGGAAAACTGATGATGATGATGATTTTAACACTATCTACAAGAAAATCAAGCTAAGGTGTTGGCGAGGAGTGTGATGGTGTCTGAACAAATTGTTGGTGTGATCCACAAGAGGACTTAAGCGAGCACATGGGTCATACTTCTCTTAGCCTGGTGGAAACAACGAATCATTATTCACAAGGTGGAAGAATTTCAGTATTAGCTGGAATCTGTTCCTTGAGAACATCTTTGAAAACCATGGGTTGACTCAAGAATCAGTGTTCCAGTATGAAGATATTGTTGGTCTGCATATAATTCCTATCTCTAACAATACAGCGATAAATCCTTTCATTTCCTTTAGAGTAACAGGCCACCACTGCTTTATGTGGGAATTTGGCTTCAATTGTTGTGGTGACCTCAAAAATTGAGTAGCATATCTACTACTTTCTGTCACCATTAGCTGCCACAGAGCCTGAGTAAAGAAGAGATAAAAATACAAAATAGGTTTCGCATTTTAAGGCAGGACTTACTTTGGACCTAGATTTTCCAAGTAGATAGGTGCAGGGTGATATCGAGTATCACTTCCTACGGAAACCTCTCAAAACACAGATCTTTGGGGAGCATTACTGCTATCACCATCATCATCATCATTATTATTATTATCCTCATTCTCAGGACCGTCATTTACTCCATCACTAAGTTCGGAATCCTCCAAGCTCTCAGATATATTCGCAACACCTTACTTGCGCGGTTCCCGCCATAACCTCACTACTGTCACCGTCCGAGTCATTATTCCCAGAATCACTCCCATTAAAGGGTGAAGTATTCAATTACTCCACTAACTCGTCACCATTTGCGAACACATCACCGTCAGCATCATGCATTGCTGCCATTTTGACTAACTACTCAGCGATACTTCATAAAATATATACCAAATTCAAGCACTCATAAAAACCCAAACGCTTGCATCCGGGAGATAGTAGGTTCGAATCCCACTATCGGCAGCCCTGAAGATGGTTTTCCGTGGTTTCCCATTTTCACACCAGGCAAATGCTGGGGCTGTACCTTAATTAAGGCCATGGCCGCTTCCTTCCAACTCCTAGGCCTTTCCTATCCCATCATCGCCATAAGACCTATTTGTGTCGGTGCGACGTAAAGCCCCTAGCAAAAAAAAAAAAAACCAAACAAGCAAAAGTAGTGACAATGTGCATGCAATAATGAAAATTCTGTGCCTTTATTATCCTACAACAACCAGTTTTTCCACCCATCAATGAAACAATACTCAGTAATTAGTGTTGATTAAGGCACTAGCGAGAAGAGCACAATCACTCTCCCGGCAATTTTAGCGGGAGTCGGGAGGAGCGCGATCGTGTTCCTCGGCACTCTAAAGGTTAAAAATATGGACTTAGCTGGATTTCACTTTTAAGGCAGGTTTTCACTGTAAGTCCACAAATGATCCACAACCCAGTCCAAGATCAAATTGGTCAAGGGGAACAATGATGATGACGTTTTCCTTTCTATTGGGTTACAGAGCGCTTAGTATTCCACTTCCCAGTCCTTTTACAACTTCCCAGCTTCTTAATATAATATTTATTTTTGCAGAAACTAGTGGCTGGTCCGAGTTAATGTCTGCATCTGGATATGTGAGGGCCTTTCTTAGTTGATGTCTGTATTGTTGTTTTATAGCTATGTAATCAATTTGATAAAATTTTCTTGTCACCAGGACTTTTTTTGGGTGTACCTCCTTTGGGGATGTGCTTCAAACCAAGTGTTACAAACTTCTTGTCACAACAGAATTCAACTAATTGTCGGTCACATTCATTCCTTCTATCTTGACCAAATTTCCCCACCTCAAACTACTGCAATGAAATTATTCATTAGTATCACATTATTGGTCACCCTTGCATACCTGATGAAATTATCTATTAGTTTGAATAGTTGATCTACTTCCTCATCTGCACTGGTTGAAGTTGGCATGTAGATTTGTATTATGACCAAGTCAACTGGTGTTGAACTCAAGGACACCTTCTTCGAACAGCAACTTATCATCTCAGCACTAATGAGCGACCGGGAGTCACACTGTCATGGACAACAGCTACTCCTCCTTGGCCCACTACACTTCCAGAACAAATAACCAATCTTTGGAGTGGGGAATCAGTAATCAGGGGAATCACAGAATAAAGGGAAACATCGACATGGGTGCCTTGAATTTTCGCTTTTAACCCCTCAAGCCAGTAATTTTAATTCCTAGCTGCTCACTTCCCAAGCAGTATTTAAACCAAAGCTCAACAGAGATTTAGACACCATCAAGTTAAAGAATTCATAATGTTAAATCTACGAAACATACTGTAATGAAAATTTTAGAACTACTGACTGAGATCATGTCCATTGTTTTTCAGTAATGTATATGATGACTGAAGTTTAGGGTTGTCCATAACCACTCAGAATATTTGCAAAAATATATCATTTGGATTAGTTCCACTTTTGGTATTTGTTTCAAGTATATTAACAAAACTGACGCTTGTTGTTTAAAGGCGCCTAACATCGAAGGTCATCGGCCCCATTATTAACAAAACAAGCAAGAAATACTATTGTTGGGGATGTAGGCAGTCTGAACACTTTTGTGTATAATTTCCAGGAAAAGCTGACATTTAAAAATCTTTTTACGTGCTACATAAGTATCTTGTGTAGAACTGTGTAAAAATAGCAAGATGATTTCAAACCTGCCCCTTAACATTGTTTGAGGAAACAATATAGGGATTCTTAAAAATCCATTCCTGGTGAAATAGCTCTTCTGGATGGGTTTCTGCATTATTCCCATCAACATTACAAGCCCCAAGAACACATAAATTTCCTCCCCTGTCAATGGCTCCCACTACGTGATTTTGGTTTCAAGGGGGCACCAAGTATACATTCTATTGCATACCTATTTGTCTCCCAAGCAGGTCAATCACTTTGTAGTAAAAAAACAGCAGAAAAGCATCTAAACCAGACTCAAAATGCTTTTTGGTACCTGGCACACCCGTGAAGGGGTTTTTCGTGTTTTCGTGTTTTCGTGACGAAATCTACCTCTCGCCACAACAAGTGAACAGCGGATGAAGTTATTACAGCTGAAGTTGTTTCCTCTTCATTTGCCCTGTCTGCCACTTCTGCAGTGCATAGTCACTGTCTGTATCACTACCAAAAATATTGGTTTCCGATACATCACTTCTATCAAACCAATAATCTCTGCGCCCATAAGAGAATGAGACGGCCATTCTTCTGCAACTGAGTAGCCTCTAGCCTGCGAAGCAAAAAATACCCGCAAAGTATTTGCTTTCAGTACTTCCACTTTATACTGGAAGTGACAAGAATTTTCTAGTTGATATAGTTCACAAAGCATTCTTGAGATGGCAGGAAAGGACATAATACTTTCTTAAGCAACTTCCTTGAAACTCAATAGAGGGTGTTTAATGTTTTATCCCTGATCGCTATCAGTAAAAAACAACATATATTGATCAGTTTCGTATTAGTTCTAATTATAAAACTGGGATGGTAAAAAAATACACTACTTCTCAATTCATAAGGTGAAAAAAAGGATCCTGCAAAGCAGCAGCGATGCATGTGTAATATCCTGATTTATAAATTTCATTTTGTTCCGTATTGATAGCCACCAAATGTCATAAAAGAAAGAAAAGTTCCATCTGATCAATACTTATTTATTATCACATGTACAATAGAATTCACATGTATATTAGGACCGGCTTCGACCTCTTACAAGGTCATCCTCAGCTGCATTAGAATCTTATGTTTGCATTTTGTATTATGCCTCATTCCTGAAAGCTTTATGACATACTCTGAAATTTAACAACATTATGTTGATTACACTTTTGCTGAGAGTTCTAATGTTACAACATAGCTAAGATTATAACATGTTAAATACTCTTATTACATAATATAATGACCCAATGTACATATAATTATAATAAAATGAGTTTGTCTTTTTTCTTTTTCTAATGCGTAATGAGTATGTAGGAATAGTTTACCACTCAGTTAAAATAAGCTCCATTCTTATAAATGTTTAGTCATGTATGAGGCGAGCTTTGTTGATACTTGTGAAGTGATCAATGTTATAGCAGTAAATTAGCAGTAAAATACGCTAACCAAAAGGAATTATATGCTGATAGTTCAATAAAACATATTATATATCTACATTACAATATTAGCAAACATAGTTAAACGTGCTTGAATGCATTTTTGAAAGTCTAAAACAGCTAATAACAATAAATCTTGTGTTGTTTTGCAGTACGTATTACATTGAAATAATGTGAAATTTGCCCATTATACAAACATATAAACACATTAAAATATTAAAACATTGTAAGATATGTTTCGACGCAAATGTCTGTCTGTAGTCCAAATTAACAAGTGCCAGCACATTCTTATGTTGTTTTAAAAAGAACTGATGAACATGCGAGTTACAAGCCTGAATTTGTATAAGCTTAGCCGATACACTTTGTGTATAACTCAACCACTTTATCTTTCTAATTTTGTTCTTGTGACTTGAACATAATCCTGGCTTGTTTGACGTGGCTGATGTTCTGGAAATTGATCAATTTGAATGACAAAGTCACAATTACTGGTGGCTCTTTCCTTTCTTATGATGTTGGTGTTGGTAAATATTGTTGTGGAGTGGTTGAGATGTATGCTGCTTGGCTGTCTGTCGCGTATTGTATTGTTTCTCGTACATGACTAAACATTTATAAGAATGCAGCTTATTGCCAATATGGTAGAAAGTTTATTTGTGTATTGACATTTATGTAATTTACTTGTGTCCTTGTTTATCTAACTTTAGGCTGATGATGGCATAAATATGCCAAAACCGGTCCCTAATATTTATGAATAAAATGTGACATTTCAATGTTTATCACATTTGAATTTGTATTGAACAGGTGAAAAATCATATACTTTCATCTCTTAATTATATACATATCTCTTTAGATTTTTGGATCTTTCTATCTATTCTTTTTTAATATTTACCTGGGGTAGAAGATGTAATGGTATACAATTTCTAATCACACTAGATTGTGTACCAAAAGTTTGGATTCAATTCCAAACCTCTGTGCAGTGTTCATATGGCATGAGGGCATATGACACTGTTAATGGTAATTCATCCATTGGGTGGAGATGTTAAACCTCGAGCAAACCCCTTGGTGCAATTCGACAAGAGTAGGCTATGTGCCAATACCAGGTTTCACCCTCTTCCTTCCTACTATCATATATCACATCAATCATTTCTTATCATTAACTTCCCTGTTGAGGTTGATGTGAGGAAGGGCATCCGGTCATAAAAACTCACTACGAATATTCATTTCACTTCATACCCGACCTCGTAGAGAAACGGGACTGGACATACATATATAAAGCAAGTAATGACCAACATCGGGCTCAGTTTAATTTTAATTTTGTCCGTTACAGTATCGTGAAAACAGCTGATTGGAATTTAATGAAACTTGATATTTCAGTTGAGGTTAAGGGTGATTAGAAACCCAACTACTCATTTTCCAATTTGCGTTAAAGGGAAGAGGTTTGAGAGGAAGGCCTAAACACGGGGGGGGGGGGGGGGAATCACTAACATTTCCCTTAATATTGTTCTAATCAAAACAATGTATATTACTAATATTATACCGTAGTAAATATTATTTCCCATCACCTATCTTCTGTAGCAAAATAAAAGACCCCATGATGGAATGATGAATTAAAGGAATCATCACAGAAAGGAATGCTGCAAAGAAACTCAGAGACAAAGAGAAACAAAAAGGAAATGGAAGAGATGAAAACAAAATTACAGAATTAGATTAGACATACCGGTACTGAAAACTAAAGCTTCAAACAAAGAAGGAGAGAAAAGGAGAAAGAATAACCATGGGAGGACTTAGCAAGTAAATTAGATAAGGATGGCAAAGATAACAAAAAAGCTATTATTCAGGATCATAAAAAACAAGAGAAGATCTCAGGATTCAATAAAAGCTAGAGAGAACCACGTTGTAGTATTAAACAGAAATGGAAATAAATCAGAAATGAAATGAAAGAATATTTTGGTAGTCTTTATAACGGACAAAAAGATGATGCAAAGTAAGAAAATACGCAAGAAGAGCAATAAGCTGCTGGTTAAAAGGAACCTCCGCTCACATGGACTGAGGTTGAATGTGTCCCAAAGAGCATGAGCAAGGAGAAGTCTGCAGGCATAGATGAAAGTACTGCTGATTTGATTAAAGCAGCAGGTATCTGTGAAATATTTTCTTGGACAAAACAGAGTACAGGTGTTAGACCGGCCCAAATCTCAATCACATGGAGAAATGTGCAAAGATTATGGTGAATGCTACTGCAAGAAAGAAACCAGGAATAACAGGAACTGCTGGAGACCAGAGTGCACATTTGATTTCAAGAATTGTATCAGGGATGCATTTTACGAATTTAATACTTCAATGCCAAGTACTGATTACAGCACGTGGCAGACTTAAAGAGTACTAATGGCAACAGTGCAACCATATGAAGTAGCTGGGCACTTGCAAAAACTGAAAACTAAACTATATAATGCTGTAATATTAATACTGTGCATGTTTTGAACAACATTCAACAACTTTAATATAAACATTTACATTCACGCTCAAACACCATTTTCTTTCAGTAACTGTTAAACCACTAATACTATTGTATTTATTTAGAAATAGGTTGTTTGAATGAATAAATGTCATGAATTCATTCAAGGTAGAAAAAGAAAGAAAGCAAATACATTTTACACAATTATTTGAGAAATGTAATGAAAATGCTAAGATTTGGATTTAATCATTTCTTCTACCATTGTATTTAACACTGAAATGCAGCTGTATGTCTAAATTGTCTATTTTAATTAGATTATTTAAATATATTACATGTAATATTTATTATAAAGGATTCTATACAACATAACATTTTGTAAATTATTATAATTCATACTGCATAATTGTGAGAAAATAATATTACAAAATTATTTTGGGAGATTAAAGATATTGCAAAAATAAGTAAGTTAATTTATCTCTAAATCTGAGGGTGGTGCACCTGAAGATACTGTTTGGGAACAAAATAATTTTGAGAATTTTCTCACAATGTCTTTTGGCACTATAGGCAAAAGAGAAGGGGAAAAATCCTTCACCCCTCCCTACTGCACAGTTCAAAATATCATACAAAGCAGTGAAGCTGTATTGCTGCTATGTTTTGGAAAACTGTTGTTTGATCAGTTATGGATATTTATATATTTCCTCACTGCAAGTGCCTTCCTGTCATTCTCATCTGTTTGCATGTGCAATAATTCTCACCACTTTCATGTCTGTTGCTTCCAGCTTATGAATAAAGATATCATAAGTCCTCCCAGCTTTTTAGTGCTAGCCACTATCCAGTGTTTTGACCTGAACACAGAACCTTGCAAGGATAATTTAATCTGGAATTCGCTTCTTTCTTACAAAATACCACAGACTACAACTATGAGTCACTGCATTAACTTTGATACACCTTGATTCAATTTCACTACTATATTACCATCCTGGGAGAATACACAGCCTATAATCCATCTGTTCCAATTTCATATTTCCTTTTAGGTTTCTTTCCTCAGAAATGCTAATTTTTAAATCATACTTAATTTCTTTCAACCCCAAAAATATTTTATTGCTAGTTTTCAACACCATCTGCTATAACACCAAGTCACCAAAATAGGCCTAACTGTTTACATTATTTCCACCAATCTGAATCCCTCCCTACCTTTTAGTAAATAATCCATGTAAGCTTTAAACAATAACAGTGAAATATTATAGCCTTGTCTAACTCCTAAATCTACTTTGGGCCAAGAACTCATTCTGTCATTAGTTCTCACTGCAGCCTGGTTATCAACCTACATGTCTTTGATTGCCTGGCTCATTGCTTCGACTTAACCTGGAACTCTGTTATATGCCCTCTCTGGATCCATAAAACGTAAGTATACAATTTTTCTCATTACATTCTTCAATAAAGTGACACATACAGGAAATATGGTCCTGACAGCCCCTCTGCAGTCTAAAATAGCAATGGTTTTCATCCATCTAGCTACCGTTGATTGAACCTTGTCTTCTAAAATGCCTATGAATAGCTTGCCTTGCGTACCAATCAAATAATACCTCAAAAGTTGTCCCAATCCTTTCTGTTCCCTTTCTTAGAGATTTGTGCAATTCTTAGTTTCATCCTATTGGAAGGAACCTCACTCAAATTACACGCTGACCCTGTTACTCAAGAAAATCATTTTATTCCTCCCTTCCCGCTATATTCCACCATTTCAGGTTGAATTTCATCTATTCCTGTAGCTTTACAACATTGTAGTTAATTTGGCAAACTACGGAATCAAATTCAAACATGGAAACTGTTTTAAACTAGGCTGTTAGGTTAGAAACTTACCTTGACATATTTTAACATTCCCATGTTTCTGGGCATTATTTTATCATGTGTTTTCCCTGGAATTGCACTTCACCTTCACCTTCTTTAATCATCTCTGCTTTGAAAAACTACAAACAACAAGATCTGTAATAAGTCAAGACCAGAAAATGGAAAATATTATTATTAGTATTATTGTTATAAATGTTAAAATACTGTTGTATTTGACACATTTGTAATCACATCATGTGGATCATGTTTCCCATACCCCAGTACTTAACAGATGTTTTTTGTGGCCTTTTTTTTTTCAGTTCAATCAATCAATCAATCAATCAATCAATCAATCAATCATTGATCTGCATTTAGGACTGTTGGACAGATGGCAGATTCCCTATCAATTGTTTACCTAGTCTTTTCTTAAATGACTTCAAAGAATTTGGAAATTTATTAAACTCTTCTCTAATCTGGGTTGGCACTAATGTGGATTAAGTCCTGTTTTACAGCCAGATGTCCTTCCTAACACCAACCCTATGTTGAGGGATGTATTCACTATTGCATGTTTCTGTGGTGGTCAGTAGCATGATATGTTGTGTGTAGGTGGTCATATGTGTTAAGACGATCATAAACACCCAGTCCATGAGCTACAAGAATTAACCTTACGTGGTTAAAATACCCAACCCATCCAGAAATTGATCCTGGAGCCCTATACACAGAGGGCCACTACAGCTGACCATTCAGCCAAGAAGCCTGGATATTTTATGTACAAGTCTGAATTAAATATTCTTAAGAGCATTTTCCATAACCTGAAATAAAGAATTTTTAAAAAATTAGATTTCTAAACAAAATATTGTTTTCAGTTTCAGATATTTCAGTGTTCTACTTGACTTCATCCCTAATAGTTGTCTCATATTCATGCTTATAAAATTAATGAAAATTATTTTTTTAATAATAATAATAATAATAATAATAATAATAATAATAATAATAATAATAATAATAATAATAATAATAATAATAATGTTATTTTCTTTACGTCCCACTAACTACTTTTACGGTTTTCGGGGACGCCGAGGTCCCGGAATTTAGTCTCACCGGAGTTCTTTTACCTGCCAGTAAATCTACCGACATGAGGCTGACGTATTTGAGCACCTTCAAATACCACCGGACTGAGGATCGAACCTGCCAAGTTGGGGTCAGAAGGCCTCAACTGTCTGAGCCACTCAGCCCAGCAAATTTTTTTTTTACACAGTTCATGGTGAATCTATAAACTTCTTTTTCAGGTATAATTCTGTTACTATGTTTTCTTTTACAGATAGTTTTTTAATTTATTTATTCAAAATTAGCCTCATCAGACCTAAGAACCTAACAGTTATAAATTACACATACAACATGACACTGCTGCTTTTGATGTTTACTACTTCATCTGTTGCTCTCTTATAAATAAAATTGTGGGGGTCTGCTGTCTTTAATTTAATTTATTTTGACTTACTTTGATATATGATATCTGTTTTTAGGTCAACTCAGAGGTTTTTAGCTTTTATTTCGGTTTGTTTGTTCCACCATCACAGGGAAGCGGCTGGATAGATCTCGACCAAACTTTGTATTTAGAGTCTATTCATCCAGGAACAGGTTTTGATATGCATGTAATTTTAAAATCATTGAAAAGATGGGGGTTGATAGGAATATCAGAAGAGTTTTTTCAATTTTCTCACACAATATTGATTTTTTCTAAAATTTGTAGACTATATGTGAAATGTCCCTTCATTTTAAATAATTTTTACTATGTACATAACATCGCTTACTCTTCAAATGACAGAGAAAATTACTGTTTTCTACAGGTTTCATGCTCTGCAGTGACTGATGGACACCCTCGCAGATCGAGAGCGAATCTACTGGTTGCCACGGCAACGTCTCAGTCTGCTTGCTAACAGGGAAGCAACATAATGCCATTTTCATCATCATTCCTGTAAACTTGAGGTTGTTCGTTGAGTAGAAGGTGAGAGAGTTGTCAAGCTGCCATTCTGTAGGATATTTGAGGAATATCATTAGAGGTTACAATCACCTTCGGATAGCACTAAGCATCACTATTAATATTTGAACAGCACAGCGGAGTGTAGCCCATGATTTCACATGGTAAGGTGTTTTCTGCCATTTACTATAATTTTTAGTATATGATCAGAATTTAGTGGGGGATATTTTGTATTTCCAATACATCCTCATGGTACTTACATATTTGTTCTATCCAGCTATCCTGTCTTCAATTATTTTCAATTTTCTTAACTGTCTTAATTTTTCCCATAATGTCTCCGTATGTCTGGGAGTGCTAATCCCGAAACTTGGACTTTCCTTCCTTTGAGTGATATTATGCACTATTTCATTTGTGCATATTTTTCCTTTCAATCTATGATTTTGCCGATTAAGTCACATAACGTACTGTTAATTGGAGCTAATTTAGAGTCAGTGGCTAGGTTGTGAGACTTTTGACTGTTGGTACCTTTTACTATGGTCGTTAAAAAACAAGCTGCCCTTGGGAAATCATCGCTCAAAGCTTAAAAGCACCAGTCCAGGTCTCGGGCGTCTGAAAATGCTTCTGTACATGAGGCAGGTTTGAATGCAGAGAGATTTAGGAAGATATTTGGAGAGCGATGCTGATAGCAGGCCAGATTCATCTCACAGAGAGAATGTCAGTGTAAATCTATGGCATCTGAGGGTGCTTTTAATAATGTTGCTTTATGTTCCAAGGTAACCAAATACACCGAAGAGCCAGATATTTTGTGCTGCAAGATTTCATTTATGTACAGGCAGATCTACCGACACGAGTTTTGCAACTTTCCACGAGAGACACCTGTTCACATGCCATCAGAATGAGGCAGGATCAAACCCACTCCCTTGGTGACAGCTAACCAACGGTCTACTATCTAACCCATTTAGCACAGCAAGGCTGCTTCAGACCGCAAGGCCAGGATCTGGACTGACTTACTTAAGAAGAGCACCGCTCGATATTCAATGTGTGACACTGATTGTGAGCCAAACTTCTGCTTTCAGAAGATTAGATGGTATTGTTTATTGAAACATCGTTAGATGGATCCAGTAAAACCGATAGGAGGTCATTTCATTTAGATGAGAAAACTGATGATGCTTGTTGTTTAAAAGGGTCTAACATCGAAGGTCATCGGCCCAGACGAGAAAATCACACCACTGAGGTATATTTTCAGGCATTAGCAGAATGACGAATTTGCTATATGTCGTCAAACGCAATACAGATTGCTCGGCAGAATTAAGAAAGACAGTCAGCTCAGTAACACTGATCAGAGACCACGGATGAAGATCACAAATGTTTAAATGGAGATAGTGCAAGACTGACAATTCTTATTAAATTAAACTCAACCTCAAGTGAAGCTAGATATCTTACTGTTCCATGAAGTGAAAGGACACTTTGTTTCAAACCATTGGATACTTTATCAATATATGAATTTTTCATCTAAACAGTGTTATGCGGCTGAAGATGTTAATAATATACGAAACATGTACCATTTTTAACCAATAAGATGCCTTTAGCAAACTAATGTATCAACAATTGTGAATCTATAACCCTCTCATCGATTATCCTCAGCACCTCAAAGTAGATCTCAAATAGAAGCACAAATCAGAAGGAATTTTCTATTCCTATGGCAAAATTAATTGAATCCCATGGTTCATTCATAAGAATCTCAAATTTATCTACCAAAAGGGACACATGCCAAATTTTAATATTTACTTCAGTCTGTGAAATCCTACAACTGTACATTCCAAATCACTGGCCGTCCTCATGTGAAGGAGCTGAAGATGACTAGAAGCCATTCTGGATCCAGAAGATCCTCAATAAGGCCGCTAAAACCAGTCAACAATGGATGAGGCAGTAAAACTGGAAAACTGCTGGATACATTTCAACCAAACTACTACTCATTGAGGATTGTTTTATCAGGTGCATATGACTTCAAGGTCCTCATATTGGGTTCATATATCTTCATTAACATTCGGTCTATCAAAAGAATATATAACAAACGTTTGAGAACATGTTAGTTCCATTTGTTTGTTCTATATTTATCTTAAGACAGATAATAATGGACATGCTTACGAAAAACTGGATATTAGTCAAAGTCCCATGGTACATTAGGTGCATGTCACTTCAAGGTGGGTATAACGGGAAGCACCAAAGAGCCATTTTACCCATTTCAATAGAGCAATAATAAGGGAGGTATCATCAACGAGGGGTTTCACAAGTCTTCAGTAACAGTGCCACGCTAGTGGTCAAACAAACAACAATACATAACTGAGAAGCAGTGAGAATTTCACACAGCTTTGGTCCAGGAACTGTATCATACGATAAATTCGGAAATCATCCTCATTCTGTCTAGACTTTGTTCAGCTTTATCGTAATTCACATTACCGCCATGTGCTTTTGGAGAGAAATATAAGTTTAACATGTTTTATTAAATGTGTGAATAGAGCCATGTCACTTAGCATAAATTTCTGAAGGAAACATATAACCCATTGCAAATTCCCGTGCAAAGAAAATGAAATGGGTACTAATGCTAATATTAAATAAAATGGGACTTAAGGGATCATCACTCTGTAAAATACAATTCATCTCTGTCAATGGTGCAGAATACATCATGTTGTTGTACATTATGACTTTGTTAAATTCTCTTTGATGAATTTTGTCAAACAGTGTTCGTTGCCAATCACTGTTCCCAATTTCTTTATTAGAACCTATCTATCAAGCAAGTCAAATGCCTTGCTGTAGTGTATAAGAACAGCATATAATTTGCCTCTTGGTTCTCTCAATGTTTCCTTTAGCTCTCGGCTTGCATTCGGGAGATAGTGGGTTCGAACTCTATAGTCAGCAGCCCTGAAGATGGTTTTCCATGGCATCCTAATTTCAGACAAGGCAAATGCTGGGGCTGTACCTTAATTAAGGCCACGGTCGCTTCCTTACTACTCCTAGCCCTTTCCTATCTCATCATCGCTATAATACCTATCTGTGTCAGTGCGACGTAAAGCAAACTGTAGATATCCCCAGTTAAGTTTTTTACAGCTTGGAGAGTTGATCTCTCCTTCTGGAAGCCAAGCTGTTTCTCGGATATATTGGTCTCTGCTATTTGTGTCAGTATGTTGGTGAGAATTTTTGTGAATAACTTGAACACTGCACTTTCAAAAGCTATACCTCAGTATGAGTCTAACGATATGGTGTCTTCTTTTCCTTTGTATAGTGTCTTTATTATCGATGTCCTCCACTCTTCTGGTGTGATACTTGTCTCAAGACATGTGTTGAACTCAGGTCAGCTCATATTTCTGGTAAGATCACATTCACTTCTTTCAAGTGTTCATTGAAAATATGGTTGGCTCTGGCTGCTTTTTTAATTTTCAGACTATTGATTGTGACTGTTACCTCTTCAACTGCGAATTTTTTGAACTATCCTACTACTACAGAGAAAACCAACTGAAGCCTAACTCATCTAAAACTCAGGTATGTACCTTCCATTTAAAGAACAAACAGGCGTCAAGGAAATTGCAGATAGTATGGGAAGATATTCAACTAGATCATTAAATATCTAGGTGTAACATTGGATCGTGCTCTCACCTACAAACAACACTGCATGAACATCAAGCAGAAAGTGTCAGCTAGAAACAGCATCCTTTGCAAGTTGTCTGGAACCAATTGGGGTACACATCCAAAGACGATGAGAACTACAGCCCTGGCTCTATGTTACTCTGCTGCAGAGTACGCTTGCCCTGTTTGGTACAGATCCAGTCATGCTAAACAAATTGACATTTCTCAAAATGAAACATGTTGACTCATCACTGGCTATTTGAGACCAACACGAGATAGAATCTACTGTTTGGCTGGAATCGCCCCACCAGATATTAAAAGAGAAGTTGCATCCATGAATGAGAAAACTACAGCACTTGCCTCATGTGCACACCCATTGTACAGATATGAACCTGCCCACCAAAGATTGAGGTCTAGGAGGAGTTTTCTGAATACAATCGAAGATATAAACGAATCTGCTTAATCCACAAGGTTGAGATTATGGAGAACTAGAAATCCTCAACCTGCTGGTTGGATCCTACCAATTGAATGTCTCCCTCCAGGACACGAGGAACATTCGTCTACTTGGAAATCGTTGAACAGGCTTCGCACTGGGGTTGGTAGATCTAGAATCAATATGGTAAAGTGGGGCTTTCCTGGCACATCCAGACAATGTGAATGTGGTGAAGACCAAACCACAGCCCATTTCATGAACTGTAGTAAGTGTCCTTTAAGTTGCGCAAAGGAGGACTTGATGGCTGCGACACCTAATGCCTGTGATTTGGCAAAATTCTGGGCAGACACTATTTGATATGTATGTCATTAAGTACCATTATGTTATGTAAAATGTATGCTTCTGATACAAATAAATAGCTGTGAATTTTGGAAAGATTGCTTGTCTCAGTTGCGGTGTTTGAGGTTTACTTGGCTTGTTTATTTGGCTTAAGATTCTCTGGAAGTGTTCCTTCTAGGAATTAATAGTAAGACTAAAAAAGACCAAAAAATATCCTATTCTGCACATTTTTTGAAAAAAATAATTTGTGGCACACATACTTCAAGAATAAGTGAACAATAATATAAATTAGTTGAAATACCATATGTGAAGTTGCTCAAATGCAAAAAAAAAAAAAAAAAAAAAAAATTATATTATAATTTAGTAGTACTAGATGAAAGATATTTTGGCTATATGCAAAGTTCAAAATATTATGAAAATCATAAACAAATTAATTTTTATGCTGTGCTTTAAAGAAAATTCTTTACTTTGTATACATAAATTGTAAATGAATGAAATTCACACCAATTATATAAATAAGAACAAAGTATTAGCTAAATATGACACTTGTATGGTGTATTTTTAATTTAAATAACCAATTTTAATAACATACAGAATTATTATCAATCCACTATTAGATTTTTCAAAAATATATTGAACCTTTAATTTGGTTATTTCAGTTCTTAAACAAATGACAGAACTCTTTGCCTCATGCTGCATGCACGTGGAATAGCCTGTGCCGCCCACTAGACTGCTGTGAATTTACCCTTCCTCTCTGCAGCCATAGCATTCACTGGGCTCATTTCTCATGTAAAGTAATTCCTATAGACTACTACACTAGACTGGTAGGATACCATAGTAGAAATCTGTCAAGAGGAGAATAACAGACATGTCAGGCTAAAGTAATCATATTAATCAGCCCTAGAAGATCCTACTTTAATTTTAGACAACATCATGCTCACTGAGATACAAATTACTATGTAGACGCCAGAGTGTTTTAATTGAGAAGTGGTTTACCCTTGGCAAAGCATAGCAGCATTATGCTCTGTTGGCATATTTCACAATGAGGTGCAAGCCCCATCCATCTTCTGGTCACAATGTCGTCCATCACTGTTGGCATACTTCACAATGAAGTGCAAGCTCCATCCATCTTCTGGTCACAATGTCGTCCATCACTTATCAAAGACACATCAGCACATTAAATCTCAAACATGATTCCACACATGCAAAGAATTTGTATTATAATTATTACTTATACAACCCTACAGTTAAATCTTCCTGATGTAATGAACAGTTGTAGTAAATGTCTGGAGAGTATCCAAACATTTCAAAATCTACCTCATAAATAGAATAAAGTGACATTATTTGTTGTGATGTCAAATTTTTAAAATATTGACAGGTAACTGAAGGAGTAGTAGCCCCGTGAGCACTTTGTTGTAGGTGCCTTGGATAAATACCCACATCCTGAAGACCTGTAACCTTTATCAAATAATCAAGATCCGTGTGATTTAAAGTTTCCAATTTAATAACAACATCATACTGAATTTTACATGGAATGCAGTGATCATGATAGCGACTCCAGTGGACATCATAATGACTTGGTGGACTAGAGATCAGCCAATTTACGAACTCCTCAAATGTTGGGATTATTGTCAGCTTATTACCATTATTCTTTTCAAAAATCTGACTGCGGTGTAGTTTTCGTTGATATAGAATTTTAGGGGCAAAAATCCATGCTTGCGTTGTGAAGCGAGAATTGTCTTCAATTCTATCCCGGTATGCTGACACTAGCCGTTCAAATGGATGCCGTACTACCAAAAATTTTAAATAATTCTTATCTGAAGAAGCACTTTTCCATTCTTCAGTGTTCTTCACTGCAAGCACCTTTATTTCCCTGCATAAATTAAGAATGCTCAGTAAAATACGAAATATCATAGGTCATATACTTTGTTTCCTAGATTCTAACAACATAACTGTACTTCCAGCAACAAAACATTTGAATCGAATAATTATATGCCTACCTGTAATATTTATATATTTGGGTTCTGTTGGCCAGAAGACTGAAAACTGCAATCCATGATGTTGAGGCTACTTTGTGAATCCAGCAGTACATCAATTTATAGTGATGATTGATCAAGAAGTGACGAGGATGGGGGAGATTCGTCCAAGTACCGGTACTCAAATTTGCACACACCTGTGTTATCTTCTCTTTTCGAAGATTTTGATCCTCCTGGAATTTCGTAACATTCTTATAAGGTAAGACATATGAATACAATAATTATCTTCCGGTTTTGGGCTAAAACTGTACTCATAAAACAATATAGGGCTACCTACAAATGCATCCAATTTAAAGTTTATATGTTGGGTTTGCTGGTATTTTTGTAGGTTGTAAAGGCTTTCTACTTCTTTGAAACTGGAATAAAATAATAATGCCAGAACCAATAGCAACATAATTAGAGCTGCAAATATCAACTTCAGCACCTTCATTTGGATATATTTTCAACATTGTGAATCTAGACCTATCATTCTACCTCGGGCAGCAGTAGCCTGTTTTAACTGTCTTTACTCTGTTAAAAGTGATATGAAATAAGGGAATGATAAAAGCATGTAATGGAATGGCGAGGGAAATGTGTTTTAGATAACTGACGGAAGTGGGCGGACCCTTAGTTATCTTTTACAGACCGAATTCGGTAGCATCATTGGAGTGTTCCGATACCGACGCGAGCTACTTCCACCCCCCAAAGAGAATAAGTGCCCACCCCCTGTTTAGTTTGAGTTTTAAATTAAATCGCTGGCTAAAAAAACAGGAATAAACTCATCTCTTTTTTTTCTCTCTCTGGCAATATGAGGGGGGATAACCAAAGCTTCGCACTTTTTTTACTATGTGCCTACTTTTCCCGCCTGCGCCAATACGTTATACGGTTATAGTAATAATAGATATTCTATTTATTTGAGTGTTAATTATCTGCTGCCGGTGAACTCTTTCTTTTTCTTTTAATCAGTGACTTGATTATATCTTGAGTTCGTCGTTACGCATTTGATTTGAATTAAACCAAGACCAACTACAATAGTTGGTCTTGATTAAACGACCCCACAGCGACCTATCGCACTTTGAAAAATCCGTGGACGCTAGTCCGTTGAATATTCCATGAAGAAAATGAATGCAAAGAGTGAATTTCACTCAAACTCGTCTCATTGTAGTTAATTAATGAAAGCTATATTTTATATTGATATGGATACTATTATTTACAGAAAAGCGCACGATTTTGTAAAATATATCGATTATATTCTGTGAGAGATGAGTTATAACAAATACAGTAGAGACAATACACGACACTGAGCGAGATATCGAGGGACAGCTATTGGAGCACACTCTAGCGGATAGACCTGAACGGTACTGATTCTGTCATAAGAGCACGTGTATTTTTGTGTGAAGTTTTTGGTGTTAATTATGCGTTTTCAGTGAGTTGACATAATTAAATAGTAGCATGTGCCATTCCTTGATATCTCCTGTCAACATGAGGGGAAAGGTATGTGCTGTGTTTGTCTGCAGTAATTACGAAGTAGAGAAAAATGCGCGCTCGTTCTTCAGGTTCCCTCGTGACAAGAACATGTAAGTAATATTGTGTTTGCATATATATTCTTCCAGTGACAGATATTTTTATAGTACTTCATAATCTTCTGACCTGCTCGACCCATGTTTTAACGGCCTTAAAATATAATACGCATATTTTATTGTATAGTGCAGCAGTTAACCTTCAATACCGATGTGTTGTTGTAGGTGTGATCTGTGGGTTTTGAAATGTCACAGAAGCGATTTGGATAAAGTGTACAAGAAAGAAGGGACGTTACGCTTGTATAAGAATTATAAGATCTGTTCAGATCATTTCCAGGCCAGCGACTTTAAAAATCCTCGTCTGTACAGCCAAGGGTATGTTACATTTTTACTCTAATTGTACGTAAATATTCCTCAAAGCATCACTATCGACAACATTTTCAAACTTTTCTTTCTTTTATCCCTCTTCTCAGATTAAAGCCGGGATTTTATAGATTTTCTTTCTGATAGTAGGCTTCATGTTAAGAGGAAAATTGTCCAGCTATTAAATGTTAATTCATTGCATCATATGTGTAAGGAATGTGCCGATATTTTTATTGACAAATGTCTAATATGATGATACATTGTTTTTAAATGAGGAAGAAAGACAAATCCAACCGTAAGATTTCAGGCAGATATGTTAAAGCTAAAAAAGTAATGCATAAATGAAAGATCAAGCCATTTCACAGCAGTCCATTTCACACCATGTTTATATGTCTAATTTCAGTCTTTGAATAATAACCTTTTAAATAATTCTTCATTCATTTATCCAGAATTGCTTTAGCAACTTCGAAGTTAATATCTCAATACCACTTTCTTTCTAGACGTAATTTATTTATCCATTTCCGTATATACATTTCCATTGATATTTGAATTTAGCGCGATTTGTTCAGGTCAAGTCACTAGGAGCGCCACCGTCGAATTGTCTCCCACTTTAGCAAGGCGAAATCCGTAAGTGTCGTGTATTGTCTCTACTGTATTTGGTTATAAGTCTTATACAATTTCCCGCAGAGCTTGCACACGCATCCTGCATCTGGTTGATGAAAGTATAATTTCTGGCAGCGGTGTGATAGCGCTTTATAAAATACTACCAAATCATTGCACAAGTAAAATGGGACTATGAGGGCGAGAAAAGTTACGTTAAAATTGCATTGCTTCCGTGTGTTGCGTTATGTGGCATTCGAGTTACATGGAGGCGCGTCAGGGTGTTTTAAATGTCCTTAAGAAGTAAATATGACTATTTCTTTTTTATTCATAATATGAATATAAATTCTGTAAAGGCTCATAGTACACCTTTTTCTGTAACGGCTATTTTTTTTTTTTTTTTTTTTTTTTCATGCTTCTATAAGTTACTTTAAACTAAACAGTTTTGCTTCATGCCGGGATTGCTTCATCTATTTTCTTTTTTAAAATTTTTTTGTTTAAATTGATCTTGTATGTTTCCCTTCTTGGGACAATGCAAAACTTCTTTAAGACCATCAGCAGTTAAAGAAACGCACAACTTGTGTCTAGTCATGGCCGGACTTTACTTTAGTGTAGTCTGGCCATGGTCTAGTTCATATTTTTGATATCCTGCATGACTGTACAAACAGGTCTAAACTATAATATAATCAACATCAATTTAAGACATTATTCTTTGAACGGTGTTTTTTCTAAAGAAATTTCGTTAGGATAGAGTAATTTGAATAATCGATGTTGGCTGCTCTGTGGTTAATGACAACAGAAGAGTTAGTTTGCGTGTTTGGTGACGGTGAGCTTAAGAGTGAAGTAAAGAAAACATTTTGTTGCCGGTATTGTTCACCACTTACTTGAATCATTGCCAGAGTGTCACAATGAATGAAAATTAATGTTTGTCACATATGAACATGAAACAGGAATTAATCTAGTGTTTTGGTTGTGTACAGCGTGGAACCGGCGACTAACCTTCAAGTTTGTTTACCATGTTAGATACCCACATAGAAATGTAAACTTTGGCCTGCAAGTAAAGTTTATTAGTGTATTTATAGCAGTAATTATTATATTTTTTGAGATCATAGTCGGTGAATGTTCTTAAAAGTGATGGAGGATGGCGATATGGAAGTCAGCGCTGAAGCCGAGAATTTGAATCTCAGCTTTAGTGAAGAAATGGGAGACGAACTGAAATTAGATGAAATGCCCGAATACGATACTCGTAGTGAGGTTAGTTCATCTTCTTCAGAAAGTTGTTCCAGCCAGCCAAGTATAAGTTCTGTTAGCTCTGATTCTACCGATCCCAAGGACAAAAGAACCAGACACAAGCTTAAGCGAAGTCGATCCAGGGATCGTAAAAGTCCTTCCCCAGAAATAAAGAGGTGCAAATCCAAAGAAAAAAGCAAATCTTACGATTACATGACGAAATTGAACTACCTATTCCGTGATGCCCGATTCTTTGTTATGAAAAGCAACAATGCTGAGAATGTCACATTATCTAAAGCCAAAGGTGTTTGGTCTACTCTTCCACAAAATGAATCGAAATTGAATCAAGCTTTTAGGGAGTCAAGAAATGTCCTACTGATATTTTCAGTGAAAGAGAGTGGTAAATTTGCAGGTTTTGCAAGATTACATGGAGAATCACGAAGAGATGTTTCTCCTATATCATGGGTGTTACCTCCTGGCTTGTCAGCCAAGGCTCTTGGAGGTGTATTCAGGGTTGATTGGGTGTGCCGCAAGGAATTGCCCTTCAATTCTACGATGCATCTTTATAATCCATGGAATGAAGGAAAACCAGTAAAAATTGGTCGTGATGGGCAAGAAATTGAGCCCAAAGTTGCAGAAGAGTTGTGCAGATTATTTCCAGAAGATGAAGGAATTGAGATGACTCCTATTCTTCGTAAATCTAAGGAGGCCTCTAAAATTATACGACTACGCAGTTCTCGTTACAGACAGGACAACTATCCACGGAGTAGCACTCGCTATTTACAAAGATCTTCATATGGATGGCGTGGCAGAGGTGGGCCATACGGAAGAGTGCGAAGAAAGTATTTTCTGAGTTCTAGATCACGGATAGGTAACAGTGGGAATGTTTACAAAAGTTCTCCATCTCGACACAGGGAGAGATTTTCTATGTGGTTTGGCAGCTCACGAGATAGTGGACGACCCTATGGAAGTGGCAGTGCTGCTGCAGAGGCTTATGTTGCCGATTACATGCGTTCGTTACAGCATCAGCTTCCACCTATGCCATACGTTCCACCTCCAGGGATGTATGTTTCTTCAACACCATCACCATATGACACAATACCTCCACCTCCTCGTTATTATGATGGTTTACCTCTTCCAGAATATCCACTCCCTCCACGTAGTTCAAGTCATTCTGATAAACGTTCCTACGACCGCTCAGTGGATGAGTTCTTGTGGAGAACCAGTGAAAGACATCGTGAACGAGATCGGGATCGTGACCGTGATAGAGATCGTGATCGAGATCGAGACCGTGACAGAGATCGTGAACGCGACCGTGAGCGTGATCGAGATAGGGATCGAGAACGTGACCGTGACCGTGACCGTGATCGCGACCATCATCGGTATCGGGAACGACGATAAGACTGATTATGTACTGTGACATTGTTCCTAGATTAAGATTATATTGTACTGACGTTTAAAAATTGCCATTTATTGTACATATTAAGTTATGGCATCTTATTTTACAATTATTTTAGAGCATTCCATTTTTCAGATGCTCACATGTGTGTGTATATAGCCTATGTTTGTATGTGTGTAAATGTGTTTCATTCAACCAGTCATCGGAACATAAATAATTTATTTCTAAACATCTGTAGTAGCCTATATTTATTGACATAAAAATGTAAGCATGGATTGTCTGTGTACCAGATCGTTGTGTGAAATCTCAATTGGATAGCAACATGTTGTACTGATTGGCAAGTTATGCAAATACCTACGTGCCAGGTAGATTATGAGTTTATAAACTTGGTATGGTGGCATTTAACCATTTTAAGTGAAGCATATTCCAAGTTGAATGATATTCTTTCGGTCTCCAAAAGAATGTTAATGAGTTAAACCTTGTTGGCCTTACATGCCATGCTGTCAATTACATTTTTGACCCATGATATGCTTCATTGTTGACTGCCTTGGAATATGTGGCAGGACTTATGAAATGTGTTTTGTGTTGTTCGAAATTTTTGACTGAAACTTGTAACCAATAAGTAGTAGTTCTTAACCTTACTTTGGTTTATAAATAATATATCCAAAGACATAGAGTCATGGTTACATTACAAACCAGATAGCCATAGATAAAGTTGCTTTCTTAAGAGGAATGTTCTTCAGGAGAATTTAGGAAAGAAGGATGAAGAAGTTATGCATATGCTATTAATAGTTATAATTGAACATTTGAATTAAAAGTAGACATTCCAGTTGCTGATTTAAAAAAAAAAAATTCCCTCTGAAATGCTCATTGGCACAGATTTTATCCTGGGAAATGCAGTTCAGTACCTACGGAATATATAGCTCAAGCTCTATACCTTTCTCTTGTTTTCTTAATGATAGATCTGTCAGTATTTGTATTCTTTCAGAAGTATTTTTTTTCCATGATTACATTACTATTCATCACTGAGAAAATTCCGTTGTGATAACTGGAACTGCTGTGTTGAACCAAAATGGTACAAAAAGTTAGAAATACCTGCAGCTTTTTGTCATTTTGTAGGCCTATATGACTCTTCGGTTTAACCTAGAAATCTAAAATATCCTTGATATATTTACGCCTGAATTTCTTTAATTAATTTTCTCAATTTCTTACCATTTTAATGTTATCCTCAATAGTATTCTATACAAACATAATGCACACTGTACACATTTATTTATTATTATTAAACTTATCCCACTTTTATCACATGTGTATGGTATTGGTTGGCTGCATCTTTTGCTACGACTCATGGCGATAATCGTGATACCAACAGTCACATAAAACTACAGGCTTCCTTCCTTCATTCCTTCCCATTTGCTGACTAGGCATAGGGAGATCACAACCATTTCAATTTCTTTGCCAACATATTCAGTACGCTCTCTCTCTCTTTTTTTGAAGCCATTTATTTCTTTTCAGTTTTGACTTACACTGTAACTGTTAAATGTTTTGGTACTTTTTCATTGTGTTAGTTCTAGACCACAGATAGAAGATTATAGCCAGGAGATTTTAAAAAATCATGTACAGAATTTGCAATTATAGCTTTCTATCTCTGCCCTTTCTTTTCTGTTTTTATTTCTAATTCTGTGAAAAATATCCTAGTCTTCATTGTCTCTGAAGAAAATTCAGGTGTGAAAGCATTACACGCTGCTCAGTATTCAGTTTATAATTGGTTGGATAGGATTGCAAGCTGCTTTATCTTTTTCCTTTTTCTGAATGTTGCTGCACATGTGTGAATGTCAGCGTTCACCATCCAACTTACAGTTGTTTGCTAGCCTCATGTAAGATCGAATTTGTAAAAGCAAAGTCGTCTCCATTGAGGGGTAGAAGGTAAAGGCTTCCACTATCTGTAACCCTGGTAGTTGATGGGGCAGAGTAGTTAGCTCTATACCCGGCTGCCTTTGCTCCCAGGAATTAACCTGATACTCATGCTTGATGTAGGCTGAGTGAACCTCAGGACTAAATGCACCTCCGGAAGTGGAAGTCTCATTTCTTGAATATTTCGACTTCCTGACAGGGTTACATAAAATCAGCTTCATGGTTCATATTGCACTTTAACAGATTCACAACTAAGTAATTTTTTTATTTTCCACCTTGTCGATACATTAATTGCTTAAGGCAACTTATTGGTTAAAAGTGGTACATGTTTCGTATATTATTAACATCTTCAGCCAGATAACACTGTTTAGATGAAAAATTCATGCTTCAATTCAATGCTTCAAGCATTGATACTTTGTCAATATATGAATTTTTCATCTAAACAGTGTTATCTGGCTGAAGTTAATAATATACAAAACATGTACCACTTTTAACCAATAAGTTGCCTTAAACCATTAATGTATCGACAAGGTGGAAAATATAAAATGCTTAATTGTGAATTCCTGACTGGGAGTCGAACAGACATCCTTCCGGGTGAACCGAGCACGCCTTTACCGCCTTGGCCAGGCAGCCCCTAGATGTGATTTGTGATCATCATTCAAGTAAACAAAGTGTTCTAATTCTGTTGAAAGAAGCAATTTTACATGAGGCAGAGAATTGCTTTTATTTCCATGTGAAGTTTTAGAAAATAAAATGTAGGCTTATTCATATCTCATTTTTATATATCTGTCCTATTGTTTTATACCATAATGAAAATTATTTTTGTTCTGATGTAGTCTTGTCCTGAAGAGCATAATGAACATTATATTACAGTGAATACCTATAGAAGATATTGAAAATGTAAAAATGTATCAACTTATATGGTGTATATATGAATTTTTCAAGCTGTTTCCTTTCCAATATAAAAAAAATAAGTAGTGACGAACTTAGGAGATTAATTGCCATCTTCTCTGAAATTTCATTCAGGAAATAATATCGGGTAGACCTGCCAGCGTCTGATACTGCAGCCATGGAAAGTTTCTTTCCTTCTGTCTCCTGTAGATCTCTGTAATTTTTACAACAGGACTTGTTAAAGCAAGGATTGTATTCTTGGCCACTAAATATGCTTTTACTGGGGCTTAATACATGTGGTTGTGTATTCTCAAATAAGGTCTGCTGGCCAGAAGCAAAACTTTACAACTGTATAAAGTGTATAATTATAAAAACTACCTCCATTTAAAGTGCTTTTTTTTTAGATGTATGATTTGCTGTTTTGTAATCTTCATAAACTATTGGTATACAGCATCCACTTACTGCTTGGTAAGTGGTTTCTTTCTCTGCATATTCATTGCCTCTTTAGAGATTTCTACATTTTTCCTGTTGTGTATTTTTTATGTTTGTTATAAACACACCACATTGGAACATGTTGGGCAATGCTCCATTTTTGGTCTCATCACATTTATAAGGTTGTCATTATGTCTAACATTTGTGGATAGCACACTTATCATGGCATATTAGCTTTCCTGCTTCATTTAGGAGACCAATCTGCTGCTGTCCCTGCTAAAATGAATTATCTATTTTTGTTTCTATAAATGATTTGTTTAAAACTAACAGTTCTAGGTGTGTAGAATACTTTGCTTTCTATATATTTTCCTTGGCATAAGAGCTGTTGCTAAAGTATTCTCTCCTATTAATTTGCACTGGAGCTCTAATAAATACAGGGATCTTACCAACATCCATTGACTGCAGGTTGAAGCTACAAAATACCGCTTTTCCCAGTGTTGGTTTTGGTTTCTCGCCAGTGATGAACAAGTGTTCAGAAAAATGTTGGATGCCTAGTTTATCTTTCATTGACCTTAATAGATGGAAGTTAGAAAATTTTCTTCTCTGACATAATTATGAATGTCTGGACCTCTGGAGCTTTGTATCACAATGTTACAACCTAGGATTGTGGGTGTTTGCTTCTTAGGAAATTACCTCTTGATGACTGCATTTTGAATTATTCTTTGTTGAGGAATTGGTAATGATGTGGTCACACACAGCCTTGTATTGGTTTCATATAGTGCAACAGGCTTGCATTTGATCTTTCTGTTCCTGTATGAACATCCACAGGACCCATGTGAAGCATCACTTTCAGTTGGATTTCTTATGTATTGACCAAGCAAGTTGGCTATGCGGTTTGGGTCACGTAGCTGTGGCTTGCTTTCGGGTTTTAACCCCACTGTTGACAGCCCTGACGATGGTTTTCTTTGGTTTCCCATTTTCATATCCGGCTAAGACTGGGGCTGTACCTTAAGGCCACGATTACTTCCTTCCTGGTCCTGGCTGTCTCATATCCCATTTGTTGCCGTAAGACCTGTCTGAGTCAGTGCAATGTAAAGTAAGTAGCAAAAAAAACCTAATGTTTTGAAGCTAACATCCCTTTTTTGTAGTTCACCAAATTACACTAAATGAGTTGATTTGAGACTCTTAGTATTTCTTTGGGTGACAGTTACACAGGGCTGTTGAAATGTGGTCCATATAAGTGTTCAGCAAGTTACATGTTTACTATAGGATGTAACTTTTTCTGCATGTAGGAATGGCAATAACATAGTTCTTGCTTCGTACATATTTCTGTCCTGGACACCATTTTACCAGTCTCACAACAAAAGCAACATATGAGATAAGGATGATAAGGTTCCTCTTCTGCCATTCCACTTGTATCAGGAAGAACCTACGTAATAATGAACAATTTTTTCTTTTTACAATGGTGAAAAATGAAAGTATCCTCCTAATCAATACATCATATATTCCGTCATTAGACGGAGTAAACAAGATCAGACATGTTTCGGCTCGTTTGAGCCATTTTCAGTGAAAAAAATTAGGGGGGTTGGAATAATTTACATAATATGAGTTGAAAAAATGCTAAAAAACATAATGAAAGCGCAAATGAAAAAACAAACAAAAGAGCCTAAACGGAAACAAAATTAGCACAAATATACAATATTTACATCAATATGCAGAGCAAAAAATACAATAAGTCACAATAAGTTGTTTTTTGCTCTGCATATTGATGTAAATATTGTATATTTGTGCTAATTTTGTTTCCGTTTAGGCTCTTTTGTTTGTTTTTTCATTTGCGCTTTCATTATGTTTTTTAGCATTTTTTCAACTCATATTATGTAAATTATTCCAACCCCCCTAATTTTTTTCACTGAAAATGGCTCAAACGAGCCGAAACATGTCTGATCTTGATTACTCCGTCTAATGACGGAATATATGATGTATTGATTAGGAGGATACTTTCATTTTTCGCCATTGTAAAGTGAAAACCGTCAATACGGAATGATTCTAATATCTTGTAAAAGAACAATTTTTTTGTTGGGTTGTAGAACTCAGTTAAATACTGACCTTCATACTCCAAATTGACTGCCTAGGTTTAGTAGTTAATATGTTCAAGGGGGAGATGTGATAGGCAAGTTGCATAGTCACTGGCTTTTTACCAAGGCAGCCACAATTCGAATACCAGCCAATGCAAGTGGGATTTTTGAAGTGAAAATTCATATCCCTGTGGTCTAGATTACATATCCCATGACTATGTTTGTGAAATCAACAGTCCTGTAAAAAATTGCATGTTTGCTTTTTATGCTTCCTGTACTCCATTGTTATGGGATTGAATCCTGGCACAGTTGGCCAGTATATAAGAGTGTCAAATACAATAGACGTGAGTCTAGAGCTTACTATTGCATGTTGAAGCATTCCATTTAGAATCAGATTCTTGTATTCTGGTCTCTCTTTGCCAGTAGTTATTAAAGAGAGATTAAATACATTATTTACAAAGTGTGTAAGGTATTTGAGGACACATTAAGAGCAATAAAGAAAACAACCCTATGTGTTGAATAATGGAAAATATTGAATGTAACTTAAAAGCTTTTCAGTCTGTCGAGCACACAAGTTCAGTCTAAATATTACACTGTATCATACCTGTATAAAACACACATTATTAAAGGAGGAATCAAAACAAAGAATGACATGTTGCCATTGATGCTTTCACGGCCCATACTTATAGACATGATACTGTATAAGCTTTTGGGCTTATGCTGTGTCAAGAAAATAAGGGGAAATTCTTTACGTTTTGCAGAGAACTTCGTTCTGCGTCATCAGAATCTCGACTGCCCACGAGAAAGGCTTCTTAAACAATGACTTTTTGAAATGTAGACGTTATAATAGAAGTGGAAATGGTACGTTCATTCGTCACCAGATGGCTCCCCGGATGTGGCACAGCGCTAGCGCTCGTAGCGAAGGTGACTGAACCATCAGAATCACTCTAAAAGGGTCACATAACATGTGTACGTAACATATAACATTGACAGGTGTAGGACATTGACACAAGCCTGGAATGAAACATCTGGCGATGAGGAACGTATGAATTTGGAAAACACCGAGACGAAATAACGATAGTGAAGGCACAGGGAAGAGAACTACCTATGTAAAACCTTAATGGCTGGCAACCAGGTATTATTTAATTGATAGCCAGTGTCCCTGTTGAAATTGTTAGGATTTCTATGTATTTCCACAACTTCCCTTATAATCCTGGACCTGTAGTGTCTAGTGTGGGTAAGAGTTCGAGCATCTTGGAACATGACATCATGACCTGCCGATAGAGTGTGTTCAGCTATTGCTGATTTTCTGGCTGGTTGAGACTAATATTACGTTCATGTTCCTTGATACGGGTACCAATGAACCGGCATGTTTGGCCGATGTATACCTTACCGCAAGTACAGGGAATTTTGTATACCCCAGGATGTAAAAGTGGGGACAATTTGTCCTTGGTTTTACTCAGACTGTGAGCAATTTTAGTGGCGGTGCTAATGGTTACAGTGATTTGCAAATTCATAGAGCCCTGCATCCCAGAGAAACGACCAAACAAAGCTCACAGAACGAAGAAGTGAAGGGAACTGTCTACTTGCCTTACATTCACAACACCACAGATCAAATTGCCAAGGTCCTCCGCAAGCACAATATAAAAACCGTGTTTGGCACCGCCACTAAAATTGCTCACAGTCTGAGTAAAACCAAGGACAAATTGTCCTCATTTTTACATCCTGGGGTATACGAAATTCCCTGTACTTGCGGTAAGGTATACATCGGCCAAACAGGCCGGTCCATTGGTACCTGTATCAAGGAACATGAACGTAATATTTGTCTCAACCAGCCAGACAAATCGGCAGTAGCTGAGCACGCTCTATCGTTGGGTCATGATGTCATGTTCCAAGATGCTCGAGCTCTTACCCACACTAGACACTACAGGTTCAGGATTATATGAGAAGCTGTGGAAATACGTAGAAATCCTAACAATTTCAACAGGGACTCTGGCTATCAATTAAGTAATTCCTGGTTGATATAGATGTTGATTCCCATAGGGAATCTGAAATATTTGTTCCAAATGAGTAAATTTATAATACCAATATAAATGGTCCGTTATTGGACATTATAAATTTTCCAGCCATTAAGGTTTTACGTAGGTAGTTCCCTCCCCTGTCCCTTCACTGTTGTTATTTCATCTCTGTGTTTTCCAAATTTGTACGTTCCTCATCGCCAGATGTTTCATTCCAGGCTTATGTCAATGTCCTACACCTGTCAATGTCATATGTTATGTACACATGTTATGTGACCCTTTTAGACTGATTCTGATGGTTCAGTCAGCTTCCGCTATAAGCGCTAGCACTGTGCCACGTCCGGGGAACCATCTGGTGACAAATGAAGTACCATTTCTACTTTTATTATAACGTCTAAATTTCAAAAAGTCATTGTTTAAGAAGCCTTTCCCGTGGACAGTCAAAACTTTCTTCTGATGAATCAGAGCACAGTTCTCTGCAAAACGTAAAGAATTTCACCCTTATTTTCTTGACACGGCATAAGCCCAAAAGTCTATACAGTATCATGTTTCATTCTTAAAAGAACATCATCACATTCTATCAAACCTACTCAATATTTGAAAATGTTAATATTTATTTCTGTCCAAACACCTAGGAATTTGAAATTTGGAACTTAATGAAGTCCTGTTTTGTTTTCAAATATTGAGTGTGACTTGATAGAATCTGATGATGCTCTTTTAAGAACAAAACATGTCATTCTTTGTTTAATAGTGCATTTATTTACAGGTATGTTATAGCGTAATATGCCGGCCCTGTGGTGTAGGGGTAGCGTGCCTGCCTCTTACCCGGAGGCACCGGGTTCGGTTCCCGGCCAGGTCAGGGATTTTTATCTGGACCTGAGGGCTGGTTCGAGGTCCACTCAGCCTACGCGATTAGAATTGAGGAGCTATCTGATGGTGAGATAGCAGCCCCGGTCTGGGGAACCAAGAATAACGGCCGAGAGGATTCGTCGTGCTGACCACACGACACCTCGTAATCTGCAGGCCTTTGGGCTGAGCAGCGGTCGCTTGGTAGGCCAAGGCACTTCAAGGGCTGTAGTGCCATGGGGGTTGGTTTTGGTTTGGTTTGGTTTATGTTATAGCATAATATAACTTGTGTGCTCAGTAGACTGAAAAGTTTTTAAGTTACATTTAACTGAGTTGACACTGGAAAGTATGGCTTCCTTCTTAACCAAAAAAAAAAGAAAGAAAGAAACATATTAATGCAAAACTTAATGCAGTAATGGTTGGAGTACAGTTTTATTTGATGTAACTGCCATTAGTCACAGTACATAAGCGGTGACACGCACGAATCACGTTGTTATTATTGATGTTAGATATTGCTCAGGTAATGGTGACATTTAGGGAATTGGTCATATTATAGGAACATTAATTAGACTCCCGTTCAACAAAACCCCACAAGTTAGGTGATCACAAGTTTGGTGTCATGCAGTCGTGCACATTGACTGCCCCATTCAACCTTTATGCACAATTGTAAAGTCCTACTGAAACATATACAGCCAACCATTGCAAGTACATCTATCCAGGGCCTCCCGACTGTCTCCAGCACCTCCATGGGACCAGCAGAATTCACTCGAAGACCCTGTGGAGAGAAGTGAACAAGCCAGGTTCTTCTGTATATTTCAACTTATTCAGTAATCATTTTGCTCAGTGCAGCCATTGTTCTTTTGTATGCACCGGCATTAACTGTTCTTTCCTTGTAACACATGACTTATATCAATGACGGGCTGAGTAACTCAGCCGGTAAAACACTGGCTGTCTGACTCTAAGTTGGCAGGTTCTGTCCTGGCACAGTCCAGTAGTATTTGAAGATGTTGAAATATGCCAGTCTCATGCTAAGAACTCCTGCGGTACAAAATTCTGGCACCTCGACATCTCCGAAAACTGTAAAAGTAGTTAGTAGGATGTAAAAAAGTAACATTTTATTTATATCAAATGTCCTCATGCACTACAATGTGGATTATGCCCTCAAATGCCTGGAGATCCATGACATTGTTCTTCATGGATGTTTGGAGGTTCTCATTGGTAATGTTCTGTACTTGCTGTGCAAACAGCAATATCATCATATTATGATTGCTTTTTATGGTTGACTGCATGCGACACATCTCTACTGGAGGCTTCTAAGCTCCTTCTGAACACCTGGTGACCTAAAAAAAAAAACTTGTGATCTCATCATGATTGTGATTTGCATGTATCGCAACAGTTTCAGCATGCCGTTTCATCTTTTTTATTACTGGTATTTGTCAATGATTCTGTGCAAATATAGAAGTACACATTAATTCACACACAGCTGCTGGGTGCACAATTAATTCCATGCACCTTGTACTATATCAACATTTTTACACCTCTATTCCAAAACCAATATTTGGCCGGGCTGAATGACTCAGACGGTTGAGGAGCTGGCCTTCTGACCCCAACTTGGCAGGTTTGATCCTGGCTCAATCCGGTGGTAGTTGAGACATGTCAGCCTCGTGTCGGTAGATTTACTGGCATGTTAAAGAACTCCTGCGGGACTAAGTGTTTCTGAAAACCGTAAAAGTAGTTAGTGGGATGTAAAGCCAATAACATTGTTATTGAAAACAACATTTAATTTAGTTTCTGCATATGTTTCGTTGGACCTATATTTGTACTGTTTTTTTAAAGATACTATGACACTGCTCTTTCTTTGTTTTGCTAATTGTTTTGTTACAGATATTAGGTTTTCCATATCTTGGCACATAAATGATCATTTACTAATAATCTTTACTGTCTTGTCCATTTTAAATTCGTAAATGTATATGGCTTAGTGTATAATTAGGGTCGTTTTCTTTTCATATGGGTAATCATTGCTAAAATTTAAAGAAGGGGGTTTAACCCTTAAGGATCTGTTTGAGTTTTCTTTTTTATAGTGGGAATGAATCATATGAAGAATGACCTGCTTAAATCTGTAATTATTACAGCAAAATATTACTTCTTGTTTGTCCTGTTGTTTGCTGACAGGCGATAAGGTTCTTCAGTCTTTATCTGTATTCAGTTCTGTCTTGGGTGAGTTGTTTTACTTCTAGAAAAGGCTTCCTCGTGGTATCCATCTTCTCATTATATCCCTCCCATTCTGGTCTCGGTCTTGGTACTTCCAAGATGCGTTTTGGTTTCCTGTTATTTTGTTAAAGTTACATTTATTGTTTAAGTTATTAAGTTACGTTTTGGTTTCCTGTCATTATCTGGCCTTAAATGGCCAAACCATTGCAGTGCTTTATTCTCCACTATCTTCATGACTGGTTCGTACTGAAACTGTTTTCTTATGGTTGCATTCCTAATTTAATCTCTACTAGTTTTTGCTGTCCTCCTTGAAAGTCTCATCTGAGTTGCCCCTGCAGTCTACTTCCATGTTACTCAAATTAGATTAGGCATTTTCTCTCAATAACATGGGTGTCCTGTAGACCTTTATCTTGGATTCATCTGTTATTTTGTTCTTACCTACAATATTGCATTGGTTACTTTATAATAAATTTGGGATGTTTTCTGTACTTTAAGTCTTCATCAGCCTTGCTAGTGGTTATTGTTTCCAGATATTCAAACCTATTACTTGTTTCAGTTGTTTTCCATCTCAAATGTTGTTCAGAGGGGTCTTAATTGTTTTTTAAAATATTTTTTATTGTGACTCACTTTGTTTCCATCTACATTTGTCTTCATATCACTGTTTCTAATGGCACTTCTCCATTCAGTTATTGCTTTCTACAGTCCTTCCTTACCCTTTGCAGTGAAGGTGGACCTGTCTGCTTAGACTAGAGTAATGGACTTGACTCATTATGCATCTTGCTGTCCCTTTGCTCTATTCCATTTCCCATGAGGAGCTCAACAGATTTTTCTCTTCCCAATAGCATTATCCTATTTACTATTGCATATCAGCTCTTGAGTCTCCTCAACAGGACTTTAGATGTTCCTATCCTCTGTACGGCTGACCACAGTTGGTAAGAGAGGCAATTTATACATTCTTGTTTCTTATCCATTACTTGTCAGATCATAAAGATGTGTTCTTGAGTTTGTTGCCTTTCCTAAAAGTTTATTGTTCTTCCTGAAATTCTCTTTTTCTACTTTATCTCTCAGAAATATCACCTCACTGATGATATAAGTGTGGAGATTTTTTTACTGTCTTAAAAAATCATAAAATTATGTCAGATTAAATACAAATCGCATTCTCAGACTGAGGAGTGGGAATGATTTATGCTGTGTATTGGTAATACAACCAGAAGTACAGTTTTAAGGGTAAAGATGCTTAATTATATGGTATTTTTAGTCTTTTTTTGTTTTTTTTTTGTTTTTTGTTTTTTTGTAAAATTTGGGTTCCATATGTCAATAATTGTGCAACTCGTAGTAGTGCAGACTGCAGCTAAATGCCTTCAATATGTTTTGTGAACACTTTTCTGTCTTTTTGAAAGACATATGTTGACAATGAAGAATTATCTTTCAAGTGAAATTTTTTATAAGAGAGTTAACAGTCAGCCTCACAATCTGATATATAGAAAGACAGGAACATGAAAAAGAACACATAATAGATTAGGCATAATGACAGATCTGTGTGGGAAGTGGGAGCAATAAAAAGGGAGACAATGACAAACATGAAACCACAAAAGGACATTCTTCACTTTTTCATATACTGCTGTCTTTACATAGACTTTCTCATCAATCCCTATTCTTTTACAATCATTTCTTCCAGCTTTGACAAGCTTTTTTGTGCTCCCTAACTTTGTCAGGAGGACAGGGAACAACGCTTGTTGAGATGCTGTCTTGACAGTTCTTTCTTGATGTGGGAAATGTCGAATAAAAAGGAAGTTGGATAAACACAATAAGAGAGAGGAGACTTTGTCATTACTAATTATTACCTGTAGAGCTCTTTTTCTCTATGTTTGTCCTGTGTGTTCTCTCCTGTATTCATCTTTATCTTTTTCATTCTACCCTTTCTGTTATGTGTACTTCAAACAAGAAAACCTAATACAGTCAAACCTGCTCTAACGGATGCCTTTATTCTGCGGACACCTCCCTATATGGACATTTTTCCACGGAACCAATTTTATTTTACATAAGACACGTTTTAAATCTAATTCCAGACAGCAGACATCACCATTAGTCTCGTCCAGTTGTCTTAAGCGGTCGTTTTACACGTTCCAGGACACTTTCTGTACACAAGGCTATGTCATTCTTTCTCTTAATATCATTCTGCAGACATTGCAAATTTCTTGGGATCCGGAGGCCGACACTACCACGGATCCACAGAGGCAACAATATTTGTACTATTTCTAGTCCAAGGAAAATAGACATGGAACGTACTTAGAAATGCTGAAGTAGCCGTAAAGTTAATTGTTCTGTACAGGGCTCTTTCCAAACCTTTCGACGGGTTGTCTGGTGTTCTAATTAAGTGTACATTCCGAGAATTCTAGTTGCCCGAGAATGCTGCCAGTGACTGGTTACTCACAAGTTACCAAGGGATTTTCCAACCTAGCTTGCATCGTTCTATTCATGTCGATTGTGGCTGATAAGGTCAAGGTCAGATATTTCAGTTAAACTTGACAAGAAAGAGACTTTCATGTGCTGATTGTTGAGCACAAATACACAGCATTTCAGTCGCCCAGTAAACATGAGTAAGAGGAACGAGCATGTTTGGATCTAGAGACAGTTTACTTTCAGTGAGAAAAACTCCCTGAAAAATAAAACTGCAGAAAAACACATTTGTGAAGAATAAATGACATTTTGAGTGAGTGGGAGGAGGATAGGAATTGAGGAATGAAAATGAAAGTAGGAGTCAGTTTTTGCAGAAGTGACATTGCAGTATATGAGTGGTTCAAATGTGTTCGAGCAAATAAATTGTGAGTGATTGGGCCAATGTTACAGGAAAAAACGTGAAATCACAAATAACCTGAAGTTGAGGTTAAATAAAGAATTTATGTCTCACGCTGGGTCATTATTCCCTTTTTGAGAATATTGTAGTAAAGAAAAATGTGCTAAATTTGTACACCCAGCTAAATGATTACTTTCCGATGTTGTGATGAATATAAAGGATATAAAAATCACTTCTAATATCTTCTAGGCAAATATTTACCTAAAAATTATTTAGAATAATCAAAATAAAGATGTATGCTTATATCTAAGGTGGATGTTCTTTGCCGATAAAATGTTAGATTCATTTTTACAACCTTGTTTTAGTGAACATCTCTCGTAATGGACATTTTTCCACAGAACCGACAGTGTCCGCAGAAGAGAGGTTCGACTGTATTAGGCAAAAAATCACAATATACATACTTGCACACATTCATTTAAACATGAATTTTTTAAAATATGCTGTAAAAATAAGCTACACATTTCAAAAAAGATATTAGTAAGGCACAAATCCTTTTAAATGTTTTTATGACTGATCTGCATATTTTATGTTTATTAATATATTATAGTAATTGTTCCTGTTCAAAGGATTTATAAATTATAAGAATTTTTGTGGCATAATGCAAAGCTCCTCTTGGATGTACTTGAAAAGAGAATCATATCTTACAAACATCTCACTTTTAAAAATTAATTTTCTTGAGAGTTTACCCATTATTCTATATTTATTTCATGTACTGGGATCAAAGAAAATGACCATTACTTTAATCGAAAGATAGTAGGGTGTCCTCTGAAGTTCCAGACAGTGGGGATAATATAATGCAATCCCTCAGTCCAATTACAGTAGAAGTTAAGCAAGACTTTTTGCTGATATATTTGACAGACCAACTTCTTGCTGTTAATGTGTTGTTTCCAGTTCTCAGTACAATTTTATCATGTTGACATACTTCCATAACCTTAGTTTATTTTTAAAACTTCAGTGATTAGTATTCTGTTTGCCAGTAAGAAACATGCTACTAGTTGAAGCTGAAAAGTAATATGGTATCTCTATGCTAAGATCATACCTAAGGAATATTGTCAGCTATGTCTGTAAAATCTAAACATGATATGTATTTTTTTAAATGTTCTTTTGTAACATCAAAGTGTAAAGTAGAAATGGCAGCTGTAAAATTTAGTGTTGTAATATGCATTATTGTCCTCCTTGTGATCTGCCCCACATCGCATATTCAGTCTATTTGTTCCATTGACCATGCAATAAGAAAGAACAAGCTGTATTCAAAGATATGTGAAGTTTTCAGTGTTGTGTTTAAAAATATGTCCCACACTGAAATGAAGTGAGAGGAACAGCTCTTGAGGATGACATCCATTGGCTATAATACAGTAGGCACTCAGTATCAAAGTATATTTACCTTTGTTGGTAACTGGAATTCTTTCATTGTAATATACTGTACTTCATAGTTTTATAGCCTGTATAAAAGGAATGACATGTTGTTCTTCGAAAACTGGTTTACGTTCATTACTTATTGAGTACCGGTACCTGTTCTGATAACTTCATTACTTTTTCTGTTTTGTTTGCAACTAAACATTTTGGAATATGTATTTTAATTATAATCATAAGAATCCCATTTGTGAGTGATAGATAGGAAATAAATTTATAATAGTTCCCAAATTTATGTTTCTTTAGTCCTTTAGCTTCCCAAGTTGTCAAGAAGAATATAGTAATTAATGACTAACTAATCTGGCTAATGAAATAGTTAACATTTGGACCTGTTGTGTGTGTTAATTCATTATGCTGCTGTACAATATCTGTTGTTATTCAAGTATGTTAAGAAGTAATGTGGTCCATTGGTTTGTGCTCAGTTGAGTGCTGGGAAGATGAGCTTATGTAACCTTGATCTTTTGAGCCACTGTCAAGTTGTAAATCTGGTGCTGTGAAGGGTCAGTTTCCTTCCATGTTGGACCATTGATGATAGGAACATTATGTATGGTTGTTTCATAGTCTTTTATGTTAAATCACAGAACTGGTATGTGTCTTGTAATGTAGCTATGATGTAGTGCAACTCATTTTTCTTCTCAGATGACCTAATTGGGTTTATAAAAATTTAGCTCATTCTTTTCTCTTTTTTTAAAAAAGTAAAACAAACTTTATAAAATGTTGTGGGATTTAAGATGTTCTGTTTTGAGTAAACCATTGTTCCATATTTTTATATCAACATTTGTAGTATTTATTTATTTTCCCTATTTTATATCTTCCTAACCCACCGTATGGAAGAAACATACATTTTTCAGTAAAGATGCATATGTCTGCCAGTTTTTGGTCTAAAGATCTCTAAATGAACTGAACATAATTTCTGTACACACCTATGCCTTTTTCCCATTTTTGTAGCCTGGTACTACGTGGTAGGTCAGTGGTATTCAATCTTTTTGATTGGCGTACCCCTCAAAATTTAGTTGTTTTACCTTCGTAAATTGTGATTATACAAGAATAACAAATTATTATTGCTGGATGCCGAATAATAACAACAATCAGCAGCATCTTCCGCAGTTTATCCCGCTTGCTCAGAGTCCCTGCACACACTAAGGCATTAAGAAGTTGTGGCCCGGGATTTAAGGTTGCATGCCTTTCGTGACACACCAGGAAGAACCCACAGTCGCCGGGATGACAGGCAAGCACCTAAGCTGCTACACCACCTTGTTCCCCAATAATAATTCATTGTGTGTATATTGTTGCTGGGCAAAGCAAACCGTATAACTCCTTCGGAGTAAAGTTTATAGAAGAAGCCCAAAACTGAGTGGTCAGTAATGGCTGGAAAACTGTCCCTGGCACTTTCATTGCTTAATGATAGCCCAATTATTCGACCACTAGAGTCTTCTGTTTGCTTCTTGAGCAAAGCAGCAAGCCTTCACAAGACAGATGGAGAAACATGGTTTCCTTGTGAGTGGAATTACGAAGTTTTCATTGGCTAACAACGATATATGTATAATTATTAATGCAACAATTACTATTGTACTATACACATTGCTACTGAAAATAATTGGAAGGGATGAGTGGATTTGGGAACAAAAAATGTAAAAAGTGCAATGCAGCATCAGTAAGCATTTTTACATACCTAGTCAATGGAAGGTACAAACTGACACACATTTTAGAATTAATAGTTTGGGAAGGGGATTGTGTAGTGGTAGAAAAAAAACAACACTAAATCAAAAGAAGATTTTATTGAAAATGAGCATGCTAAACTCTTTTTCTGAACTGCTCACTGAAAACAGAAGCGACGATACATTTGCGTCCCCCTTGAGACGACCCCGTGTACCCCTAGTGGTACACTTACTACACTTTGAAGACCACTGTGTTAGGTCATACTCCAAGAATCAGAATTGGCACCATACAGAAATCCAAAGTTCTTATCCCAGTTCTGACAGTAGATATCCTGAGTGTAATTTCCCCTGCACCCTGTTTTGTTTTTGACTCCAGGGAAAAACTGGCATACTAAGTAATAATAATAGTTAAGTAATATTATTATGTTATTTCACAATTTATCTTTACATTCCTTCAATTGCTATAGATTTTAAAAGATGCTAGAATATTGGAATTTTTAAAAAAACGTGAGTTCCTCAAAGTGCCATTGAATTAACTTTTCACTTTTAAACACCCATAAATACCCTCAGACTAAATCAAACTCACTTGGGAACAGAAAGGTGACTACTAACAAATTAAACCAATGTGGTTGGCAGTCTCGGATCACTCGTTGACACAAATTACCAATCAGTCCCTACTTATTCAATTGATGATTGAAAATGTCTTAACCACATAATATGAATTAGTAACAACTAGGTCTGTATGTGTGACTGAGTAGCTCCTTTCTTCAGAATGTGACTTTCAAAACTAAAGATTACAGAATTGATCCTGTAACATTTAAAGGCATTTGAATGTGACCGCCCCATTTTAACAGGTTTACTGGCACATTTAAAGAACTGTTCTGAGACAATATTCTAACAATCAGAATGGAGCCTTAACCCTCAACTACTGACATGAGGTCTCGTGAACTGCTCTGTCCAGAATTTGCTAACCTTCACTTGCATCAGTGGCTTTGAAAATCTCTCTCTGTGTCTAGCTTCCAAACTTCCATTCTTCTCTGTGTTCAGCGCTGTCGGTGTTGTCTGGAGGTGATTATTGTAATAGTGTGGTCTCCAAGATTTTACTCGTACATCTATAGTTGTGTAACTAACTGTGATTATAAAGTGTAGAAATACATATTGAATTAAAATATGGGTGATAATTGTAGGTCATTATAGTCATTGTGAAAATTATAGAGGTATAACCCTATTATCACATGGGCTAAAAATAATGGAGAAAGTCATAGACTAAAGACTGAGGGATATAATAGAAACACAGTTAGAGGAAGAACAATATGGCTGTAGACCAAATAGATCAACAATAGACTTGATATTTACAGTGCAAACAATAATGGAAAACCATCTAGAAAGGAACAAGAAATCATTTTTGCAATTGGAAAAAAAGAGAAAACATGTATGGGGATGCCTACTGAAAAGGAATGTACCAAAATCATTAATTAACAAGATAAAAATGTTGTATCATGAAAGTACAAGCAGTGTAAAAGTGGGGAGTGGTGACTCAAACATTTGATACAAAAAAGGTCTCAAGCAAGGAAGTGCACTGTTGCCATTATTGTTTATTATATTGATAGATGAAATCATAAAATGTGTACAGTATTAGTAATGAAGTGAATGCTTTGGTATTTGCAGATGATGTGGTGATTTGGGGAAAGGGAGAAAAGGAAATAGGCCTAGAAAGAAGACTGGACATTTGGAATGAAAATCTGAAGGAGTTTGGAATGGTAATTAGTAAAAAGAAAACTGTAGTCATGCACTGTGGAAAAGAGAAAAAGAGAAGCCAAGTGAACATAGACGGAGAACGGTTAGAGAATGTAGAACAGTTTACATATCTGGGTAGCATTATTATTGGAAGTAATGAAATGATGATGATGATGATGCTTGTTGTTTAAAGGGGCCTAACATCGAAGATCATTGGCCCCAGTAATTAAATCAACCTGAAATTAATAACAGACTAAGTAAAGGTACAACGTATTATCAAGTCAGAGAGCTTTTATGGGATGACAGAGTATCCAAGAGAACAAAATTAACATTATATAAACAGTATTTCATACCAATTGTAACATACGGACTAGAAATGCTGGTAACTAAGAGACAAGATAGTAAGATCCAAGCAGTAGAAATGAATTTTTTAAGAACATCGGTTTAAAAAAAGAAGAGATAGAATTCAAAATATTAAAATCAGAGAAGAGCTAAATATAGAACTGTTAGTACAGAACATACAGAAAGCAAGACTGAGATGGTTCGGACATGTAAAAATAATGGGAAAGGAATGGGTAGCAAGAAGGGAATTGGAAAGAGAAGTTAAGGGAAAAACACCAGTTGGAAGACCGAGAAGAAGTTGGATGGATCAAATTTGGAAGGACATTAGAGAAGCTGGATTGGATGTGGCAGAAGTAATGGAGCAGGAAAAGTGGAAGGACAGAAAGGAGTGGAGGTGGCTTGTTAACCACACCCGGGCGACTGGAGTGGGACATTGATGATGATGATGAATTGTAGGTCATCGAGAGTGAGGGTGATACACCCTTGTTTTGGATATAGAGTAACTCATATTGTACAAAATATCTCAGAAAACTTGGTTTGATTTAACATGCTCGGAAATTGAAGATGAAGATTTCATTCACAGCGTCCATAACTCTGGTTCTAATATATAGGAGTCTAGTGTTGAAGAAGTCCCCTGGTAGCGTCTGGCATGGTTTTCACTTAAATGTGTCATGTTTCTCACTTACCTTTTCTATCTGACCTCCCTTGTTTAACTCTTATTCTTTTCTTACCCCGATGGAGTTAGTCTTGCGAGGCCTAGGGAGTCTTTCATTTTTTTCATGCTCTTCGTTGTCCTTTCCTTTCTTTTGCTGATACCTTCAGTTTTTGAAGTATCGGACCACTTCCATTTTTCCTTCTGATTTGTGTTAATGGAGGATGGTTGCCCATTTGTACTTCCTCTTGAAACAATGATCACCACCACCCATCATTGACAGGTTAGTTTTTGGATAATGGCAGCAGAAGAGACAAAGCACACTTCAGCCAATGACAGTAGTTGGTCAGTGAAATGTTATTGTTGATAAGTTTTAGGGACTTGACATTGCAGGCCATCACATACTGAAGTATTTATGGCCTGGGCTTCCAACTCCCTCTTGTGTGATGCTGTTTACTCTCATTCTTCGAATGATCGCTCCCTCACATTCTTCTACTCATTTCAGTAGCCATCTTTATTATCTTCCTGATCAATAGGGCTAATGACTATGCGGTTTTTCTGCTTCTATTAGTCGTAACCACCACTATCGCTAGCAGGTTCATTACCAGGATGACTGAACAATATTTCTGTGTCAGTGCTGTTTGCCCTTGGAGGATGTAGTAATAAAATAATAAATTAGTGTAATAATTACAAATATCTCAGTTTATTATTACTCATATAGTAGAAGCGCATGAGTCATAAAAGATGGGAAATTATATTTTGCACAATTTCTATTACAGTATGTACAGTTTTCCTATGCAGCTACAGTAATATTAATGGAGAAATTTGACATCTTCTGTTTTGGCCCCCTTAAACTAATCAAATACAGTACTGCATAATCTAGAGCAGATATTCCTGAACTTAATATGTTCAAGAAATTCTGTCATGCTGTTTTCCTGTGATATTGAGACAAATTTCCAGACAGACAGAAAAATTGAACTGAACCTGTTTTTGACTTTCCCCTGTTAATACATTCAAGAAATTCTGTCATGCTGTTTTCCTGTGATATTGAGACAAATTTACAGACAGACAGAACTGAACCTGTTTTTGACTTTTCCCTATTTTCCTTGATTTCTGTGCTGGCTAATTTCTTGGGTCTACCAACAATCATTAATTTGGTCTTGTTCATGTTATTTATAGTCCCATTCAAGCTCTGACCTTTTTGGATACTAGAAATAAGCTCGTCCATTTCCATCTCATCAGCAGCGATGAATGCAGTATTGTCTGCAGAACAGAGGTTGGGTATTTTCTTACCTCCAACAGGAAATCCACCATCTCACTCCTCAAATACAGCTCTCATGATGTACTCACCGTAGATATTGAAGGACACGGGTGATAGATTGACACCTTTCTAAATCTTGAAATTCCCAGATAGTTTGCCACATTTCTTCCCACTGAATACAACCTTCCACTAGTGAGAAAAGCAGATGATGAGTTGAAGTTGAAATTCTCTGCTTTTTTCAATCAACTGACGGCTGTTTAATATCTGTTTGTACCAGGCGAGTTGGTTGTGCGATTAGGGCCGCACAGCTATGAGCTTGCACCCAGGAGATACTGGGTTCGAACCCCACTGTCGGCATCCCTGAAGATGGTTTTACGTGGTTTCCCATATTCACACCCGGCAAAGGCTAGGGCTGTATCTCAATTAAGGCCACAGCCGCTTCCTTCCCACTCGTATGCCTTTCCTATCCCATCGTTGCCATAAGACCTATCTGTGTTGGTGCAGCGTAAAGCAAATTGTAAAAAAAAAAAAGAAAAAAATCTGTTTGTTCTCATTACCTCAGATAAATCCAGCTTGTTCAGTGGGGGATCTAAAAAGCAAGGAAAACTCGAAGCCTCTCTTTGAGTATATACAGCAGGATCTCACTTGCATGTGAAATGATGGCTTAGGTCATGTACTTGTCACCGTTGGCTGTGGAATCCTTTGGGTGGACAGGGTCAAAAATGGATACAATCCAGTCAGCTGGCAAAATGCTATTTCTCCAGAAGTTGTTGCAAACGTCTGTGATGGATCTGCACACCTATGTCGTCTATCTCTCTAAGCACAGTTGTAATCCAACCAGTGAGGTGAACGGATGTGTAGTGCTGAGTGTGTGACTGGAGTGTATACGCAAAAGAATGGGAGTGATATAGATGTTGATTCCCGTGTCGACCGAGCAATACAGGTGTGCTATAGGGAGGTGGCATTGTAGGATGAAAGTAATGTCCATTCGCAATGTCTACAGTCCCTATAACCTTATACAGTTTGTGTTAACAGCATGTGTTGTGATGGTACTGTTGGTGATCGGTGGTGTTGAACCTGGACCATGGACTATCTTGGGAGGATATTGAGAAGCTGAACGAAGTTATGAAAGATCTATTGATGGACCAGAATAAGGAACTGCAAGACGTGAAGAATGATTTTAAAACAGAACTAAGTGAGATCAAGGAGTGTCTGGTACAAAATAACATTGAGTTGGAGGAAATTAAGAATAAAGTTCTGGACTTAGAGGCTAGGGTAACGAAGCTGGCGATGGAGAAATTGACGCGAGAACGGGATGATAGAAAAAGAAATATAATTATATATGGACTGGCGGATTCAGAGAAGGAAAATTTTAAGGAGATGTTGGACAAAGTAATTGCCTTAATATGCAAAAAAGTGGAATGTAGTGAGAGTGACATTGAATCATTGATAATGCTTTTAGAATGGGAAAAAATAAGGGAAGAAGGTCCAATAAAAAATATGTATGGTGTCAAGCATAGAAACTCGTCAAATTTTGGGGAACGCGAAACACCTGACAGGTGTCCATTGGAAAGTATCAGTGGGATAGTAAATTACTGTAAAGAGTGGAATCTAAAAATCAATCCAAAGAAAACCAGAGTTGTGGTGTGTAAAAGAGGAGACAAACTCTCAAAAAGCGAATAGTGGTGGATGGATGATAAAATTAGTTGATTAAAAAAATCAAATACCTAGGGACAATCATAAGCAGTAATGGAAGATGGTCAGAACAGATAAAAAGTGCTAAAATGAAGGAAGTAAGTGCTCTGGCTAGTATAAAAATATTGGATAAAAAGATGCCGGACACTGACTATAGAATTCAGAAAAATATATTTGACTCAATAGTTAAAACAAAGTTATTGTATGGAGCAGAAATATGGGGAGTAGATGATGGAATTGTAACATTAGATATAGTTGTAAGTAAATTTGACAAAATAATAATGGGACTGCCAAGCTGCACCGCAAACAGTGGAGTGAGAGAGATGTGTGGAGGGATGAGTATACGGGCGGACATTGTTAAACAAATAATTAAATATTGGTGGATACTAAAGACAGGGGCAGGGGGCGAAATTCTAAGGATAGCATACCAGCACCAAAATGAGGGTTACTGGGCAGATGGAGTGAAGAAGATACTGCATGACATAGGAATGGGGTACTATTGGGAAAGAAATGTATCAAAAAATGACAAGGGATTGTGTAAAACGGTTGTTCAAAAAGTTAAAAGACATTGAAAGACAATAAGATCAGACTGAAGAGCAAGAGAACACTGGTTGAATTTTGTAAAATAGGTGAAAATATGACAGTAAGGACTGAAATGTCAACAAAAAGGGAAATGAGAGGGATAGATAGGAGTATATAAGAATAAAAAATCACTGCATTTTATGCAATAAGGACATGGAAGTTGCTCACTTACTAAAAGACTGTATAGAAACAAGAAACGTAAGAGAGAAATAATATATAGATAATATATACATGAGTAAAATTGATAATAAGCATGAATTTTACACCACTGCTAAATTAAGACAGAGAATGGAAGGTACCAGGAAAAATAGCAAAACTTTGTAATATCATGAAGAGGAATGTGGGAAAGGAATTAAAAGAGGATGAAATAAGAGAAAATAAGGAAGGAAAAGATACATAATTACGTATAAGTATAAAGATATTAAATATAGCAATAGATAAATTGTTTTATTGTAGGGTCGTTATTCATTTTTTTAAGTTAACTACTAAACTGCATGTGAATTAAGTATAGGCACTCAAGCATTCCTGCCAAAATAAAGGAGGTGACTGCTCTCAATTTTTTGATGATGTTCATCTAGATTAGATTTGAACCTGATCATCTTCTTTTCACATTCCAGCAGAGGCAGTGTGAGGTTTTCTTGCAGTGCTGCACAAGTTTACACTTCATTTGTCGTCTCTTCTTCTAATTTTTTAGTTTAATAAACCTAACATACACTGTATACTAAAATACGTTAAAATCAACCATCTTAGGTCATTCGATGTACTAATGCTTCATAATGGACCAATAAACGCTGCTAGCTTCTAATCAAATTCAAGGACTTTGCTTTTTTCCTACGGCAGCTCCCAAGTTCACAGCGCGGCGCAATGTAGTTTCAGTAGGGACAAGCCTGAGCTTGTACGTAGCATCAGGTAGCACGCTCGCCAGTATCGGACCTTCGGTGTTGCAAACAAGCAAGCCCCCTATCGAGAAACAATACCAAATGTCCCCATTAGATTGCACCACTCTGCGGAGATGACTTCTTTCCTGCTGTTGATAAACTTGTCTATAACAGATGCTGGTACTGTTTTTTAATTCCTGTATTGACTTGTCTAAACTTATTAAAAGCTATTTAAAGTAGTTGGGAGGGATACAGTGAGAAGATGGATACCACGAGGAAGCCTTTTCTAGAAGTAAAACAACTCACCCGAGACAGAACTGAATACAGATAAAGGCTGAAGAACCTTATCACCTGACAGCAAACAAGATGATGAAGGATGGCAGGGCATGACAGTAGTGGTGGGAATATTGGAAGGGGAATAGGCGGAAGTTTTAATGGTGGTGGTGGTGGTAGTAGTAGTCATGGGGAAGTGGGGAAAGGGGGTAATGACTGTTGTTGCGACGTCCCGGGTTGAGAATCAACTTCGGCGAGCAGGGTAGCAGGATCTGTGTTGAGCTGGGCGGTGATGTGCGGAGGAGTAGGCTCCACTTGGTAGAAGCGTTGGTAGATAGTAACGCCGGTGTCGAAGAGACGGGCCACATTGTCCACTCCAGGGATATACAGAAGAACCTGGGATGACCGTAATCCAGTAGTGCCGTCCAACAGCCTGCAGGCATCGTAGATATGAGCGGAGGTGATGGTAGATGTCGGTATCCGTGAGGGCGGGATCAACACCGCTAATAAGACAGGTGTGCATGGTGGGAAGGCTGACCTCCAACTAGGTGCCAGCCTATATGCTTTTTAGAGGTCGGCGAGGTAGCTGACTAAAGATGATAGCCACCCAGCCGAGCAAAAACACTGAGAGATGCGTTGACGTAGACTATTGCCCACTTTAGAGAGGTCGACAAGAGTCTGGTGTACATGGAGGCTTCTTCTTCTTTAAATACTTTCATTCCCCACTCAAAGGGCGGGGAGGATCCCCTAGATCGTAACGCGATCTCTCAGGCCAGGAGCAGTGAAGAGAACAATGTGATGCTTGTAGATGTAGGAGATGGGTAAGTGATGTGAATATTATGGAGGAGCCATTTGGCTTGGGGAAGTGACTTTAGATGGAGGTTTACACCGGAATGTTGAGAAGGAAGTTGCATGGAAGGGTAAGGTGATGAAGTGTTGAAGCGATATGGTAAAGGACAGTTATGAGGTGTTGGAGATGTGCAAGGGTAGGCAGGGGTGGAATGGAGAGATTAGCAGAGGAAAGAGGTGGACGGACATGGAAAGAATGCTGAAAGCGGGAATGATCAGGCCGGGTATGGCGACAAGATGTGGAGGGGTGATGGCTAAGGTGGGGAGGTGAGCGAGAGGGTTCGACGGTATAATGACGGCCGTAGAGAAGTGCACCGTTGGAGATCGGGTGGGCGACGGCTGCTGCACTGCGAAGCTGAAGTCTGATTAAGTACGTCGGACCGATGGAGTTGTAAATACGGAATGCCCTCTTGACGGGTATGGCTTGAAGGCGGAGTTGTTCTTGAATGTCGGTTGCCGGGATGAGTGGACTTATGCCCCGGACGACGCAACTGAAGACTTCGTTTGTGGCTGATGTTGCCGACGGTGATGAAAGTGATGAGCGGCTGCTGCTGGTACGACAGACAGCGGTGGTGACGTAGTGGTTGGCAAGGCAGATGTAGATGACGTAGAAGGGCGAGGGAAGAAGCGGAGAGGAATACGTAATAGTCAAGGTGGATCAGCAGGAAGTAGCGGGGGAAGGGAGGTGGATAGAATCGGCGATGGATGGGACGACGTAACAGTTGTGATGGAAAGGGACGAGAAGGTGTGAGCAGGGGTCGCAAAGGTAGTGGTGATGGTGGTGGTGGTCGTCATGATGATTGATCGTAGGGAGGCTGACATCCAACGAGGTGTTGGCCTATATGCTTGATTCAGGTCGGCGGGTGCTGGTATTACAGATGTGGGGCCACCCGGCCGATCAAAAGAATTGGAGATGCCGCTGCGAAAATTGAGGATGTCCGCTTTAGCGAGGTCGATGTGTGTGTGTACACATGGAGGCCACTGCATAGGCTACTTGGAGCCACCGGCAGTGCCAATACACTATGAGAGACTTCGTCTCATTACCAAAAATTGATGCCTGCCTGGCCATCAAATTATATAGATGTTGATTCCTATAGGGAACCTGAAATATTTGTCCCAAATGAGTAAATTTATAATACCAATATAAATGATCCATTATTGGACATTATAAATTTTCCAGCTAACTCATTCCTGGCAATGCTGGCAACCAGGATCATTCCCATTCCTGGCAATGCTGGCAACCAGGAATGAGTTAGCTGGAAAATTTATTTTAAAAAGGGATTAATACGAGTACAACCTGCTGCCTTGTAGGTTGAGGTGACTGGACACCAAAGGCTAAGGAAGAAAACCCTGAAAGGAAATCTCCATCCATGTTAGGCTCAGCAGGTCAGCAGAGGGATTACTGAAGAAGTTGCTTTCAAGAATAATACGAGCCTCGGATGTAGGAATTCACGGAACAATATCCGTTTTGTGCGAATGACGGTTTACAGCCCAATGTGTAGGTTGAGGTGACTGGACACCAAAGGCTAAGGAAGAAAACCCTGAAAGGAAATCTCCATCCGTGTTAGGCTCAGCAGGTCAGCAGAGGGATTACTGAAGAAGTTGCTTTCAAGAATAATACGAGCCTCAGATGTAGGAATTCACGGAACGATATCCATTTTGTGCGAATGACGGTTTACAGCCCAATGTTACACCAGCTACCCAAATCAATCAAACACAAATTATCAGAGTGGGATCATTAAATATCCTGAAATTGACAAAAAAATAAACCTGAAGAGCTGGTCGACCTCATAGAAAGGAGGAAACTTCTGATCATGGGCCTGAGTGAAACAAAGTGGAAGAAAACTGGGAAAATTAATATCAGATTGGACTAGAGTCTCTACTGGTCTCTGGAAATGATGTAGAGTCTAAGAATGGAGTAGAATTTTTAATACATAAAGACATACTGTAGATGCTTGTTGTGAAAATGAGTTCCTTAGTGAAAGGATAATTAAGTTATCTGTGAACTTAGAAGGGAAAAAGTACAATGTGATCCAAGTCTATGCTCCACAGGTAGGATGCTCAAAAGAGGAATAGGCCAACTTCCTTAATAACTTGGAAGAATACATTGAGTATGACAATCTAATTGTAATGGGTGATTTTAATTCACAAGTTGGCTCACAACAAACAGGACATGAATCCACACTGGGCCCTCATGGAATGGGAAACAGAAATGACGAGAGAGAATATACGCTAGATCTATGCATGAGAAACAACCTGATAGTGAGTAACACTTTGGTTCAAGAAAAGGGACTCCCATAAAATCACAAGATATAACTGGGATGATAAAATAGGTACAGTAATAGATTATCCTCCTCTATGAACCATGTGACCTTGCCGCCGTGGGGAGGCTTGCGTGTCCCAATGACGCAGATAGCCGAGCCGCAGGTGCAACCATATCGGATGGGTATCTGTTGAGAGACCAGACTAACGAATGGTTCATCGAAAAGGGGGTAGCAGCCTTTCGGAAGTTGCAAGGGTGGCAGTTTGGATGATTGACTGATATGGCCTTGTAATAATACTCAACATGGCTTAGCTGTGTTGATACTGCTACACGGCTGAAAGCAACGGGAAACTACAGCCGTAACTAACTCCTGAGGACATGCAGCTCTCTCTGTATGAATGATGTACTGATGATGGCTTCCTCCCAGGTAAAATATTCCGGAGGTAAACTAGTCCCCCATTCGGATCTCCGGGTGGGGACTACACGAGAGGGGGCGATCATCAGGAAGATGGATACTGACATTCGACGAGTCGGAGCGTGGAATGTTAGAAGTTTGAATCGCTGTGGTAGGCTAGAGAATCTGAAAAGGGAGATGGATAGACTACAGTTAGATGTAGTTGGTGTAAGTGAAGTACGTTGGCAGGATGAACAGGATTTTTGGTCAGCTGACAACCAAATTATCAACTTGAAATCAAACAAGGGAAATGCAGGAGTTGGTTTAATAATGAATAAGAAAATAGGGCAGCGGGTAAGCTATTACGACCAGCATGGTGAAAGAATTATTGTTGTCAAGATAGACACCAAACCAAGGCCCACCACAATAGTGCAGGTCTATATGCCTACTAGTTCAGCGGATGACGAGGAAATCGAAAGAATATATGAAGAGATAGAAGATTTAATACAATATGTAAAAGGTGACGAAAATCTAATTGTGATGGGAGACTGGAATGCAGTGGTAGGCCAAGAAGGAGAAGGTAATACAGTAGGAAAATTCGGGTTGGGACAAAGGAACGAAAGAGGAACTCAGCTGGTTGAATTCTGCACTGATCATAATTTAGTCCTTGCCAATACTTAGTTCAAACACAACAAATGATGGCTGTATACATGGACGAGACCTGGAGACACTGGAAGATATCAAATAGACTTTATTATGATTAGGCAGAGATTCAGAAACCAGGTGTTGGATTGCAAAACTTTCCCAGGAGCAGACGTGGACTCTGACCACAACTTGTTGGTCATGAAATGCCATCTGAAGTTGAAGAAATTGAAGAAAGGAAAGAATGCAAAAAGATGGGATCTAGACAAGTTGAAAGAAAAGAGTGTGAGGGATTGTTTCAAGGAACATGTGGCACAAGGGCTAAATGAAAAGGCTAAAGGAAACACAATAGAGGAAGAGTGGAGAGTCGTGAAAAATGAAGTCAGTAGGGCTGCTGAAGAGATGTTAGGAAGGAAGAAACGATCAACTAAGAATCAGTGGATAACTCAGGAGATAGTAGACCTGACTGATGAACGACGAAAATACAAGAATGCTAGAAATGAAGAGGGCAGAAAAGAATACAGGTGATTAAAGAATCAAGTGGATAGAAAGTGCAAGGTAGCTAAGGAAGAATGGCTGAAGGAGAAGTGCAAGGATGTCGAAGGTTGTATGGTCCTGGGAAAGGTAGATGCTGCATACAGGAAAATCAAGGAAACCTTTGGAGAAAGGAAATCTAGGTATATGAATATTAAGAGCTCAGATGGAAAGCCACTTCTAGGGAAAGAAGACAAAGCAGAAAGATGGCAAGAACCAATTCAACAGTTGTATCAAGGTAAAGATGTAGATAATTTGGTTCTGGAACATGAAGAGGCTGTTGATGCTGATGAAATGGGAGACCCACTTTTGAGGTCAGAGTTTGACAGAGCTGTGAGAGACCTAAATAGGAACAAGGTACCTGGAATTGATGACATTTCTTCTGAATTACTGACTGCCTTAGGAGAATGCTGCATGGCAATGTTATTCCATTTAGTGTGTAAGATATATGAGACAGGAGAAGTCCCATCCGATTTTTGGCAGAATGTTGTTATACCTATTCCCAAGAAAGCCGGTACTGACAGGTGTGAAAACTACCGCACCATTAGTTTAGAATCTCATGCCTGCAAAATTTTAACACGTATTATTTACAGAAGAATGGAAAAACAAGTTGAAGCTGAGTTGGGAGAAGATCAATTTGGCTTCAGAAGAAATGTAGGAACACGTGAAGCAATCCTGACTTTACGTCTGATCTTAGAGGATCGAATCAAGGACAAGCCCATGTACATGGCATTCGTAGATCTAGAAAAGGCATTTGATAATGTTGATTGGACCAAGCTATTTATGATTCTGAAGGTGATTCGGATCAGATACCAAGAACAAAGAATTATCTACAATCTGTATGAAAATCAGTCTGCCGTGATAAGAATCGAGGGCTTTGAAAAAGAAGCAGCAATCCAGAAAGGAGTGAGGCAAGGCTGCAGTTTGTCCCCCCTCCTCTTCAGTGTTTACATAGAACAGGCAGTAAAGGAAATCAAAGAGGAATTTGGAAAGGGAATCACAATCCAAGGAGAGGAAATCAAAACCTTGAGATTTGCCGATGATATTGTTATTTTATCTGAGACTGCAGAAGATCTCGAGAAGCTGCTGAATGGTATGGACAAAGTCTTGGGCAAGGAGTACAAGATGAAAATAAATAAGTCCAAAACAAAAGTAATGGAGTGCAGTCGAACGAAGGCAGGTGATACAGGAAATATTAGATTAGGAAATGATGTCTTAAAGGAAGTAGATGAATATTGTTACTTGGGTAGTAAAATAACTAACGATGGCAGAAGTAAGGAGGACATAAAATGCAGACTAGCACAAGCAAGGAAGAGCTTTCTTAAGAAAAGAAATTTGCTCACTTCAAACATTGATATAGGAATTAGAAAGATGTTTTTGAAGACTTTCGTGTGGAGCGTTGAATTGTATGAAAGTGAAACATGGACGATAACTAGCTCAGAAAGAAAGAGAATAGAAGCTTTTGAAATGTGGTGTTACAGAAGAATGCTGAAAGTGAGATGGATAGATCAAATCACGAATGAAAAGATACTGAATTGAATTGGTGAGAGGAGATCGATTTGGCCAAATTTGACAAGAAAGAGAGATAGAATGATAGAACACGTGTTAAGACACCCAGAACTTGTGCAGTTGGTTTTTGAAGGAAGTTTAGGTGGTAAGAACAGTAGGGGTAGACCAAGGTTTGAATATGACAAGCAGATTAGAGCAGATGTAGGATGCAGTAGTTACGTAGAAATGAAAAGGTTAGCACAGGATAGGGTGGCATGGAGAGCTGCATCAAACCAGTCTATGGACTGATGACTCAAACAACACCAATAGATTATATTCTTATAGATCAAAATGTATGGAAAAATGTCAATGACGTCAAGGTCATTCCAAGTGAAGACCTTGGTGGAGACCATAGACTGTTGATTGCAGTTATTGCAGAGAAAAGCCCTCCCAAAGTCTGTAACAAAAGAGTCCCAAAAATAAACACTTGGCGACTAACCGAGCCAAGTGTGAAGGAAGAATTCAGGGAAGGTGTCCGCAGGTTGTTGCCGAGAGAAGAACTGAAATTGGTAGATGAAGAATGGGATACTTTAAAGAAGGTTGTGGTTGGTATAGCAGGAAAAGTATGTGGACGACAGAGTCAAATAAGAAAACGTAAAGAAACTGCCTGGTGGAATGATGATATTTGAAAGGCTATCAGTGACAGAAACAGTGAAAGAAGATCCTTATATCAAGCAAGAACATGGGGAGATCAACATGATATAGAGGAGAAGCTGTCACTTTACAGAAAGAAAAAATTACAGGTCAAACAGTTGGTTGTAGCTGAAAAGCAGAAATCCAAGGAAGATCTGGCTACCAAAATAATCCAGGATGAAAATAAAAAACTGTTATACAGTATTGTTAAGAACAGAAGAACTCAAAATGAATCTATCCAATCTGTAGAACTTCCTAATGGTGAGGTGACTAGGGATAAGACCAAAATATTACCGCCCCTATGGGAATGAATATCTATATCATCTGATGGCCAGGCAGGCATCAATTTTTGGAAATGACACATAGCTCTCATAGTGCATTGGCACTGCTGGTGGCATACCGTGGAGGCCACTGCATAGGCTACTTGAAGCGTCTTGGGAGGTGTGCTATGTCCCAACTGATGAGCCAAACTTAGCACACGAGGGCAAAACGCAGGCAACCAAGAATGAGTTAGCTGGAAAATTTATAATGTCCAATAATGGACCATTATATTGGTATTACATACCACTTAGTCGAGCAGCTCATCTCCTTTCTCCCAAGTCTTCCCAGCCCAAACTTTGCAACATTTTTGTAACGCTACTCTTTTGTCGGAAATCACCCAGAACAAATCAAGCTGCTTTTCTTTGGATTTTTTCCAGTTCCTGAATCAAGTAATCCTGGTAAGGGTCCCATACACTGGAACCATACTCTAGTTGGGGTCTCACCAGAGACAAATATGCTCTCTCCTTTAGATCCTTACTACAACCCCTAAGTACTCTCATAACCATGTGCAGAGATCTGTATCCTTTATTTACGATCATATTTATGTGATTACCCCAATGAAGATCTTTCCTTATATTAATACCTAGGTATTTACAATGATCCCCAAAGGGAACTTTCACCCCATCAACACAGTAATTAAAACTGAGAGGACTTTTCCTATTTGTGAAACTCACAACCTGACATTTATCCCCGTTTATCATCATACCATTGCCTACTGTCCATCTCACAACATTATCGAGGTCATTTTGTAGTTGCTCACAATCTTGTAACTTATTTATTACTCTGTACAGAATAACATCATCTGCGAAAAGCCTTATCTCTGATTGCACTTCTTTACACATATCATTGATATATATAAAACATAAAGGTCCAATAATACTGCCTTGAGGAATTCCCCTCTTAATTTTACAGGGACAGATAAAGCTTCACCTATTCTAATTCTCTTTCTATTTTCTACAAACAGAGCCACCCATTCAGTCACTCTTTTGTCAAGTCCAAATGCACTCATTTTTGCCAGTAGTCTCCCATGATCTACCTATCAAATGCCTTAGACAGGTCAATCACGATACAGTCCAATTGACCTCCTGAATCTAGGATATCTGCTATATCTTGCTGGAATCCTACAAGTTGGGCTTCATTGGAATAACCTTTCCTAAACCCAAACTGCCTTCAATCAAACCAGTTATTAATTTTGCAAACATGTCTTATATAATCAGAAAGAATGCTTTCCCAAAGCTTACATACAATGCATGTCAAACTGGCTGGCCTGTAATTTTCAGCTTTATGTCTATCACCCTTTCCTTTATATACAGGGGCTACTATAGCAACTCTCCATTCATTTGGTAAAGTTCCTTCATGCAAACAATAATCAAACAAGTACTTCAGATATGGTACTATATCCCAATCCATTGTCTTTAGTATATCCCCCGAAACCTTATCAATTCCAGCTGCTTTTCTAGTTTTCAACTTTTGTATCTTACTGTATATGTCATTGCTATCAGGATCAGATTTTCAGCATGTGCCAGGAACTTGAAAAATGGTAGAAGAGGATTAGAGAGTTATGTTTCGTAGATCTAGATAGGGCACATGACAGAGTACCAAGGGAAAAGATTTTTGCCATACTGGAGGACTATGGTATTAAGGGTACATTATTAAAATAAATTAAAGGCATTTAAGTGGACAATTGGCTGCCGTGAGAATTGATGGTAGAATGAGTTTTTGGTTCAAGATACTTACAGGTGTTAGATAAGGCTGTAATCTTTCACCTTTGTTGTTCTCCCAGGAAGTGAGATTGAATCAAGGTACAGTAAAGCTAATGCAGTGAGCTCGCAGTTGCAATCAACAGTATTCTGTAAGAAGGAAGTCAGCTCCTGGATGAAACTTTCTTTACATCTTTGCTTTACGGGAGTGAAAGCTGGGTGGACTTGAGTATCTTATTCATAAGTTAGAAAGACTGAAAGTAGCAAGAATGATTTCTGGTACAAACATGTGGGAACGATGGCAGGAGGGTACTCAAAATGGAGAGATAAAGGATAAGTTAGGACTGAACTCGATGGATGAATTTGAACAACATTGATCAGTATACAGGCAAGGTGTTCACTGGAATTTTGGAAGGGAGGGTACGATCAGTGGTTGCGAGTAAGTTGGATGAAAACCAGTGTGGTTCATAGATTACATGGATCTTCTGCTGAAAGGTATTAAGTGCCAGTCTGTGCTGGCCTATGCTGACAAATTGGTGTTAATGGCAGATTGTGCCAATAGCCTACAGTCTAATATCTTGGAACTTGATAATAGGTGCAGTGAGTATGGTATGGAAACTAGCCTTTCCAAGACTACATTTATGTCAGTAGATAAGAAATCCATGAGAATTGAATGTCACATTGGGGATACAAAGCTGGAACAGGTAGATAATTGCAAGTATTTAATATGTGCTGTCATAGGTAAATTTTAATACTTCTTTACCTCCTCTATCTGGACATGATCCTTGTAACTAACAATCTTTACATACTGCTGACTGAATACTTCTGCCTTTTGAAGATCCTCACATACTAATGCATACTAATCCTTCATAAATTGGTATTATTATAGATTCCTTCCATTCCTGTGGTATTACACTATTATAAATACATTTCAAATAAGGCACTATGAACTATGTCCGTCATCACCAGTGGCGGCGCGTGACCCTTGTCAAAGTGTTAGCACACAAGTTTGTAGAAACATGTATAAAAACAGTTGATGGGTATTAAAGCTTCAGTAGTAGCATGCATTTTTAAACTTACACAAATCAATCCTTTCTGTACATCTGCATATATTACTTCTTGTAACACAGCTGTATCTGACAATATTTGGCAGCAAAAGTATCTATAACAGAATTATGGAAACCCAGATTGTTGTACAGCTTTTCAGGAGGTTCTTCTCAATTGAAATATTAACTATATTGATCATATTTTCTTGTGTTTGCATACTTCTTAAATCATTTTTATTCGTTTCATTGCCAAGAAAGATCATTTGACAGAGGCGCTAGGAGCAGGAATAGTCAAAATTAAAGAACAGAGTTTGGTTACTTCAGGTAATGGCACATTTAGTCCTGAACATGTTATATATTTATAAAGTTCTAGTATGCAGGACTTCTTAAACTCTGCGTAGATGCGTAGATGACCGACAACTCGGTTTTGAATACGAGCACATATAAGTAGCTACCATATGATTTAACTTGAGACTCATATGGCTGAGCAGGGAAAGAGTCATTGTATGTTTCAAACAAGTCAAAATCCAAAAGAGAAAGAAATTCCAGTTTATTCAGTTTGAAAAAAAAAAACAAAAAAAACAGTAGGTTATATGTCAAACCATTGTATCGAGTACTTCACAATACAGTCTGCAGTATGATTTCTGTTTGTCAATTTCCACATCACCAATTCGCTGCATTTTAATTTTAACTTCATTTTCATTTGATGAAACTTATGAATGTTCATCTGTGCACTGCTTCCAAAAAAAAAAAAAATTTATCACGTTTGTCATTCAGAAATCTCTTTAATTATTATTATTATTAGCGTATGATGTGTACATGACAATCAAAATATACAAATATAATACAAAATATACATGTCGTGACACAGGCTTTGCCACGACGAGAAATGATGAATAATCAGATTGACTTCCTCCGAGCGGTAATGAGGGGTTGTTCAATGGGCCTGGGAGATTTGCTACGTGTGAAGAGACGAAGTCCTCTGTTTCCCAAAACCTTCCTTTAATAGTAGACTGATGAGTATGTATAATTATATACAGTATTTACAATCTCTCTTCCTAACTTCAAATGACGCTGACATAGAAGACTTGGCGTGGTCGAAGTATTCAAGTGAATACTCTAAGTCCACACTTGGACCTTATTATTATTATCGGAGACCTGACCGACAGGGCTTCCGCCCGCACTTCTAGTCGACTTGTTCCAAAAAAGCCTTGAACAGGGTGTGTACCCCTGTTTTATACCTTCACTAACTTTCGCCTCCCTTCGAGAAGGCCACCGAAGTTCCCATCCTATGGAGACTGTCCTCAGACACACGAAAACGGAATTGCCTGCTTCCGTTCACTCTCTACCCACCTTTTCTGAAGATATACTACGCACCTTTAGCAGGGTGCAGCTTATGATTCACCTACTTCGACCAAGCCTTACTTCTAATTACACAACTTGTTGCTTACAGCTTTTGCTGTGCCTTCAAACTCTTAAATCTTATATGATTCTTAATTTACTTATACCAGCATTATAATTATGATTCCTTGGCCTTGTTGCCATTACATAGTCATTACTATTAACTTATAATTTCCCCATAATATTAATGTATATCTCAGCGACACCATTCCTCCTACGTTCCCGGTCATGGGTTCGATCCTCGGAAGAATCAGTCCTGAGCTCCAGTCTGGGGCTGACACGACACCTCCCCCCTTTGGGGAAAAATGAATGCAATACCTCTGCATTCATTTTTACTCTTACTCTTACATCCTGTTAGAGTCTCCATGCTCTTGTTCGTGGGTGCGCTGTGCCAAGTTATCTCTGATACTTGCTCTACCTGTAGTAGGGCGTTCATGTAACTCTAATCCCGACAGCGATCCTGAGTGGCTGAGGGCCCTTTCAGCCAGTCGAGGATGCTGAAAATGGACAGTAATGTCCTCATCAGAGACCTTAGCTCTGTGGTCATTAGCGATCACATTCTGAAAAATACATAAGTTGGGACAGCGCTCTCTACTGTCTTCTATGCATTTACTTAAAGATCTACACCTTCTACAGCAACCACAACAGTAACAACAACAGCAACAGACTATTAGAAGTACTGCAAACAAAATAATACCAGTTACAATTTGATATACACTTGTATACTGTTGGGTCATTTGCATTTTAAATTCCCTTTCTTTCTGCATTACCAGTGCTTCTACATCTTCAGTCTTATGACTGGCTAACCTTAGGTCGCTTATATGATTCAGTAAGCTTCCTACTGTAACCCTATTTAATTCCGGTACATCTTCTAATTTGATATCACTGTCTAATTGTTCACAACAATCATATATTAACACTACTTCTGGCACTAAGTCTTTCTTTGTTGTAGTATTCACTGAACCTGCACTCTGAATTTTACTTGTGGGACTGTAAACTGTACACAAGTCTGTGAATTGTATTATTCCCACACCATTTAAACTTATATCACTGGTAATATCCTGACAAACACTGGTGACCTTAGTTTCATGAGGCGATACAAAAATATACATATTATCATCAATAGGTACCCATACGAGTTCATAAATCAACATCACACTTTTCTTGCAGTCTTCTGGAATAAAACTAACGCCAGTTAACAGCTTGACAATACAACTACCTTTTGACATTACATTATTAATAGGAAAATTTGCCTTGCATAATTTCTGTCCATTGTCAGTCCACTTGCATTGTTTCACTTGTTCATCACTTAATTCTACATATGTCTGTCTTTCTTGATCAACTAATACATGCTGTTTTTCATTAGATATATACACAAAATGGTTTGGATTACTCTTCATGGGAGAGGGGAAAGGTATACAATGGTACAAATTGTACTTTATTTTGTTAGTAAGAGGGGTGTGTAAAATATACACCAAAGTATCTCGAGTTATATATACACTCACTGATGATATTTTCAGAATCAAGTACCCATAAGTGACTTGAAAATCATATGGCAGATCATAACCCTTAGGGAAATCTCTATGGGCCTTCTTATATGCCCTTACTAGATCATCGGGACTTAACACTTGGACACTCACCGTGCCTGTCTGAGAACTTACAATACTATCTAATAAGATCTGATAATGTTCATGCAATTGCATCAAAAACCCTTGCAACTCAATTAAGTGTTTATTTAATGATATTTGCATTTCTGACTGTCTAAAAGCCTCATTTATACCCGTTGTTTCATTCTGAATGAAACTCTTAAGTTGCTCAAAATTTTCACTTAGCTTGAGTTCGTTTGCTGTGATGTCATACAGAGTATTATTAACAGATTGCAAAGTTGACTTTACAACTAACATCTGACTTTTTGCTACTTGTATCATGGACAATTGTTCCTGTTCTAGTTCCTTAATTTTGCCTTCGTAGTAAATAGCGTCACCTTCATCCATCGTTCCGAATAACGTCTTCGCAATGGTACCGATTGCATTAATTAACCCGCGCTTGCTTCGTTTCCCGTTGCCTTCCGGTGTTTCGATCCTAGTAATTTTCCTAATTAAGTCCTTAATTCCTTGAATCCTTTGAAATTGTTGCTCTACTAACATTATCTCATGTTCGCACTTAATATGTACTTCCTTTTCTATCTGAATACAGAGGGTTTTAGTCTTCTGTAAATTTCTACGGCTATCACAAATAGATCTGCCAAACGTGTAAGGTTAATATAAGTAACCAGTTTCCATTCTACAGTGTATAATTGTACCTCTCCTTGATAATCAAAATAGACTCCGGCTGTATTCTCGTACCGTTTCATCTTGAAATCCAATTGACTGGTGGGTATGGACACCCCTAGCAACATAACTGTGACGACCAGTATTCTCCAGGTCGTGCGGCCTGTCACCCCTTTCATCTGCTTGGTTCGCTCACCTCTCTGCAAGGTAAACACGACTTTCACTTTCTTTGTTACTCTACCTTACACACTATACTGTTAGGTGTTGTGGAACCTACCCTCAACTGTTTATCTGTACCTGAATACACACTTAATGTGACTGACTGTCTTACTGTAACGTTTGTCTTCTCATAATTATGCTCTGTACTAGTCTACTAGTATACTCGTGAGTAATTTTAATAAAACCTACGAATTCCTTTTCGTAACTGATATCTCTGTAAAACTTCACTCTTGGGCAGCTCTAACAAAATTTTAGAGCCATCATTAGCCCATTCAAAAATTCTCTCCCTGTTTGACGTACCTGCGTCACTTTTCCTTATTCTTACGGACAGATGATAGACATCATTGGTAATTAAGAATTTGAATAGCGCCTGTTAAAGACTGCAGAGGATTTACCTCGAGGAATGGTTACAGAAGTAAAAGTTAAATATAGGTATGAATCTACCGAAGTGATCTTTATGGGATTGTACTCCGTACCCTTGGAGTCACATCTCACGGGACGGTTCTCAACGTGGTGAGAAAATTCCCTTCAGTGGATTCTGTTCCCACGAGAATCACACTGTTGTGGAAAATCACCGGCCTAATGGTGATATTTCCCAGGCAGGACCCGCCTCACTGGGTTCCATGCCTCACTCAGGACGCCCGTATTCGTGCATAAAGGACTAAATACAAGGCCATTCCCTAAGTGGAACCTTTAGTCGCCTCCTACGACAGACAGGTTCGAATCGTGGTGTTATTCTGGCTGTGTAACTGTATGGGAAGAAGGGTACCAAAGTGTAGACTGTTGTTTGCGTAAATCCCCGACACCACACGGGGTGATCCTCATGATAACGACCTTTAATTAGATATCATATGGATTATGTAGGCCCTAAAACATTTATCTGTGAAATTTTTCTGTACCATAAATGAATTTCGTTTCAGTGGAACTAGGCTTGGCATCATGCCCCTTCTGATTTTAATAATTACAAGCAGATCTCATTTATTTTTACATACAACGCTACCTAATTTACTCATTTAATTTCTAATGACAGTAAGTGAAGGCTTTTTCAGAACGTGTACATAGCAAGTGTAGGTAATTTTAATCCTCATTATGAACTAGAATTCTCTCCATATTCAGTTCGAACCCTGCGGTTCCCTTTTGACGAGTTGATATCTGGACATACAGTCTCGTCACCTGTAGTCTTTCTGACGGATACTTAGGACGTACTCACAATGGTACTCCCGTACCAAAATTCCTAGGTTCCTCTCTTACTTAGGTTAAAATTTCTAGTACTTTCCTGATTTCGACGCGACCTGACAGAGTATTTCAACTAACTCTATCAGCGGTACACGATAATCCACAATGCCGTTGGGGTGAGGGAAGTGTAACTCACTGCGACCTAAATAGGAACCATTACCTTACATTCTTCTCTAATTAATGTACAGTTTTAGTCTATTCTGGTGAACTATAATTTGTTTACCACGCTTGTTTACCTGTGACGTGCAATTCACTCCCGATACCTTAGTAATCTTATATACCGGGCGAGTTGGCCGTGCGCGTAGAGGCGCGCGGCTGTGAGCTTGCATCCGGGAGATAGTAGGTTCGAATCCCACTATCCGCAGCCCTGAAAATGGTTTTCCGTGGTTTCCCATTTTCACACCAGGCAAATGCTGGGGCTGTACCTTAATTAAGGCCACGGCCGCTTCCTTCCCACTCCTAGCCCTTTCCGGTCCCAATCGTCGCCATAAGACCTATCTGTGTCGGTGCGACGTAAAGCCAATAGCAAAAAAAAAAAAAAAAAAAAAAAAAAAAAAAAAAAAAAAAGTAATCTTATAAGGACCTTGATATGGTGGAGAAAGTTTCCTTGAACGTCCCCTTCGTAGGGCATCATTACGTAACAACACGAGATCTCCTACTTTGAATGAAACTTCATTCTTAGCCTTATCATAGTATTCCTTATCTCGTTCTTTGGTTTTAATTAACGTCTTTCTAGCTATTTCATGGCTCTCTTGCAGTTGTCTGGTTAACTGCTCCAAGACATTCTGGCATTCATTATAATTTGGTTCTGGTTTCCTTTGGAGAACACCAGGAATATTTGCCTTTCGCCCAAATATTAACTCAAATGGTGTATAACCTGTGCTAGTGTGCTTGGTCATGTTATACACAAACATTGCCATAGGAAGATAACTATCCCAGTCATCTTGTGAACTGCATACATAATGTCTTAAATATTCTGAGAGCACCCTATGAGAGCATTCCAAACTACCGTTAGATTGCGGTCGAAATGCCGCTGTATGGACTTTCTTGATTCGCAATATTCTACATAACTTCTTAAAAACATCTGACATAAAATTTGCACCCTGATCTGTCAGTATGATATTTGGTATACCGAATATACTAATTACTCTATTAATCAGAGTTCGTGCTATGGTTTCTGCACTTTGGTCCGGCATAGCACTCGCAATTAAGTACTTAGACAGCTGGTCTTGACAGGTGAGTATGTACCTGTTTCCTGCTTCCATTACATTTAAAGGTCCTACCACATCTAGTGCTATTTTCTCAAAGACTGCTTTCGGAGTATCTGTGATCTCCATCTTTGCCCTTACTTCAGGCCCGGTGATTCTTTTGGCACGATGGGCATGAGTGTATATACCTTTCTACATCCTTTTGCATCCCTTCCCATTGATAGTGGTCTTTTATCCGGGCATACGTTCTAGATATGCCCTGATGGCCTGATACTAATGACTAATGACATTCCTTAATAATCTCTAATTTCTCTTGTTCTGTTAGCTCCGGGCTAGTGTTCCTAGCCTCTTCGGTTACATCCTCACTATCACTACCTTCTTCGCTTTCACTCTCAGGCTCTGTCACCTCTGCCGTGGTGTCCTCGGATTCAGAGCTGAGTCTCCGTGGTTGCACATTATTATCTGAGCTAACAGGTGCTTCTAAGTTGTCATTAGCCTCACACTCTTCATTACTAGTCTCTTGGTTATTATTACTAGATTTAACTACTCGCACTTTCTGATCAGGCTCTTCGTTTCTAACTGGAATTCTACTTAAGGCATCTGCATTGCAGTTACGTTTGCCTTCCTTGTACACTATCTCAAAGTCATACTCGGCTAATTTCAACCGGAATTTAATTAATCTAGAGGATGGGTCTTGGACATTAAATACCCATTTCAAAGGCTTATGATCTGTTACTACCGTAAAATGCCTGCCGAACAAATACGGCCTAAAATACTTCACACTCCAAACAATTGCTAGTAATTCTTTCTCTGTCACAGAATAATTCTTTTCAGCCTTATTTAAAGTCCTGCTAGCGTAAGCTATCGGCAAATCCTTACCTATCTGTCCTTGTGACAGCACTGCTCCTAAGGCCTCATTACTAGCGTCTGTGGTCAGTATGAAAGGTTTCTCTAAGTCTGGGTACTGCAATATTGGTTTCTCTGTTAACTTTTTCTTTAAGATCTGGAATGCCTGCTCTTGCTTATCCGTCCACTCGTACGGTACTTCCTTCTTAAGCAGCTCATACAGTGGTTTCGCTATCTTACTATAGTTCGGAATAAACCTACGATAATAGCCTGACAAGCCTAGAAATCCTTTCAGCTGTTTCGTAGTGGTGGGCTGCGGATATTCTCTTACTGCTTGAACCTTCCGATCATCAGGTTGAACTCCGTCCTTAGTAATCACGTGTCCTAAGAAAGCTACCTCCGTTCTTAGAAATTCGCATTTATCTGGACCTAATTTAAGATTTACCTCTCTCAATCTCTGAAAAATATCACGTAATCTCTGATTGTGGTCCTCTACCGAGCTAGCATACACAATCAAATCATCCATATACGCCAAACATTTAATGCCTTCTAAGCCTGCTAGTGCCGTTTTCATCAAACGCGTAAAAGTTGCTGGCGCGTCTCGAAGTCCCATAGCTAATCTCTTGTATTCATAGTGCTTTCCTAAGGCAGAAAATGCTGTCTTTTCTCTGTCCTCAGGCTTCAGCAATACCTGATGGTATCCACTGGCCAGATCCATAGTGGAAAAATACTTCGCTTTTCCTAGGGCATCTAATATTTCAGAAATTAATGGAATATGATACGTAGTTCCTATGGTGACGTCGTTCAAAAGTCTGTAGTCCGCTACGACCCTCCACTTCTGCTTACCAGAAGCATCTAATTTCTTTGGGACTAAAAGAATGGGACTAGACCATGGAGAAGTCGAAGGAGTAATAATATCATCCTGTAACATCTGATTTATCTGGCGACCTATCTCTTCTTTCTGAGCCTCGGGTAACCTATACTGCCTCACATGAATTGGAGGTTGATCTACGCGTGTGGGGATAGCATGTTGAAGTATATTCGTATGTGTTAATTTATCCCCTTCTAAGTGAAAGATATCCTGATAAGCCGTGCAAATAGCGTAAATTTTTTCCCTGTCTTGGGGAGCTAAGTGATCTACTCTAAGCAGCTCCCGTATTCGCTGTGTTCGAGATTTACCTTCCTGATTATGATTATTATTATCATCCCTCTGCGCGATCGGCCTCTTGGCCTGACTATCGCCCTTTACAGCTATGGCTTCTTCAACCTTGTGTACTTCCGCTGTATTTTCGCTTTCTACATCCAGTAACTTAACTACTGGGCTTTTTAATCGCCATTCCCTGTCAGTAGTGTTCAACATACTAACGAGTGCGACATAATCCTTGGCTTTCGTTAAACACTCAGCTAGGTATACACCTGGCTTTACTTCCTGCCGCTCTATCAAGCCTTCGGCTACCTGTTTATCTACTTCTATAGCTACGATTTTCTCCACTCTTGGTTCGAGCACCACCCACATATCCTCTTTCGCCCCTAGTGGGTATCTTTTTCCTGCTATCACAGCATAGCCTTCCTTATAATTTAAGACGCTGTCTCTTAACACGTCCTTTCCAATTATACCGTCTTGTTTCAAATTAAAGTCGTTGTCCACCACATGGAAGTCTGGGCATCTACCACCAACGGGAATTCGAACTTTTCCTTTGGTTTGCTTCGAACCTTTCGTTATGCCTCTTAACTTCAGAATTTCCTTGCGGTTAACCCAAGCACCGTAAGGAACACTACCTTCCTTAATAAGAGAGACATCACTCCCTGTGTCGATTAAAAATCTTAAGGCATCCTTACGCCCGGTTACCGTTATTAATACGGTACCCTCCTCATGCTGTCCGACCTTACTGGGACTGATGGTCTTATGGGAGATCTCAAGCGTCCCTGACTTGTCTCCCTTATCTAGTTTAAAGCCTCTCTCTCGTTTTTAAACCAGCAATCTTTAGCTGAATGCGACCATCGCCTACAAATTCTACATCGCGTCTTTTCGCGTGTTCTATCACGGGAATTATTATTATTATTACTGTCACCACTCTGAATATTCCTAGTTTGTCTTCTAGGCAAGAGCTCTGTCCTATCTTTGGGCTCGCTATTGCATCTGGTGCGACACTGCCACTGTAGGTGGCCAACCTTGCCGCAAGCATAACAACGCCTGAATTCTGGCTTCGAATTTCTACGTGGGCATTCTGCCTTTTTGTGCCCTCTTTCATTGCACTTAAAGCATTTCGGTCCCACCTTATTCGCGCTCTGTTGGTAACCAGAGGTGCGCACTATGTTCACCTCGTTACCGGTCTTACCGGTCTCTTTATTTCTGTTTTGGTTAGCTAATTTCTTTCTACACTGCTGTGCCCAATGGCCTGGCTTTCCGCAATAATTACATTTTATCTCTCCTGTGGAGTTTCTTCGAGGAGTAAGGGATTCCTTTGCCTTTGAACTCTGATTCTTCTGCTTACAATCTTTAGCTATATGTCCCTCCTTATTACAATTAAAGCATATTAGCAGCACCTTGTTATAATGGGGAGATTTACTAGGTTTTTGCGCCCCTTGCGTGGCCTTGCCTTGCCACCGACCCTTCGTGTAGCTTACCGGCTGGGTGTGCGTGCCTTCTCTTTTAGAAGCCGAACTATTCCTGAGGAGTGCCTCTCTCTCCTTCTGGGAATTAATCATGGCTTCTTCTTGTCTAGCAATAGCTACAGCCGCCTCAAAAGTTTGAGGGCTACGATCCTGTAGCTTACCCTGTATTCGCGCTGTATGAATCCCCTGAGTGAAAGCCGCTATTGCGATTTTCACTAGCATTCTGCGCTGCCCTGTACGATACTGTATTGGTTCATTTTCTAGGATAGCGTTCCGAAACATCAACGCTATTTCTTCAATCCGATGGGCCCACTCAGCCACCGTTTCTTTCGGTCCTTGGCTTTTTTGGAACAATTGACACAAATACAAGTCAAAAGTGTCCTGTTTTCCATAATATTCCCAAAGAGCTTCCTTAGCTCTTTCCCAGTTGATTATGTCACCTCTAGATAAGAACTTTTCGCAAGCAGAACCCGTAATCTTTGTCAAAATATATTTAAAGAATAACGGTTGGTCCCTATCCTTGATCATACTCTGTGCGGCATCCACATTAGCAATAAACTCACGCAATTGCTCTGGTTTAGCACCACTAAATTCATGACCTATTAACCGGTATCCTTCAGTAACAGACACGTATAAATGTCCATCCTGTGCATCCCCCGCACTATCATAGTCAGAAACATTATCTGGCACATCATTGGGTACATTGGAATCTGCCATATTTACAACACTTGTGGGTACTTACCACTGCCCGAATATCTGCTGTCTTCTCTCGGTGTCTCGGCGTTGAGCTCCTCCAGGTGCCTCCTGCTGCTCTCCTGTCCTGATGTCCGCTTCCTTCTACGTCGGCTGGAACGGTAGGTCTCTCGTCTGCTGCTCTGGACCGGATCTGCGAATGTTCTTGCTTGAGCTAGCCTCTTCTGCGTGGCTCTTAAAATATCTGTCTCTTCACTGAGGCGGAATCGAACCCAGTACCCCACAGCTGCACACCAGTTTAGTTTTTCTGTCGTGACACAGGCTTTGCCACGACGAGAAATGATGAATAATCAGATTGACTTCCTCCGAGCGGTAATGAGGGGTTGTTCAATGGGCCTGGGAGATTTGCTACGTGTGAAGAGACGAAGTCCTCTGTTTCCCAAAACCTTCCTTTAATAGTAGACTGATGAGTATGTATAATTATATACAGTATTTACAATCTCTCTTCCTAACTTCAAATGACGCTGACATAGAAGACTTGGCGTGGTCGAAGTATTCAAGTGAATACTCTAAGTCCACACTTGGACCTTATTATTATTATCGGAGACCTGACTGACAGGGCTTCCGCCCGCACTTCTAGTCGACTTGTTCCAAAAAAGCCTCGAACAGGGTGTGTACCCCTGTTTTATACCTTCACTAACTTTCGCCTCCCTTCGAGAAGGCCATCGAAGTTCCCATCCTATGGAGACTGTCCTCAGACATACGAAAACGGAATTGCCTGCTTCCGTTCACTCTCTACCCACCTTTTCTGAAGATATACTACGCACCTTTAGCAGGGTGCAGCTTATGATTCACCTACTTCGACCAAGCCTTACTTCTAATTACACAACTTGTTGCTTACAGCTTTTGCTGTGCCTTCAAACTCTTAAATCTTATATGATTCTTAATTTACTTATACCAGCATTATAATTATGATTCCTTGGCCTTGTTGCCATTACATAGTCATTACTATTAACTTATAATTTCCCCATAATATTAATGTATATCTCAGCGACACCATTCCTCCTACGTTCCCGGTCATGGGTTCGATCCTCGGAAGAATGAGTCCTGAGCTCCAATCTGGGGCTGACACGACATACAAATATACAAGTTGGTGACAGCATCAGGACTTCACTTTTATATTTTAATGTCCAAATTTTTTATCCATGTAATCACTTCTGGTGTTACTTCAAAAAATTCCTCCACAGAGCCAGGAAATGCACGTAGGGGGTATTCTTGAACTATGTGCTTGATAGACTGCACTTGAGCACCACAGTCACAGCAGGGAGAATCTACCCATCCCCACAGATGTAAGGCTGCGCTAGTCCTACCGACACAACATCGGATCCTGTTCAGGGTTGACCAAACAGCACAGGGCAGACTAAAGCCAGCCAGTTTCATGCTGGGGTCGGAGATATCACATAAGCCACTGGGTGATGACATCCTCCACTCTTCTCTCCAGGCATTCCTGGGATTGAACTGAAGACATGAGAGGTCCAAAGCTGTTTTCCACGCTGGTTTTCTTGATTTCAGCCTAGTTGTAGTGTGCTGCTTTATATACTGGTGTATAGCAAGGGCCTCATTCTTCACTATTCTGCACCATAAGCTATTAAGTGCTTGTTGTCTCCTTATATGAGGGGGAGAGATGTTGCAAAGGACAGGTAACCATTGCACTGGAGTTGAGTACAGCGTGCCGGATACAATACGCACAATACCTTACATAATTAATGTTAGTTTGGAAAATGCTAAATTAGAATTTTGCTTGGCTCCTAAAAGGCAACTCTTGCTCCATCAGGAAATAAACAGCATCTATTAGACACGTAACTATATACTCGTTTGCTTTATTTTTCAATATGTTTGCCCCAATTCATTTTGAAGGCAAGGCTTAGGGATTCCTCTATTCTAGTGCTACCAAACTTCTGTAAAGCTATTTTGGAATTAACATGGTCTACAGACTGTTCATATTGTTTCTAGTACATAATAACTGCTAACATCTCTAACTCCCTTTGTTGTCCAAACAAACTGATTTGTGGAATATCATGTCTTTCTTAAGTTAATTATTAAATGATTTTCACTAAGCCAAGACTATAACAAGGAAATACCAGTCTGCATCATAGTTTCAAGGTTAGTTTTACATTTGTCAAAATAAAATATATTGTTATCATCATCAAATAAAGATAGTTACCCGTGACGTTTCAGTGACCCAATATAATTTATGAAAATAAGAAACAGGGGATGGCCCTTCATTCATGGTTGCATGATGCTCCCACTATCAGCTTAAGCCAGCCTCTCATTTCCAATTTTCTTCTGGCTCCAGTGTATGGGACCCACACCAGGATTACTTGATTCATGAACTAGAAAAAATCCAAAGAAAAGCACTCGATTTGTTCTGGGTGATTTCCAACAAAAGAGTATCATTACAAAATTGTTGCAAAGTTTGGGCTGGGAAGGCTTGGGAGAAAGGAGACGAGGTGTTCGACTAAGTGGTATGTAAATTTGAAACAATTAAGTTTATTGAAGTGGTCAACCTACACTACCCTACCCAGAGAGAATCTGGAAAAGGGAATGGATGAAGAAGAAGAATAAGAAGGAGGATAATAAATGAGGACAGCCAGATAGGACAAAGATGTAAATACTAAGTGGGTGTATTGGAAACTGAAATGTTGCTCACTAAATTGTGTTGATATGAGGTACGGATTTAAGAAAGCGGTAACAGAGGAGAAATGTAGGCGTAGGGATTCTTAGGAAAACAGATAAGAAGAAGACTTATGGTGTTATTACTTAAGCATAAAGAGGCAAGGCAGAGGCAAAACTTAAAGCAGAAAATAGTAGAAGAGAAATACATAAAAAAATATAGCAAATGTCAGGAAACACCTTACGGTGTAAAATAATGGGTTACACTTCGCGGTACTGTTCAGATATTAACAACCCCCTTTAGTGCTATTCGAAGACAATGGTAACCTCCAACGTTATTCTGCAAATATCCTGCTGAATGGCAGCTTGACATCACTCTTGCCTTCTACCCAAAGAACAACCATGAGTTTACAGGAATGATGACGAATATGGAATTATGTTACTTTCCTACAGCCAGAGACGTTACCATGTTAACCGGTAGGTTCACTGTCGGTCTGTCGGTCACTCAATGCAAAGCATGAAATCTGCAGAAAATAGTAATTTTCTCCCTCATTTGAAGAATAAGCAAAATTATATACATAACAAAAGTTGTTTAAAATGAAGGGCCGTTTCATGTATAGTCCACAGATTTTACAGAAAATTAATAGTATAAGAGAAAATGGAAGAAAACTGTTCTGGTTTTCCTATAAACCCCCAGTCCTGAGTGATTTTTGCCTGATATGCATATCTAAACCTTCCTCTATATGAGTATACTCTAAATATGAAGTTTGGTTGAGATATAACGAGCCATTTCGCTGTGATGGTAGAACAGACGGACAAACAGACACGAAAGCTAAAAACCACTGATACAATCTTGAGTTGACCCAAAACGGATAAAAATCTGGAAAAGTGTCAAATCAAATGAAATTACAAACAGCAGACCCCATACAACTTTATTTATATAGATTGCTATCCTCCACTATTGTGATCTTTTTTTCTCTTGTGACTTTCAGAGAAGTTTGAGAGTGCATACATTTTTATGATCTGGTGGCTACATATTCTCCCTTTATAATGTCTACCATTTGCAAGAGCTAGCAAAAGTAGGCAAATATTTGGGAACGTTATTAAGCAGTGTGATCAGGATTCTGCTTGTGCATCTGTTCGAAGTATCAGTACTATTCAAAAAGAGGGAATTTCTGCTGGTGAATCTTCACTGAGTAGCACAGGTAAAAAGCGACCAAAATCTGAAGAACATAAGTTCCATTGTGATTATTTCAACAAAAGAGTGATAAGAGACACTATATGGGACTTATATTTGGTATAGAAAGTAGTTCCTACAGCTCCAAAAATCTTACTGCCATTCAGAAAAAAAAATAACTTCCACTCTTTGAGGAAATTGGTGAAAGTGGTGTGGTCACAACAGAAAATATTAGTTGAATGTCCAAATATTTTTAATTTTTGAGCCAAATATTTAAGGAGTGCCTGAACTTTCCATGATCAAAACAGGAATATTATTTACATGGATGAATGCTGGGTGGATAATACAATAATCTTACGTATGGTAAATGTTGACAGAGTGAAAACATTCCCAGAATTGCAACCAACAGAATCTCTTCAACTTGGCTGATACTGGTCCATGCTGGATATAAAAGTGGCTTTATTGCTGGAGAACAGTTAACCTACAAAGCAGGTATGGCCAGGGGTGATTACCATGGACAAATGAATGCTGCCAATTTTGAGAAGTGGTTGACTGAAAGATTGCTTCCTAACCTACCCGAAGAAAGTCATCATCATCCTAAACCATCTCCAGTTTCCCGGGTGTGGTATATGAGCCTCCTCCATCTCACCCTGTCCTTGTACCATTCTTCCTCCACCAACTTGTCCCAATCATGACCTCTCAGCAGTACATCGCTCTTAACTAAATCTATCCATTTCCTTCGTGGCCTTCCCAAGGGTCGTCTTCCTTCTACCTTTCTGTCAAATTCCTTCCTTGCAGTTCTGTTTATTGGCATCCTCTTCATGTGACCAAACCACTTCAGTCTTGATATCTGAATCTTATTGAGGAGAGAATCATCTATTCCTACTTCTTCTCTAATTTTCTCTTTCCTAATCTTGTCTTTCCTGGTTTTGTGGATCATAGTGCGTAGGAATTTCATTTCAGCTGCCTGAAGTTTGGAATTATCTCTATTGGTCAGTGTTGTGGTTTCGAGACTGTACATAAGAATTGGTGTATAATAGGACTTGTACTATGTCATTTTTGTTTTCATGGGTACTTGCTCATCCCACAGCAGGTGTCTTACGTGGTGGTAAAATTGTGTTGCCTTATTGATTCGATTGTTCACCTCATGTTTTGCTAGGTTGTCATTTGATATAACGCTACCCAAGTATTTGAAAACTGGCACGCTGTCCAGTTGAGCTCCATTTAACATGACTGTTGGTTCTGCTCCTTCCCCATACACTTTCATCACCACCGTCTTGGTCTTGCTGATGTTTAAACCATATTTCTTAAACTCCTCATTCCAGCTTTGTATTCTCTCTCCCAATTCCTCTTCTGAGTCACTCCAGATCGCAACATCATCTGCAAATGTGAAGGCTTTGATATCTCCATGTTCTTTCCTTTTAATTGATTTCATTACTACATCCATTACAATAATAAATAGAAGTGGTAACAATGAGCTGCCCTGCTGCACTCCTCTCTTTGTTTCAAACCAGTCCGACAAACCACATCCTACTTGAACACAGCTTCTCTTCCCACTATACAACATTTTCACTTTGTCTATGAGGCTGTCTCGCATTTGAAGTTCTTTCATGCATTGCCAAATTCTTTCCCTTGGTACACTATCGTATGCTTTCTCAATGTCCAAAAATGTTAGAAATAAAGGCTTGTTCTTCTCCCAGTATTTTTCCATTAGCATCCTAATTGCAAATATAAGGTCTGTAGTTGACCTTCCTGGTCTGAAACCGTACTGCTCTTCTTCCAAAATTGGTTCAACAATATCTCTGATTCTGGTCTCTATTATTATTTCCAATATTTTCAGGACATGAGACAGTAGTGTGATACCACGGTAATTAGTACATTTTCGTCAGCTTCCTTTCTTGAACAGAGGTACAATGATGCCCATCTTCCAGTCCTCAGGAATAGTATTTTCCTCCCATATCTTGTTGAGCAGTCTGTAGAGCCATTGGATTCCTGGAATTCCTGCTGCTTTCAGCACATCTGCACTTAGTTCATCTATGCCCAGTGCCTTTCCTTTCTTCATGCTCTTGAGCACATTTTCAACCTCAAGCCATGTAATTGGTGGTTCAGTTGTGGTTCCTCGACTTGGCTCTCCTCTATCCATTGTTATGTTTTCTGTATCTCCATTCAGCAGCTTTTCGAAATAAATCTTGAGTTCTTGTTTAATTTCTCTCTCTTCTTCTGCCAGAGTTCCATCATCACGTTCTATTGCTTTTATGGTCTCTTGATCCCTTCACTTGTTTTTCACTACTCGGTATAGCAATTTCATATTTCCTCTACTGTCCTCTTCCAGTTTGTCTGCAAACTCATTCCATTTCTTCTCTTTTTCTTCCCTTACAATGTTCTTTACAGCAAGTTTCTTGTTCCTGTATACTCCTTGAAGTCTTTGTATTTCTTGTTCTTTTCGTTCTTCTCCCTGTTTTTGTTTTTCCTTGTCCAGTGCCTTCTTTATTTGGTTTCTTTCTTTCACCGCTGTTTTCACTCTATCATCCTATCGCTGACACATTTTGTAGACTCCACATATTCTTGGATTTCTTTTCTAAGTATGATGGTCACTCCATTTTTTGCTTCAGGTCCTCCACTGTAATACAGCCTGTATACTTCTTTCAGAGTAATCTCTCCCATACCCCTCATCTTGGTCTCACACAGTCCAAGTACGGCTATATTTTTTTCTTTCACAAAGTCAACCAGTTTTTCTGTTTTTTCTGTCAGTGTCAGGACATTTACTGACACAATCTTGATATAGTTTGGTACTGGTTGCCCACTTTTCACAGTTCTCCCAGCACCCAAAGAGCTGCGCGTCACTTCTAGCAGGGGCGCCCTAACCTGTTCCGAGGTGGTGGTGGTGGTGGTGGTGGTGGTTATTATTGTTTTAAGAGGAAGTGCAACTAGGCAACCATCCTCTATATAACACTAATCAGAGGGAAAAAATGGAAGGGATCCGACACTTCGAAAAATGAAGATATCGGCCAAAGGAAGACAAGGGCCACGAAGGGCGTGAAAATGAAAGACCCCCTAGCCCTCACAAACCTAATAGCGTCGGGGTCGGAAAAGAACAAGAGTTGACCAAGGGAGGTCGGACAGAATAGATTAAAGTGAGGAGCCTGGCACAAATAAGTGGAAGCAATGCCAGGACTCAGCTGAGGGCCCCGTGGTCGCCAACCCACGCTCCGAAGTTCAGAGCCCCTGAGGCCCCTTTTAGTCGCCTCTTACGACATTCAGGGGATACCATGGGTGTTATTGTACCGCCCCCACCCACAGGGGGACCTTTTCCGAGGCACCATATCTGCTTTATCCCTATAGGCTATTGTTACGATGGGCTCGCCACACCTAAAGGCATTTTATACCTATTGCCAAGTTCAAACTTAGGCCGCCTCTAACATGTAGACAGACGCCTTTCGTAGCCACTCCTATGGAGTGCAGACGCTACGGGTTTGCCCCTTCCGCCATCTCCACCCCACCGAAGTTCATCTTCTCTGCCGTAGATGCCGTTGAGAACTTCACCCATAACCCAGGGCAGAGGCCCTCAATATTTATGACCCCTGGTGAAAGGGTGTCCCAGTATTTTAAAGTATTTTAAATATCAAACAATAATTGAGAAATGAATGTTCTTTTTAGGTGGTAAATGTTTTAAAAATATTTCATAACATCTGGGACATAGAAGACCACCCTTCATGTAAAATTTTAAGTTTGTGCCTGAATCGGTTTTTGGAAGAATGGATATTGTGTTTTATGTTCTTGAGAGTCAGCTACCGAGCTCGATAGCTGCAGTCGCTTAAGTGCGGCCAGTATACAGTAATCGGGAGATCGTGGGTTCAAACCCCACTGTCGGCAGCCCTGAAGATGGTTTTCCATGGTTTCCCATTTTCACACCAGGCAAATGCTGGGGCTGTACCTTAATTCAGGCCACGGCTGCTTCCTTCCCACTCCTAGGCCTTTCCCATACCATCGTCGCCATAAGGCATACCTGTGTTGTTGCGACGTAAAGCAAAATAGAGAGTCAGCTATCATCTAAACCCCTTAGGGGAGAAATATTTTGAAGTACGGTATATGATATTTTACACCTAGAACACAAATGAAGAAGATTCTCATAAAATTACAGCTTTGTACATCAGACGGTTTTGGAGGAATGAATTATTTTGTTTCCAGTGTTAACCTCATTTAACACCTTAGTGGTGGAAGGGTTTAAAATATATACCGTACTGCTATTTGGAATTTACAAGTAATGAAAATCATTTTATTTTCTGTATTGAAAGAATCTCAATAATAATATAAGAGAATTTATTGGATTCCAACCTATTCAATACATTACAGGATGTTAACATTTTTAGTTAAACATCGTTAAAATGGAGACATGTTTCGCCCTCCATGTGGGGCATCATCAGTCATATCAAAGCACCTCAAAATTAAACCAGACGTCTGGTTGGAAATTATGAACATAATATGTAAGAAAGAATACATTAAAAAACACGTACAAAGTCCTATCCTAAACAAAATAACAATAGACTAGTTACACATAGTAAAATACGCTAGTGGTTTCTTAATATTAAAATGAGGCCATCATATGCACAGTATAAAAATGAAAGTAATCAAAGTCTATATGATATTGAGTTCGATGGTAGTTCTACGTAGTATATACAAATGTTGGCAAAATAAAACACAATTTATAATTACTGTACACTTATTTATAATTGTTAAAATTGATGAGGTAAAACATTCCAATTTGTCTATTTGTAATTTGGCTCCAACCAAAATAATTCGCCCTAGGATTCATGAGGTAGTCAACTCTGTTGGTCACTCTCTATTTGAATGGAGTGCACAGTGCAAGTGAACAGCTTTTGTTGATTATAAAATGATGCTGTGCTAAGACAGAGTTAAAACAACACCGGCTTCAAATGAAGATAGTTAAAAACATCATTAGGTTCTTCCTAGTTGACTAAAGGTTTGCGTATATTTTGTTGTTGAAGTGTGGGAAAGTCAGTTGTTGGTTGAATGGGCAACGGTCGAAAATGTTGTGCAGTGCAATCGGTGTTTGAGCTGTCCTACATGTGAGAGAAATCTGAAAGTGGAGGATTTGTCTTAAGTAGTTAAGTGAAATGACGGGAAAAGAGAAAAAAAGGGGAAATCATTGAGAAATGAAAGATGTGAAAGTTAAAACTTACCTTGAAAGCTGTTGAGCTGTTACCTAATTGTTAGGAGGTTTGTGGAGCACTGGCTGTCGCTAATGTCCTGCTCCTCGTGTTGTACGTGTGACGTCTTAGAGGAGGGGAGTGGATTTGAGAAGGCGGGGCTATGGGTATGTGATTGGCGCTTGGGGAGGAGTTGTGTGTATTGGAGGGAGAATAGGGGCATGATGAGTTGAGCGGCTTAGTGGGGGTGCTTGGAGAGCTTGTTTTGAGAACGTTAACAAGTCTTTTGTCTTTCAGATTTAAACTATTGAGCGAAAATATTAATTGTTCATAAAGAGGGCTTCGGTTGTCTATTGGATCAATTAAATTTTTATTCTTATTATATTTTTGGTCCAAAAAAATGTATAAATTTTCGAACTCGGTCATGAGCCTGCCTTTATCTAGTCTTTTTAAAATTTGGAGATCCTACGCTACGCTATGTCGATGACACACTAGCAATAATAGACAAAAGCTGCAACAATAGTGAAGACATACTAACTTACTTAAACAGCCTTGATAATTGCATCAAGTTTACTAAAGAAGATGAGGACAATAATTTCATCAATTTTTTAGACATTACAATCACCAGGATTTTAAACAATTTCGATTTCCAGATTCACAGAAAACCTTCATTCACTCCCACAACCATAAAACAAAATTCTCTTCACCCACAATCGCACAAACAAGCCTCATTTTACAGTTTTGTGTACAGAGTGTTAAAAATTCCCATGTCAACCGTCAGTTTAAAAAAAGAAATAAGGTAAGTACCATAAAAGAAATAGCTGTTTTCAATGGATACAATCCCTCAATCACACAGAAAATAATCAATAAAGTGAAATTGAAATTGACCACAAACCTCTCCCCAATAAAAATTAATAAGCCTAAATATGCATCATTCACCTACATTAACCCCATTATACATCAAATCGCTACCCCTTTAAAAAACATGATATTAGGGTAGCCTATAAGACCCATAATTCTAATCAAAAGCTATTTTTCAACAACAATAAGATAAACTCGGACAACAATAAATTTTCGGGCTCTGGCATTTATAGACTGAAATGTGCTGAATGTAACAGTTCATATATCGGTCAAACTGGGAGAAGCTTTGCAATTAGATATGCAGAACATTTCAATGCCCAAAAGCACAATAAACACTCAGCCATGAGCATCCATATGAAAGACACCGGACATAGCTTTACCACAATCGAACAGGATCTCCAAATTTTAAAAAGACTAGATAAAGGCAGGCTCATGACCGAGTTCGAAAATTTATACATTTTTTTGGACCAAAAATATAATAAGAATAAAAAATTTAAATGATCCAATAGACAACCAAAACCCTCTTTATGAACAATTAATATTTTCGCTCAATAGTTTAAATCTGAAAGACAAAAGACTTGTTAACGTCCTCAAAACAAGCTCTCCAAGCACCCCCACTAAGCCGCTTAACTCATCACACCCCTATTCTCCCTCCAATACACACAACTCCTCCCCAAGCGCCAATCACATACCCACAGCCCCGCCTTCTCAAATCCACTCCCCTCCTCTAAGACGTCACATGTACAACACGAGGAGCAGGACATTAGCGACAGCCAGTGCTCCACAAACCTCCTAACAATTAGGTAACAGCTCAACAGCTTTCAAGGTAAGTTTTAACTTTCACATCTTTCATTTCTCAATGATTTCCCCTTTTTTTCTCTTTTCCCGTCATTTCACTTAACTACTTAAGACAAATCCTCCACTTTCAGATTTCCCTCACATGTAGGACAGCTCAAACACCGATTGCACTGCACAACATTTTCGACCGTTGCCCATTTAACCAACAACTGACTTTCCCACACTTCAACAACAAAATATACGCAAACCTTTAGTCAACTAGGAAGAACCTAATGATGTTTTTAACTATCTTCATTTGAAGCCGGTGTTGTTTTAACTCTGTCTTAGCACAGCATCATTTTATAATCAACAAAAGCTGTTCACTTGCACTGTGCACTCCATTCAAATAGAGAGTGACCAACAGAGTTGACTACCTCATGAATCCTAGGGGGAATTATTTTGGTTGGAGCCAAATTACAAATAGACAAATTAGAATGTTTTACCTCATCAATTTTAACAATTATAAATAAGTGTACAGTAATTATAAATTGTGTTTTATTTTGCCAACATTTGTATATACTACGTAGAACTACCATCGAACTCAATATCATATAGACTTTGATTACTTTCATTTTTATACTGTGCGTATGATGGCCTCATTTTAATATTAAGAAACCACTAGCGTATTTTACTATGTGTAACTAGTCTATTGTTATTTTGTTTAGGATAGGACTTTGTACGTGTTTTTTAATGTATTCTTTCTTACATATTATGTTCATAATTTCCAACCAGACGTCTGGTTTAATTTTGAGGTGCTTTGATATGACTGATGATGCCCCACATGGAGGGCGAAACATGTCTCCATTTTAACGATGTTTAACTAAAAATGTTAACATCCTGTAATGCATTGAATAGGTTGGAGTCCAATAAATTCTCTTATATTATTATTTGGAATTTTGTCTTCATATGTTAAATGGTTTCGGAGGAAGGAAGGGATATATTTATTTTCAGACCTTAACCCCTGTTTAACTCTCTGAGAGGTTAAATTTGTTTCAAACCTTCTGTTATTTAACACTTTGGATATCATTAAAAATTTTAACTTCGTAATTCAGTTTCATAGAAATGACTATTTTTGTCTTTTTTGAAGGTGCTCAGATATGGCAGCCTCGTCTCAGTAGATTTACTGGCACGCAATAGAACTGCTGTGGGACTAAGTTCCAGCACTTCGGCATCTCCGAAAACCATAAAAGTATTTAGTGAGACGTAAAGTCAATAACATTATTATTAATATTTTTGTCATCATTCTTCACCCCTCAGGGGTGGATTGTTTAAGACCATTTTTTATTTAAAATTTAAGATGTAGAAGTTCATGTGTATTGAGGGCAGCACCCATCTCTGATAAAAATCAAGATGAAACCTCCTATTATATGTACTGAGCTTGTGGAATTTGATTAGTAATTTGAGAGGTTTAGACCTTTAAAAATTTGACATTCAACATGCACAACAATATGTAGGTACCATAAATGGTATATGTTCTCAAAATATGTTCTGCCAGTCATGTACTAAGTGTATTTCAATTAAACCCCTGACATTTTTTTTCTGGCAATAAAGAAAAGGAATCAGAAATTCAGTCAAGTATCATGGCTGTTGTGAAGACTTAGTATAAGAACTTCAGCAATTTCTGTATGATCCCAATTGCTATATATGTGAAATATTTTGAATTATATCATATTTGACACCTACAACATCCAAAGTTCTTGTAGAATCACAAATTCTATGTCAAACAGTTTGAAGGGATGAATAATTTTGTCATAATTCTTCACCCCTAGCCAAAATCCCTTAAGGGTGTTTGTTTTAAGACCACTTCTTATTAAAAATATAAGGCATATAGGAGCAATGTTTATGTGAAGTTCCAACATTGTGTGTCAAACGGTTTCAGAGAAATTAATATTTTTGTCATCAGCACCAAACCTTGGTCATAACCCATTAGGAATCTACAGTATTGTTTCAAGACCACTTATTTAAAATGTAAGACATTGAGGAGTAACCACCATGTGAAATATTTTAACTACGTATGTCAAGCAATTTCAGAGAAATGGATATTTATTTCATCAGGTCTTACTCCTCAGTCAAAACCCCTAAGGGGTGTATTGTTCTAAGACCAGTTCTTATTTAAAATCTATTCTTTATAGGAGCAACCATAATGTGAAATTTCAACCTCATATGTCAGTCAGTTTCAGAGATGAATACTTATGTCTTTAGGCCGGTCAAAACACCTTAGGGGTTTACTATTTTAAGACCATGTTTCATTTAATATCTAAGACATATAGGAGCAACCGTCATGTGAAATGTCAAACTCATATGCCAAATGGTTTGAGAGAAAGGAATATGTCGTCAGCCCTTCCCCCACACCCCACCCCCTCACCCCCAGTCAAAACCCCTTAGGGGTGTATTTTGTTATGATCACGTTTTATGAGGAACCATCATGTGAAATTTCAACCTCGTGTGTCAAACGGTTTCAGAGAAATTAATATTTTTATTTTTGAATATTAACCCCCACTCAACCCTTAAGGGCTGAATTTCATTTTTAAACTTGAATTTAACATCTAGTATGGTACACAAAGAAGCAATCATTGAGTGAAATTTCAGTTTTGTTTTGTGATTGGTTTCGGAGTAATAAATATTTTGGTTTTCAGGATTTTACAATTTCATCCTCTTAGAGGTGGAATTTTGTGAAACCTTTCTTAGTGGATGCCTACACTGTCTGTAATAGAAATCCCCAAAATTTTATTTGTGTATGTCGAGTAGTTTTGCCTCAGCGTTGATTGACAGTCAATCAGGACATAGCCTTTTATATATAGAATTAGAATTAAGGATAACATTTGTATATATGATGAGATTTGTCGAAGTACTGGTACTGGTATATTAGATGTTAATATGTAACAAAGTCAGAAGCTGGCCCAGTTGTGTAGCGCAGGTATTAATAGTTAGGAGTGTGGACATGCTTCGCAATATCCACTGCCCAACAGCAAGGTGGTACATGACACCATGAGGTGAACAGTTACAGAAGCATTATGTCGCCGTTGTGAAGCAGGAACAATTTAAACAAAGCATCATCACGTGTCAGCTTAGCAGAGAGACTGTTGTCTGGTTGTCCAATGAATGTCCAGAAGAGGAGACTCGTAGTACGAGAAGCCACGTGACCTTGCAAGTTTATAAAAGGGCTTTTCCTTGGAAAAGGCATTTTATAACCTGATAATCTTCTGGTCGATTAACTTCTAACATCTGTGAGTCTCAGATTTCATATCTCAGAAATCTAACACGTCCTCATTTGAAGGATGTTCTGGACCAAGTCTAATCTCATATGATTTGACATCGTGATGGGATAATTGAATAACCTCCATCCAATTATTTAAACAATTGAATGAGTTTCAAATATCATTTAATACTTTTAATAATCAAATAATCTCCATCCGATTACTAAATAATTGAATAAAATAATCAAATTAGTTTCAAATATCGTTCACTTGTATCGCATACAACAGATACATCATGACTAAAGATTTTGGTTTAAGTGTGTTGGATAGATAATAGATTGAAATAAGCAAATAGATGAATCAAATACACTATTTGGATAACTGTTATGAAAAATAGGAATGCTCCTTTTTTCAAACGAATCTCCAAATATTGAAACTAAGTGAGTGCATGAATGAACTGTCTTAATCAGTGGTAGAATGTCGTCCTCCAGATCCCAAGATAGTGGGTAAAAACCTGGCAGAGATAGTCGGATATTTGAAAGACAGGAAGAAGTCCAGTCGACCGACACTCCATGTCCTATGATGTTGGCATGTAGAAGATCTCTGGTAATACATTTGGTGTTTACCCGACAACACTCAATAAAACTCAGCCATAGACGCCCAAGAGAGATTCGGTTTACTCTACCATCTAGCAGGCCTAGAGTATAACGGAACGCCGAAATTGACGAGCAGACAGCCAGATGGTGTTGAATTAAAATGTCTGCACAATTTAACTGAGGCCATACAGTTATTATTATTAATTTTATATCTGTAAAAATAAGTTATTTAAGTAAATAATGGAAGTAAGCCCCAATATTACCAATTGACAATTTATTTTAACAAGCAGCAGGCAATGTGCCTACTTTAATTTTATGTCAAAGGAGAAAAAGTAGCTTTAAAACCACAGCAAAGTATTTTAATAATAATAATAATAATAATAATAATAATAATAATAATAATAACAACAACAACTGTGTCTCATTCAGCAACCATTATTTTCCCCTGGGTTAGGGTGGTAGGGTAACGTTCACAGTATTCCCTGCCTGTCATAAGCGGTGACTAACGTGGGCTTCAGAGTCTCTTAAATGATTTAAGAAAAGACTAGGTAAACACGTGATAAGCGATCTGGCACCTGATTGATTGCCCTAAATGCATATCATTGGTGATTGATTGATTGATTGATTGATTGATTGATTGATTGATTGATTGATTGATTGATTGATTGATTGATTGATTGATTGATTGACGGAGTAAATGCGCAAGTGTGGGTTGGTGACCACGGGTCCCCTAGCTGAATCCAGGCATTGCTTCCACTCACTTGCACCCGGCTCCTTCCTTTATTCTATCCTAACCAACCTTCTACAGTCAAATCTTGTTCTTTTCAGACCCTGATGGGTATCAGCTTTCCAAAGCCAAGGCAGTCTTTCATTTTCACACCTTTCGTGGCCCTTGTCTTTCTTGGTCGATACTGCCATTTTTTGAAGTGTCAGACACCTTCCATTTTTCCCTCTGATTAGTACTAATAGAGGATGGTCGCTCAGTTGTACTTTCTCTTAAAACACTTATCACCACCACCACCACCACCACCACCTTTCCCTTCATTGTTTTCACACCTTATTGATTGGTCTTGACCATTTACACATTTTTTCGGCTGGGGAAAGAACCACTGTCACAAAACATCACCATCATCTCCATAATCAGTATTGCCACCTCTAGTGATCTGGGTCTTTTTGAAGTCATTTAGCAACAGAATTTCAAAGATAGCGACTAGCGACTTTCCCATTTAGAGAAAATTCTGGCAAATTTTAATTTATGAGTTAATAAATTTGGTGAGCCAAGTAGTCAGCACTAGCATTGCGCTTCGCGTAATCAAGTGGGCATGTGATGCAATATATTACATAGAAGATGATTGCCCAGTTGTACTTTCTCTAAAACAATAATCACCACTACCACCACCTGCAATATATTAATCTATGCATTCTAAGTAATGGTATCTGAGTGCATGACCGCAGCTGTTTCTGGTCTAGACACAGCTATGATATAACTCATTCACACGTGTGGAGCATGTGTTCGTATTATTTTCTGAAGGCTTGTCAGAGACCGATCTTCTCACCCACACACTTCCTGTAAGGGAATGGAGATAGGCAATTTTAATTCCCCTATGATGAGATTCATGAGTTGATGACAACCCCCCCTCCCCCCATGACACTACAGCGCTTGAAAGGCCTTGGTCTACCGAGCCACCGCTGCTCAGCCCGAAGGCCTGCAGATTACGAGGTGTCGTGTGGTCAGCACGACGAATCCTCTCGGCCGTTATTCTTGGCTTTCTAGACTAGGGCCGCTATCTCACCATCGGGTAGCTCCTCAATTCTAATCACTTAGGCTGAGTGGACCTTGAAGCAGCCCTCTGGTCCAGGTAAAAATCCCTGACCTGGCCGGGAATCGAACCTGGGGCCTCCGGGTAAGAGGCAGGCACGCTACACCACGGGGCCGGCGAATTGATGACAACATTTAGATTTATTTCAATCGATTATTTTGAAACCATTCACTATTCGATTACCTCGTTCGTTCGAATGAATAATCGAAAAGATAATTGAATGGAAAATAATTTAATAACCGAAACATAATCGAATAAAATGAAATAATTGAATACGCTATTATTTTGTATTTGATTATCCCATCACTAGTTTGATATAACTTTGCCGTAATGGCAAATCAATTTATAACGAGAGTTGAGACTATGCGCAGTACTGTTAGTTCAATCTGTCTCAAATGTAAGGAGTAGAACATGTGAAACTATCATTAGTAAGCGGTATGCCTAATTATTTCAGGCAATGCATATGGCTAGTCTTTTCATTGACAAACCAAGGACAGTTCATCTGGTGGTATTAGAACACCAACATGAAAGCTAAACAACAGGACTGGTTCAACAACTTCCCCTTACATAAGTAGAAACACTGCACGAGCGAACGAGCAAAGGCCACTGATGTCCAAAACCTAGAAGGTAGTTCGAGCAGCACACCAGGCTGTTCCAAGGTAACGCGAGTCAGAGGAGTTCATACAACATTTCAAACAAACGTGTTTTTGTCCAGTGGACTGTAATTTCAAATAGATGCCAGCAGCTTCATTTTATTGCTATTTCAGAGTTAATATTCAATTACATTGTAATGGCAAATCTTAATAATTTCAGATTTAATTCACAGAATATAACTTTGTTTTGTTTGAGTAAATGAATTATTTTGTGTAGTAAAACCTTACGTAATCCTAAATTCAGGGTAGAAATCTAACCACCATATTCTCTTCCAAAACCTGCATTATGGTATGTTGCCACATAAGTCTATTACCCCACACCTTAGAGATACTATAAGAGTCATGCTTTACCTAATAATTACTTTTATGAGTAACTGGCACCCATTAATTACCAGAATAACTGAACATTTGTTTAATGTATGTCAATCAATCTAATAGTGGTTGCAAGAAGAGTATATAATAATAGTCATGACAAATTTAATGTAAATAAGGCCAGAGTCGTTGATCATATTCATCCACTAGAGTACAGTCAATAAATTAGTTTCTTGTCTTGCACACCACAAACCTCCGCTCAACAGTGGAGCTAACAAGTTCATTAATAAGGATGAGCATAGTGCACACCACAAACACCTCAAAAATGTTTGGAATATTGTGGGATTAGGCATGTTACATGGTAGGGCATGTCTAGTTCTGTTGTAAGTGTAAGGTGGTAGAGAGCATTGTATACACACAAGTAATTCAATTGCTTGTTTATAATACAACAGATTTTTCTGCCTACGGTCTGTGTCGAGTCTGGGGTGAACAATGGATTTTAGGTGAAGACCGATACAGTGCAGTATGGGCTAATGTTTATGTTTCATTTACAAGCGCTCTTCCCAGTTTGACAGAGTCAGAATAGTGGCATTGATTCAGGGTGGACATACACAAGTAGCAGTATCACTCATTGTAGGGGTTACCCAAAATGCAGTGTCAAATATGTGAAGAAAGTACCACAAGACTAATGGTTTGAATGACAGATTGAGGGAACGCTGAACACGGGTGACAATGCCACGTCTAGAGCGGTGTATCTGTGTAACAATGCAGAGGTAACCAACTTTGACTGCTCAACAATTAGAAGACTTCTTGAGGGCAACTGGTCTGTGTGTCTGCATAAATTGCACATAACTGGCCGTATTGTGCCCGATTAAAGTCATTTCAACCAATGAAACGTGTTCTACTAGACATCGCCATCATATTAAGAAGATGGGCCATCCAACATTTTAGTTGGGAGTTGAATGAATGGGATAATACAGTATCATGTTTGCAGATGAAACACAAATATCACTTTGGCCAGATATATGATGACAAAGGGTGCGGAAACATGAAGGACTCTGTGGAAAGTACCAGCATATTCAAGAGGTACGCACATTTGGAGGTGGTGATATAATGTTTTGGGCATGGCCATCATGCACCTTTGATACCAATTCAAGAGACATTAACTGCCCAGGTATGCCAATGCAATTCTTCGACCATTTGTACAACCCTTTATGGATGAATATGTTGCTAAATTCATTTTCGGTCAACAACAATACTCGCCCTCATCTAGGTGCATCAGTGAGGAACTTCAACCATATGAACTGGCCAGCTAATTCACTGGACATGAACTGCATGGGATATGTTGAAAATGACTGTTTTTGATTGTCCACAACCAGTAGCAGTGACTTCCACCCCCTCCTCCCCACTTTGTGGAGAAAATGTTACATTTTTATTCCATTTTAGGCAGCTGAAACTAGTAATTATTAGAACAAGTAATTCGTACAAGCCCTGTTGTCTTCCTTTATTTTCTTTAATTATTAACAAAATTATTACCATAAAGTCGGTTACTTTGTGACAGCTTTTAGTGTTTTTTGAAAATAAAAGCGTATATATACATTTGCACTCTTTCAGTGGTGCAATTCCAAAACTAAAACCTTTATCTTTAATCAAGGAAGTTATGGTTGCATTTTCTTGCGTGCATTACAAAATATTTTCAAAATAAAATATCTCAAATTTACCCCATGTGACATCTAAGTTCTTCATGGAAAACATTGAGATACAGTCTCCCTATCACTAAGTTAGACCTCAGTGAACCAATGGATACTACATACAAGGAGAAAATAAAAAGAATCAATTGTATTAAAACAATATTATTGCCCAACATTACGAACACAACATTAATTTCAGAAACACAATCACATGAAAGAAAAAGATAACTTGCTTCTCAGCTTGTTATAGTGCATGGCAACTGTAGTTTTCCTCGTCAAACATTTCCATTTTTGGCACATCAAAGATCTCTCTTCTGCCTCTTTGTATGGGTTTGTTAATTCTCATAAATACTTCACTGTTCTCGTAAAATATCTCATCCTTCTCCCTTGGTCATTTCCACTGCTTTCCAAACTGTTTCATGACATTTACATGAGCGCCATTTTCTGTTGCATTTGTTATTATTCCTGGAAAGAATTTCCCCTCAAAAATCACAATGACAAAATTTCCAGTTGTTTTATCACTCTCTTGGAAAACTGGAGCAATATTTCCCTCTCTATCAGATGACAATTCTCCGTTTGGTGCGCTGTCATCACTGTCTTCATGTGGAACATCTTCCATGTCACTGCTGTCCGAGGAATAACTTGAATGTCTGCATTTTCTTTCTGGCTGCTTTCTTGTGGAAGTTTGAGGATCATTTGAAGTGGATGGTTGAGGATCATTTGAAGTCACTTCATCCAGGATAGCACTGCCTGCTATGCTCTTTCCAGCAGCCACGTTCAGTCGTGTCTTTCTTCTAGTTTGACGGGTTTGTGTTGCATCATCTCTTGTTTTCTGGAGATGCTCAATGAAGATGTTTCCAACAATTTCTTTAACACTGTTGTCTTCAGATATAACGCGACTGCATAATCTGTTAAGAACCACCTCACAATTTAAGGGATATATTACTGTTTTCCTGAATCCCAATTGTAGATTTTCTCTTCCTTTCTCCTTCAATTTGTCCATCAGCAGTGCCAAAAAATGAGGGAACTCATCCTTCGGAACAGAAGTGAACCGACTTCCTTGAGCAGTCTCCTTCCATGTGTTGAGAACTTTCCTCCAAATCTCCTTCATTGGACGAAAGTAGGCCAAATCAAGTGACTGAAGGAGGTGCATAGAATGTCGTGGCAAAGCAATGAAACAAATATCATTCGCTTTACATACCCGAATTACCTCCATATTCATGCGAGAACTCAAATTGTCTCCAATGATTACCTTACAGCCAGCTTGACGCTTAAATATTGGAAGTAGAATGTTCATAAACCAGTCTTCAAAACTCTGCAAATCAAACCAACCCGAGTTGGTGCGATTGCATCTCGGATTAAGTGGTCCATTTTCCATCCATGTAGACCACAGTTTCTGAGACTTGTTGTTAACGTAAAGTGGGGCAAGTTGTCCTTCAGCGTTCCCACAAATCATTAAAGACATACATGCCTTCGATGCATTGCGAATTGTCTCTGGATACTTTGTACCCTTTTTTGTGAAAACTTTCTTTGAGCCTGGGTCGTCCACGAGGTTGGTTTCATCAAAATTCCAGATATTGGAGGCTGGAATTCCTTGCAGTTCTACCTCCAAGTTATCAAAGAACTCATTGAAAACTTGTTCATCTATAGCTGCTCTGCCGTGAGAAATATTTTTGGCAAATCATTGAGTCAGCTCTTTATGTCGTGTCGTCTGCTACAGGCAAGTTGTTCTTGAAACAATCGATTCTTCGTCCTCTGCGGTCTAAATACAATTTTACCACACACCGCAAGTCGTATGTTGTGCCGGGAAATCCGAACGTGCCGGCCCCGTGGTGTAGGGGTGGTGTGCCTGCCTCTCGCCCGGAGGCCCCGGGTTCGATTCCCGGCCAGGTCAGGGATTTTTCTCTTGACTTGAGGGCTGGTTCGAGGTCCACTCAGCCTACGTGATTAGAATTCAGGAGCTATTTGACTGTGAGATGGCGGCCCCGGTCTCGAAAGACCAGAATAACGACTGAGAGGATGCGTCGTGCTGACCACACGGCCCCTAGTAATCTGCAGGCCTTCGGGCTGAGCAGTGGTCGCTGGGCCGGCCGAAGCCCTTTCAAGGGCGTAAGTGCCGTGGGGTTTGGTTTTGGAAATCCGAACGTGGACATGACAACTGAATGACCAGCAAATGCATGTTCTTCCTCATCACTGAAGAATTTGGTCTGCGATGCGACATCGGATGTTTTGCTTTTAATTTCATCCACAGAATGTTCCTACGAATACCGTACTTTACCGCAGCGCTACGGAGTGAAATCTTATTTTTCTTAATTTCCTCCAAATATCTTGGACAGTTTCTTCTGTGTAGTTCCTATATGGGCGGGAACCAACTCGGGTACTCGGCGGATGTATTTCCGCGCCATCTTCGGTCCTGAAATGTAACAATTTTTCATTGGTATTATTTGTTATCCTTAAAACTCTTTGGATTCTATGCTATAAACATTAACTGCTTTGATTTATGTCTAATACTCCCTGAATTAGGTGTTATTAACTCTTTGGAATCACTTTGGAACATTCTACACTTGTGTAGCACCAAATACAGTAGAAACAATACGCGACAATCAGCGAGATATCGAGGGACAGCTATTAGAGCTCTCTCTAGCGGATAGACCTGAGAACTACTGATTCTGTCATAAGAGCACGTGTATTTCTGTGTGAAGTTTTGGTGTTATTTATGCGTTTTCAGTGAGTTGACATAATTAAATAGTAGCGTGTGTCATTCCTTGATATCTCCTCTCAACAAGTGGAGAAAGGTATGCGCTGTTTGACTGCAGTAACTATGAAGTAGAGAAGAATGCGCGGTCTTTCTTTGGCTTCTCTCATGACAAGAAAATGTAAGTAATATTGTGTTTGCTTATATATTCTTCCAGTGACAAAGAGATTTTTATAGTACTTCATAATCTTCTGACCTGCCCGACCCATATTTTAACTGACTTAAAATATAATACGCATATTTTATTGTATAGTGCAGCAGTTAACCTTCAATACCGATGTGTTGTTGTAGGTGTGATCTGTGGGTTTTGAAATATCACAGAAGTGATTTGGATAAGGTGTACAAGAAAGATGGGACGTTACGCTTATATAAGAACACGGCCGACTGGATCCCTCGCTGCGCTCCTATACCGGCCTTGACATACGCTTGTGAAGCCCAGCATAAAGCTGTAATTGGAAAGTTTCACCGTTATGCCGCTGGAGCGCTGGCCAACTCCCCACTGACAGGGAGCTGTATACCGCAAACTGCCCCATTTCCAGTTTTATTTATATGGTTTTGCTGTCGTAAATGTTGGCGATGTGTTCGCAATGAGGTGCTTGTTGGCTTGATATTGAGATCTGATAGTTATGCGCAAGTGAGTTTTTTTAAATTGTGATTATATTTTTTAAATTGTGTTTACAAATCTTGGAATTTCTGACATTCTTGTGCACCTCTCCGTACTTCGAGCAGAAATTTTATGGAAACAAGAACAAAGTGATTTCTCGCTGTAACTTCGTCCTGAACAAGGATTTTAATTTATGCGCTAATTCGTTTTTAAATGGTATAGTGATATGCTTTTCTTTAACTGTGTTAGGAAATATTCGAATATATATTGCTGTGTGCCTTTTTTGTATTCCGAACAGGAAAAAAGGAGCAAAGGGAAACTATCATTTCACGAATTCTCTGTAGATCAGGACAAAACTACGGAGTGGCTAAAAGCAGGTAGCACTCTCATCTTAGTTTTCCGTTTCTACGCATTTCAGGTATTTACCTTCGTTTTTCTTTCTTTCTTTCTTTCTTTCTTTCTTTCTTACTCTGTTTACCCCTCCAGGGTTGGCTTTTATCTCGGACTCAGTGAGGGATCCCACCTCTACCACCTCATGGGCAGTGTCCTGGAGCGTGAGACTGCGGGTCGGGGGATACAACTGGGTAGAATGACCAGTACCTCGCCCAGGCGGCCGCTACTTCTATGCTGAACAGGAGCTTTTTGTAAGGGATTGTAAGATTGGAAGGCATAGACAAGGAAGAGGGAAGGAAGCAGCCGTGGCGTTAAGTTAGTTACCATCCCGGCATTTGCTTGGAGGAGAAGTGGGGAAACTATGGAAAACCACTTCGAGGATGTCTGAGGTGGGAATCGATAACCTCCTCTACACAGTTGACCTCCCAAGGCTGAGTGGACTCCGTTCCAGCCTTCGTACCACATTTGAAGTTTCGTGGCAGCGCCAGGAATCGAACCCGGGCCTCCGGAAGTGGCAGCTAATCACGCTAATCAGGTATTTTTATCCATGAATCTTTCTTTCATAGAATAATCCTTTAGGCGGTGTCGTATTTGCCATATGACAGCAACTCAACACATTTTTATCCAAGATAATCTGAACTTTAACATTTAAACATTGACAAGTAAGAATCACTACTGCAATGACGGTAAGGCCAACGTATGAAGTGTTGTTACCTGAGCAATGGGGCCGGTGACCTAGATGTTAGGCCCTTTTAGACAACAACAAGCATCATCATCATCGAGGAGAGGACAGTTTACAATTTATTTACTTAAAATACTTTTCTCTCACTAAATTGCCGGGCTGAGTGGCTCAGACGGTTTAGGCGCCGGCCTTCTAACCCCAACTTGGCAGGTTCGATCCTGGCTCAGTGCGGTGGTATTTGAAGGTGCTCAAATACGACAGCCCCGTGTCGGTAGATTTACTGGCACGTAAAAGAACTCCTGCGGGACTAAATTCTGGCACCTCGGCGTCTCCGAAGACCTTAAAAAGTAGTTAGTGGGACGTAAAACAAATAACATTATTAATCTCACTAAATTTTTATTTAAATTCTTCTTCCTCTTTTTTCGTTATTTGTTTTACGTCGCACCGACACAGATAGGTCTTATGACGCCGGTGGAATAGGAAAGGGCTAGCAGTGGGAAGGAACTGGCCGTGGCCTTAATTAAGGTACAGCCTGATGTGAAAATGGGAAACCACGGACTCTAGGGCTGCCGACAGTGGGGTTCGAACCCACTATCTCCCGGATGCAAGCTCACAGCTCACACCTGCACGCCGCGTGGCCAACTTGTTCCACCCTACTACATTGCAAGTAAAAATGATTGCCTGAATTTAGCACGGCCAACTTGCCCAGTATTTTATATTCTAGTGAAAGGTATGAATGAAATGTAATCAGAAACTATATATATACTGAAATTAAAATTTACACATGTTTGAGGCAAAATATTTGTGTTATGCATACAACGAATATAGAAAATTTAAGACTTTTATGTTTCGTGCAGCCCTCTTGCTGAGAGCAGCGCTTGAAGAATTTTAAAACTCTAATTGAACAATGACTCTTAATCTCAATATTAACATCAGAAGACAAAAGTATTGTGGTAAGTTCTGCTATGTACCGTATCTAAATGCCATGATAATAAAAACGATTACTATTACTCCTCACAATTAAGGAACGTCAGTTGGACTACTCCATCCTCCGCAGTTTCATTTTACGACGTTATTTTGGCACATATCAATGAAAGTAGGCTTTAGGATTAATCATTTTAACAACATTAGTCAATGTAACATACTATTTTATCCCCTAAATTAAGATACATCGGCAATCAGAGTCAATATCAGAACGTCAGCTGGACTATGTCATCTCCCCGCAGTTTCATTTCACTACATCATTTTGGCAAATATCAACGAAAGTAACCCTTAGGATTAATCATTTTTTACAGTATTAACCTACGTAACATTCTCCATAACTCTAAATTACGATAAATCGGCAATCAAAGTCAATATATTTTCCAAAAAGAAGTATGCATTTCTACCGCAAATAGGTCGGCCGCCAGCGCCACGTGTCGAGCTGCAATGCCATCTCTATGTTATTCTGTGCTCGGTGAACACGACTTACAAACAATTTGCCGCTAGATTGCAGCACCAGACGTACCCAGTTATCGCGTGAATACAGCTAGATAAGCATACAAGCAAAATTTTAAATCTGAAAGTAACAGAAAAATTAAAGAATTGTACACATAAAGTGGTGCTCTAGAGAGTGATAGCTTCAGGACTTTTCGAGAAAGAGATTTCGACGAACAAGAAAACTGCAAACTTTGTCTATGTGGTACTTCCCTACATTACTAAGTAGAGGTTTCACGAATTTGGCCACCACAGTTTCTAACACAAGTTCCTGGTGCTTATTGTTTCTAAAACATTTTAAAATCTTACAGTGGCACAAAGAGGGTAGAATATAGTTTTTTATAGTCTGGAGCAGACTTGCAGATTTCTTGCAGTACAGTAGAGCTGCCTCAACAAATTTCTGTAGCCCCATAATTAGGCCAATAAATCGCTGCTGGGGATAGCGCAGGCCTCCTCTATCAGACTGATTAAGTTCATCAATGGGGATGCATTAACTGAGGTGGAAACGTTACTCAAGCACGTGCTGCATTGTTTTCTCTTCGATTACACGCACTAAATAACCACACGCTAATGCATGGGAAGCAGTTTCCAAAGTGACATGCACTGATTCAGGGGGCTCACGAACATCTTCCAGTAAATCAAGTAGGTACATACTCAGCGGACATCACGGGTTCTGTTTTGTCAAGTCCGGGAGAGGATACTGAGGCAGAAAATTTTGAATTTTGCTTGTGGATAACGTTAGCACCATCGGTGGACATTAAAATACCGGATTTCAGAATTCTCTTTATGGAATTCTGAGTAGCCCGAGAGTCAGTCATGTCATTGCACCCTTCTCCCATTCTTATAGAACTAAACATGGCTTCAACTGGATCTCCTGAAAAAGTCCGTGTCATGGAATGAAATACCACGACATTCTGGTTTCCCTTTCTTTAATTTGCAGAAAGGCACGCAGCAGTACACCATTTTCACTGTAAACAAATACAGTACTACTACTACTACCCTATTTCTCGCTATTTCATTCCGACAGTTCAGGAGCCGGTTGTTGCTGCCACCTGCTGTGGGTATTTGTAAACGGAGTATTTCATTTAGTGCCATGTTAAAATGTTGTAATGAGCAGGCAGTATAAGCAGCCATCGGATGCAGATCGAGCAGGCAGTGAGAAAAACACGCGCGGTGTCAAAGCTCACAGAATTTATAGCTCTATTTCAAGATAAAGTTGAAACCAAGTCCGAAAAGGTACTAATAGGTGGCAGCCAACGAGTTAGAAAGAGTCCTCTTTCTAGCTCGTTGGTGGCAGCATGTAGTATACTTTAGAACACTGCCTGCTCGATCTGCATCAGATGGCTGCTTATACTGCCTGCTCATTCCATACTCAAACGTGAAACACGACTTACAAACAACCTGCCGCTAGATCGCAGCACCAGACGTACCCATTTATCGCGTGAATACAGCTAGATAAGCATACAAGCAAAATTTAAAATCTGAAAGTAACAAAAAAATTAAAGAATTGTACGCATAAAGTGGTGCTCTAGGAAGTGATAGCTTCAAGACTTTTCGAGAAAGAGATTTCGTCGAACAAGAAAACCTGGAAACTTTGTCTGTATGGTACTTCCCTACATTACTAGGTAGAGGTTTCACGAATTTGGTCACCACAGTTTCTGGCACAAGTTCCTGGTGCTTACTGTTACTAAAACCCTGTAAAATCTTACAGTGGCACAAAGAGGGTAGAACATCGGGCAAGTTGGCCGTGCGCGTAGAGGCGCGCGGCTGTGAGCTTGCATCCGGGAGATAGTAGGTTCGATTCCCACTATCGGCAGCCCTGAAGATGGTTTTCCGTGGTTTCCCATTTTCACACCAGGCAAATGCTGGGGCTGTACCTTAATTAAGGCCACGGCCGCTTCCTTCCAACTCCTAGGCCTTTTCTATCCCATCGTCGCCGTAAAACCTATCTGTGTCGGTGCGACGTAAAGCCCCTAGCAAAAAACAAAAGAGTGTAGAACATAGTTTTTTATAGTCTGGAGCAGACTTGCAGATTTCTTGCAGTACGGTAGAGCCGCCTCAACAAATTTCTGTAGCCCCATAATTTGTTGCCGGGGATAGCGCAGAACTCCTCTATACGACTATCTGATTAAGTTCATCAACGGGGATGCATTAACTGAGGTGGAAACGTTACTCAAGCACGTGGTGCATTGTTTTTTCTTCGATTACACGCACTAAATAACCACACACTAATGCATGGGAAGCCGTTCCCAAAGTGGCACACGCCGACACACACGGCTCATGAACATCTTCCAGTAAATCAAGTACGGTACATACTCAGGGAATAATAATAATAGACTGCCTGTTAGGCGACTTGTATATCTGAAGATGAAAGCCCTACCTAGGATGATTTCTAATGCTGAAGATGCCACACACACCCCAGCCCCGAGCCACTGGAATTAACCAATTTTCTAAATAGGCCCTACTTGCGTAAATAATAATAGTAATAAAAAGAGCAGTATATTGACACGATTGTATACTGCTAGCAAAAGACTCGTAATGGAATCTTAATCTGCTTACCCTCCAGGGTTGGCTTTTCCCTCGGACTCAGTGAAGGATCCCACCTCTACCGCCTCAAGGGCAGTGTCCTGGAGCTTCAGACTCTGGGTCGGGGGGATGAAACTGGGGAGGATAACCTTTACCTCGCCCAGGCGGCCTCACCTGCTATGCTGAACAGGGGCCTTGGAAGGGATAGACAAGGAAGGGTGAAGGAAGCTCCCGGCATTTGCCTGGAGGAGAAGTGGGAAACCACGGAAAACCACTTACAGGATGGCTGAGGTGGGAATCGAACCCACCTCTACTCAGTTGACCTCCCGAGGCTGAGTGGACCCCGTTCCAGCCCTCGTACCACTTTTCAAATTTCGTAGCAGAGTCGGGAATCGAACCCGGGCCTCCGGCGTTAGCAGCTAATCACACTAACCACTACACCACCGTGGAATCTATGACAGCATATTATTCTGTTTTGTACCTTTACATTAACAGTACAGTGTCCCCAGATATTATATTACTTAGTATGTAATACTTCAAACCTTACGCTTACCATTTTCTGCAATGGTGTTTGAAGAGCTCTTGTTAGACGTCTCTGTGCTTGAATCCCTTCTCTTAATCATCGCTGAAATTAGCGGTTGTTTATAAGCTGGATAATCAGGGAAAGGGCTGGGTACAGATCCTGTTTTTAATTTTCACGTTTTGCTGGTCACTTTGAAATCGTCATTTACGAAAAGTAGACTGCAAACCACGGAATAATCAGAAGGAATCCATTTACTTCCCTTGCTGTTTCCTTCCCTGGATATAATAATTAACCACTTCCGACGCAATTGTGTACTTGAAGGTATATCATGGAATGAAATATCACGGCATTCTGGTTTCCCTTTTTTTGATTTGCAGAAAGGCACGCAGCAGTACACCATTTTCACTGAAAACAAGTACAGTCTATCTTATTTCCCGCTATTTCATTCCGACAGGTCTGGAGCCGGTTGGTGCTGCCACCTGCTGTGGGTATTTGTAAACGGAGTGTTTCATTTAGTGCCTTGTTAAAATGTTCTAATGAGCAGGCAGTATAAGCAGCCATCGGATGCAGATCGAGCAGGCAGTGCTTTAGAAATATTGGCAAAAGTTGCCTGCAGGACATTGTGCCAACCTATGAAATTAAAATATATGTGGTGATGCCTCACTGTCGCAAAGTACAGTACTTTACGGTAGCGGAAATACGCAAAAAATGGCGTTCGTCGCGGCTAACTGATTTGTATAGCGCCACATTAAGTAGTACACATTTTAATTATATAATCACACCGTACTTCTATTTAATTGTAATACATGTGTACTTACTGTTCCTTTGGTGAAAGTTTTATTGTATAGCATTGAATCAAAATTTCAACAACAAAAAACTATTATTACCGCAGTTAAGTTGGTAAACTGTCAACCTTTCCTCTCTGTCGAAATTCACTCAGAGTGCATTAAAAACTTATGATTTTGTAGCTTCTTTTTCAGTTTTGATATATATATATTCATAACCCTTCTCCCCGCTATATCCCACGAACTCGAGGACTTTCTGTTGTCCGTTCATTATTTTTACCCCCCTCCTCCACTACCGCACTTCTAATTCGCAATCGCCGCTACCGTCGACAAGCCGCGAAGACACTCCTAGACGGGGTGACCAACTCTCGCGTATTTCCCGGGATCTCCCGTATTTGACCTTATTTTTTCACGATCACCCAGATCCCGTATTTTCTGTCTCTTTGGGTGAATTTCTCCTGTATTTTTTCGTCAAGTAAAATCATTCAATTTCAATCATTTAAATTTTGCGTACCGGTACACGGTCAAAATTCGTTTAAATGTACGAGAGCAGACGCAATTTATTCTATATCGAGTTTTTTCTATCGATTATCTCGTATAGAAATGACCAACCAATGAGATAAAGTCTCCTTGTTAGTGCTGGCAAAGGAGCGGTAGGAGCGGAGGAATTGTTCGCGCAACATCAATCGGTATCTCCGATTACCTCCGTTGCCTCCGCTTCCTCCGCAAAAACCGTTATGCAAGGAAAGGAGCGGTAGGAACGGAGTAGTTTGTTTTAGTATGACCTATTTTAAGTAGAGTGTCAACGCGGTAGTGTTGATTTGAATGAAGAAACTACCGTACATTATATAATACTGATACATCATTTAATGTAACAACAATTCATAATTTTTGGTAGCCTACATTAAAGAGAATTATGTTTATAAAAAGGCAGCCTCATAGTAAATACATCCGAGTTCGGCTTAAGCCACGAAGGAGAGCGGACGCATTGAGTGGAGGGGCTCGGGAGTGGGAGTAAGGAGTGAGTGCTGAGTGCAGGAAGGTTGTGAGGAGTTTGACGACAATGACTGGAGTGGATCAATACAGGGCGACTATAGGAGGATGGCAGAGGAGAATGAAGAAAGAAGAAGTAAAATCAGGTAGGTGTAAAGTGGATTTGGTGATTTAAGGAGAATTAGTGTTAACAGCGGCGGTGGTTATAATGTTGCTATTGATTGGAGGGGTCGAGCCGAACCCAGGCCCGACATCTAGTGGAAATGAGTGATGGGAAGACATGGAAGAACTCAAAAGACTGGTAAAAGAGGCGGTGGAAGAAGTGTGCCCCTTTGAGCAAATTAAGAATATGACCAAGAACAAACCAGGGTGTTTGGAAAAATGAAGGTATGGTTACGAGAAAGGACTGACGATATAACATCACAAGTGAGAAAGAACGACGAAGAAGTGGCAATATTAAGAGAAAGAATAGGACGATTGGAAGAGGAGACGTTGAAATTGAAAGCAGAAGTGAATGCCAATACGTTAAATCGCAGGAAGAAGTGCCTATTTATATATGGGGTGCCTGAGGAGTTGAGAGAAGACAAAGTACTTACAACTTATAAAGTAGTGGACTTAATACAGGGGAAATTGAAACTTAACTTTAGCGAAGTGGACATAGACGATGTGCAGAGAGTGGGGAGAACTAGGGGCAACAGGCCTATCAAAGTAGAACTGTTTTCTACGTTGATGGCTGATGCTGTGATAGGCAATGCGAGTAATGTGCAGAGAGAGAAAATATGGATCAAGGGAGACGTGGGATGGGAGGCAATTAGGAATGAGAAAATACGCAGAAAACACAAGATACGTGCGATAAATCAAGGGCTGAGAGCAACTATCAAAGGACAAGAACTAGTGGTATCAGGCAGAAATTGGATGAGAATCTGGTCTGTGAATAGATTGATGGACTTAGAAATGAAGATAAAAAAAGACGAAGAAAAAGTGAGTAGTGCAACGAAATGTGGGGAAGTGAGGCGAGATAACAGTAACAGTGTACTGTGTGAAGAGGGTCAGGGAGAGGTGCCAAGTGAAAATGTGATCATAAACAGTGAAGAAGTTCAGGAAGAGGTGAAAAGTGAAAAGGTGACCATAAGCAGTGAAGAAGAAAGGCAGGGGAGTTGAAGCAGTGAAGTAAGGGAAGTGCAGGGTAAAAAGGTGACGTCAGAGGCAACCGGGGGGTGTCTCAATCTGAGTTGGGAAAGAGGCAAGGGCAGAAGCTTAACGGAGATGATGGGAGCTGAAGTTGGAGGCAAAGGAACACAACAGAGTGAAGATAGTGATGAATTGGTGGCTAAGAGAGGTGGTAGAGTAGCAGGAAGGTATAGAAAACTGACAGACATGTGGGGTACAGGTAGAAATGAGAGGGGTGTAGTCACTAGAAGTAAAAAAACAATAGTGTAGTGAGTAGTGAAGATAAAGATTGTTAGATGTAAGAATGTAGTGTTGAGAAGTGGTGTTATTTGGTAAATTTTGGATTTTGTAAATTTTGATTTGGTGGTGTAATGTGGAAGGTATATGAGGTGGTGGAGCTGAAGTGGAAATTGTGGGTAAGAGGTGGTATATATTTTCGAAGATTGTTTGAGATCAGAATGTAGTGTTCAGAAGTGGTGTTATTTTTTGTAAATTTTGGTTTGGTGGCGTAATGTGGAAGATGGCTTGGTAGGTAAATCTGATCATTTAATTATGAATACTGGAGATTGTATTTAGAAGGTTTATTTATTGCTGAATTATTTTGGAGTTGGGAGGTGGTATTATTGCATTTGTGCTTGGTATGAGTAAGTTGATGTAATCTGATCATTGATTACTGAATTCTGGAGATTGAGAGGTGGTATATGAGGTGATGTGTTGGTATTAAATTGTAGTTGTAATAGCAGTGATGTTTGGTATGAGATAGAGAGGTGGTATATGAGGTGATGTGTTGGTATTATATTGTGGATGCAATAGTATTTGTGTGTGGTATGAAGTTTATTTATTGTTATAATATGTGAAAGGTGGTGTTGGAGAGGCGATTGGTATATGAGTGTTTGGTATTTGTAGGTGAAGGTGAAGTGGTATTTTGAAGGATGCGATGGTATATGAGTGTGTGGTATTTGTAGATGAAGATGGCTTGATTGGTGAAATTTGGAGATAGAGAGGTGATATATGAGATGGGGCGGAAGTGGTATATGGGTGTATTAAGCGTGGATGGTGGATGTTTATTTATTGCTATAATACGTGAGTGCTGAGAGGGAGCAGAATTATGAAGGTGGAGGTTGAAATGTGGTGAAGAAGAAGTGATGGTACGAGAGAGTTTGAAGATGGTTTGGTTGTTAAATGGATTATTTATTGCTGAATTTTTGGAGTCGGAGAGGTGATTTTAATAGGGCTTGGTTTTTGGTGTTGAGAGAGATCTATTGAAATGTGGTGGTGAGAGGGATTTATGTAATGGCTGAAGGAGAGGTGGCATTTAAGGTAAGTGTTGAGAGAGATCAGTGTTGAGGTTCAAGTGTATTATTTTTATTTTCCTTTTCTGTATAGTAGGTGGAGTTTGAAAGAGGAATGCAGGTTGGCAAACGTAGTGTTATGGCGGGTTGGTATGCAATTGTGGAATGTTGTTGCTGTAGTTTGATTGGGAGTAGGTCAGGGAACAATAAAAATGCTGAGTGCATAAGGTTACGTGATGAGTGGTGGACGTAAGAGCGAAAGCAAGGATAAAGTTGCAACACCAGCGAAATAATGTAAACATAGTCACAGCGGAGGAGGTAAGGTATGCTGGGCTCAGCAATAAGGAATAGAGTAAGAAATATTTATATATTAAATTATGTGCTAGGGCTAACGGTTCCTCGAGGGATTTAACCGTGGGCCAGTTGGTTGTTAGGACGTTTATTAATTTTATTAGTTATTGATGTTTTTTTGTTGTTGTTGTTTCATTATTTTGGTTTGTAAATTTCTGTTGGAGGAGTAGGGTGGCTTAAGTGTGAATTTAGAATTAGACAGGGGAGTCGCTGGACGTGGCATGAAGAGACGGGGGATGACTACCGTGGTGCCCTAACTTCTGGGGTCACGTTTCCGGAGTATCCGACGGGCTTCATGGCACGGCCAAGGAGTACATTAAGGGCATGTGCTTTTTTTCACTATTTATGAAGAGTGAGAGCTGGTAAGGAATGATGGGAGGGGAGAGTAGGACATACCCGTAAGAGGACGGAGTGGGTACGGGCCCACTCCAAATAAGCAAAAGAAGGGAGGATGTGAAAGGCGGGACGTGGGATGAGAGCGGCTCCAGTTTTCACGTGGACGGCCGCAATGGAATGGTGAAAAAAAGCGCATTGTCATCTGATAGGGCCGGTCGTGTCGTCATCGGGAGGGTGGCCTTCTTCTCACCAGGGGTGATGACACGGCCGGACAGTAGCAGTAGTTAGTATTTATTATTATTGTGAACATGTATTCGGGGCTGAACGCCTGTTATGTTCATTAATAAATAAACGAAACTTAGTACCATAGTAAATACATTCAATTACTTTGGAGCCAGAGCCATACACCAAATAAACAAAAAATAAATAAAATAAATAAACTTTTCAGTCAAGAAGAAACTAAGTTCAAGGCTACATGCATTACTTGATAAATATCAAGAGTTTTCATGTAAGAAAAGCATAGTGTTCGCTCGTTTGGCGATAGAGCATTTCTTCTTGCTGTGATTATTTGTCAGGTAGCAGAAAACATTATCTCCGCTGGGAAAGAGGTAGCTGGAATACAAAGGTAGTATCCCGCTATTTCATGTTGAGGATTAGATTGGTTCGCCATTTGAGCCCAGTACTTGACAGGATCAGTAAACCTATGCTCCGGCTCTAATTTTACGTACTGTCTTAGGAGTATAGTAGTATTCGATGTAGGCGTCGCAACACGTCGCTTCTGGGCCAGCTTTGCATTCAAAAACGCTAAGAGATTACATCTGCCTTCATTTCTTCCTGCAGCAGGCTTTTCTTCCAAACATGTAGAGTTTTATGCTGCTGCTTGTAGCCTATCACGCCTTTGGATCGTAGTCTTGAGCTTGACTTCGACCTTAAAAATAGTCACATGCTTGTTTTTGTGAAATGGATAGGCTATATAGACAGTGAACACATCGCGCTATTCTTCCATTGAAAATAGTAACAATAACCTGTTTACCTGCTTCTTCTGCATGATCTGCTATTCGAAATCCATCCTTTTTGGTGCAAGAAAATTCGCCGCCCTTGTGAAAGAACGGGTTTCATATGCAAAATGTCGCGTTGTTACGGCTTCCATACTTGCTTCGAAGACCAGCTGTCCCATAGTGGTAGCTGGTTTTTCTACTTCCGTAGAAGGAGAGATAAATAACCCTTGCACCAAAGGAATCACGTGAGAACTCCGGATAACATGGTATTCATCGTTTCGAATGGGTCTAGAATTGCTACGCACTCCTTTAAGATCAACCATTCGTCAGCTGGAAATAGTTAAGGTCATACATTATATTCAAATGTTACAAAAATACAGGGTTTTCAATACATTATACTGTATTCGTAATTCTACGTGTTAGTGCTTGAGGGGCATTCACAAGTTTCGACTGAGTCACTATGAGTTGGTCCTTTACCTCAAGGAGACGGCGCATCATGGCAAGGTGACTGTTCCATCGGGTCGAACAGTACTGAATAAGCCGGAGTGGCTGCTTACCGGACTCTGACTGTTAGTGTTTTAATTTATGGCTTGGAACAATACTTTGATTAGGGAAAAATTTGGACACAAACACTAGCAGCGTTGCGAGAAGGCCTGGAGAAAATGTATGTGTATAAGCTATAGTTCGGCACTACCGGTACCTTGTATTTAACATTTCAAAACTTACAACCCTAATCTTACTTCTACTTGTGTTGTGACATATTTAATTGAAATGCGTGACAATATTTGAGCAAGTATCCAAAAGCGTACGAAAAGGGAACGTGCTCTTTACCACACCATTTATGGCCAAATTAAGTGTGTGCGCTACACAGGGAGCATGGTGGATATCTAAGTGCCGTACCGCACCTACCATATTTGCAGCGTTATATGTAGTAATTGCTGGCACTTTACCAGACAGCTGCCAAGAATTGATGATGTCTGACAAGCGGCTAGTGATTATGCTCCACGGTATAACTTCCTTCAAGAATTTCCGTTGCCAGGCATGCGGACGTCGGTGTATTTGACGTCTTTGATATAAAATGGGCACAGAGATGAGTTATTTATAAGGTTCAACCTATTGAATACTAATTACGTGTTGTATTGATGTTATTTACAACATTTATTTAACATGGGACCGGTTTCGACATTTAAATGTCATCATCAGCCATAAACAAATCACAAACAAATGAGCAAGGACATAATAATTAAAACCGGTGTAGTGACACATTGAAATATGTACATTCTAAGATTAAGAGAAGACTTTGAAATGTTATCAAATCTTTGTAAAAATTGGCAGTCACAGTTATGTACGGGTCTTGTCTATTGGATGTCTAACAGTCTGTCGTTAAAGCGGTTGCATATCTATAGAAACAAACATAGCCAAACTCCGATTCAAGCGCTTATACTCTTCACTTCCTGGGGCGTACACCTCGCTACTTTGCTCAGTTGTTGGTTCCAAACATTGCTTAGGGCACCTCTTTAAATGATCAAATAAATTAGATGTGCCGCCTCTCCTTGAAAAACTACGAGCACATAATTTGCACTTGGCAGATTTCTTCTGATCGCTTTACGCATCGAAAAGTTACAAACAACTGATGGTTTTCGTGGCATTAGCTACGCAGTGAAGTTAACGGTGCCAGAAAGTTCACCCGTTACACGCAGCAACCGACAGGAAGGAGTAACTTGTCTGAATGAGCAGAGCACGTTCGCTCCGTCTACCTCCGCAATTCTCCGGAGTAATACCGGAGAATACCGGTGGAGCGCTTTACTTGCTACAACCGATTCAATCACTCGGAGGACTGCCTCCTCTCCCAGCACTACTCCTTGTCCGTAAACGCGTACTTACTTCCTTTCTTTCTGTTTCGTTCTTTGTGTTGCTCACCTGGTGGTGCTTTGGCGTGATTTGGTTTCAGTGGTTTTACCATGGCGAATAGAAATTCGTCCTGGTTTTACTCTACATCACTAGCTGATGTAGCCGTGCTTCGTTGCGGAATTCTACATTGTATACAGAATTTTACGTTAAGTAGTGTATGGTACACGTTGTAAGATTTTATTAAATTGCAAAGCTTTTAAAGTTAGCCCAGAAATGCGACAGGGAAGTCACTATACGGCTTGTCTCATGCGAAGACTGGGTTAGGGAATGTTCATTGTAATGGCAGGCCCTATTGCCTACGGTCAGTCACACTCAAGTTGGGCAGTTTTCATTGTAGTGGCAGACACTCACCCTCCATCTGCCTTTTTACATCCTCAGAAAGACTGTCTTTGTGATTTTCCCAACTGAAATCAACATAGGTCTTTAGAATGACGTCAGTAGGAATGTCGCGATTAAAAGCAATGTTATCATTTGAAATACGGTACCTACTCGATCAAATGAAAAAAACGCACATTTTCTCACTTTTAACGAATAGTACTAAGCTGCCGATCTAACAGTCCAAAGTTCCATAGCGGGAATGACCAGGCCGCAGACAGCCGTGAACACTCCTCTGCCATTATTCCGTAAAGTGTGTACACTGCTCATTCCTATCAGTGCCTTAGAATAGGGATCGAATAGCTGGAATACTATGATAAACCAGTGTGTTACGTACCAGTACCGGTAGTATCAGAAAATTTATGAACCAAAGGAATGACATATGGCATATTAAAGAAAAGAGTTATCCAACTCCCCAGCTACGGTACTTCCCGCCAATGTTCAGGCAGGCTGTTATACTCTGTACGCAGCAGTAATCCCATCTATTTATTGCCTTATTTTATTTGGCGAAGCTCAGGCTATGAAGCCTGCTGTTATGCATCTATCGGAGATGAATGACAGCAGAAGAGAGAAAGACCATCACAACAAACAATGGTCAGTTAATGTTATTGTTGATCAATTTTATGAGCTTTCGATACTGTTGACCTTCACATTTAGTTTTATTCCAACTCTGTATTTTTTTTTTTTTTTTTTTTTTGCTAGTTGCTTTACGTCGCATCGACACAGAGAGGTCTTATAGCGAGTATGGGACAGGGAAGGGCTAGGAATGGGAAGGAAGCGGCCATGGCATTAATTAAGGTACAGCCCCAGCATTTGCCTGGTGTGAAAATGGGAAACCACGGAAAACCATCTTCAGGGCTGCCGACAGTGGGGTTCGAACCTACTATCTCCAGAATAGTGGATACTGGCCGCACTTAAGCGACTGCAGCTATCGAGCTCGGTGGCGCTCTGTAGTATTAGGGCATCTAATGTAAAGTGAGTCCTCCTTCCTTTCAATACTCCCTCTTATTATTTAAGCGATTGTTCCTTTACGATATTTCCTCATTTTTATAATCATCTTCACAATTTTCCTTGTCGATAATGACCGTGCGTTTTTACATCTTAAGACAATCATGACAAAAACCATCTCCACTTAACACGACTGAACAACATTTCCATGTCGGCTTTGATAAAGACTAAGCAAAAAAACTCTAAATTCATCTAAATTCATGAATTCCCGTAACAGGCGTTCCCTGTAGGTGAGAGCGGCAGAATAACAGCTACGGTATCCCCTGTCTGTCGTAAGAGGCGACCGAAATGGTGCCCCACGGGGGCTCTGAACTTGGGAGCGTGGGTTGGCGACCATGGGCCCTTAGCTGAGTCCTGGCATTGCTTACACTTACTAATGCCAGTATCCTCACTTTGTCTATCCTATCTGACCTTTCTTGGTCAACTCTTGTTCTTTTCTGACCCCGACAGTATTACGTGTGGAGAACTGGGAAGTCTCTCATTTTCACACACCCTTCGTGGCCCTTGTCTTTCTTGGGCTAATACCTTCATTTTTCGAAGCGTCAGACTCCTATTATTTCTGTCGGATTAGTGTTACATAGAGGATGGTTGCCTAGTTGTTCTTTCTCTTAAAACAATAATCACCACCAGCACTCTTATCATAGTCGGTACTGTGAATAAGACATGTCAACGCCGAGCCACAAGAAAATGGGTAAATAGAATTTAATGAAAATCGGTATGTAAAGTCGGGGAATAATTAACTACAGTCTAGGCTATAAATAATTGTATTCACAATGGATGATATCGTAGTTTAGGGGAGGAGCCTAAAATGTGTTTTTTAAATACCTATGTTATTGATCCTATCGACCAGTACTACATAACAAAAGTAGTAGAGAATACGATTTCCGATCATTAATGTAATTTTCTATAACTTTCGTAATGCAGTATTTACCGATAAACTGCGTATACCATTTCACTTAGCGTGAATAAAATTATTTATAAGCTAGATCGTAGTGGCTTATTCCCCGACTTTATAGACCGATTTTCATTAAATTCTATTCAGCTATTTTCTCGTGATGCGCGTACAGACAGACAGACAGACAGACAGACAGACATGACGGGAAATTAAAACCGATGCAGAAATACCATTCTTATTTTAATTTTGAGCAATGCACAGACAAAACTCTTATTATACACTAGCTGATGTACCCGTGCTTCGCAACGGGATTCTCAGAAAGACTGACTTTGTGGTTTTCCTAACTGAGGTCAACATCAAAGAGGGAGTCATCTTCGTACAGGCAATGAAGGCCCTTGGAGGGGTGGAGGGTAAAGGCCTCCACTACCCGTAATCTCGTCACTTGGTGGGGTAGAGTGGTTAGCTCTACGCCCGGCCTTCTTTGCCCCCCTCGCAGAAATTAACCTGGTACTCGTTTTTTGTGTAGGCTGAGTGAACCTCAGAACCATGTGCACCTCCGAAAGTGGAAATCTAGTTTCTTAAATTTCACGACATCCTGAAGGGGATTCGAACACACGTCCTTCCGGGCGACCGAGCTTTACCGCCTCGGCCAGGTAACATAGGTCATTACAAAAACGTCAGTACGAATGTAGCGACTAAAAGCAATGTTTTCATATAAAATACTCGATCAGATTAAAAAACTGCACATTTTCTCACTTTTAACGAACAGTACTGCGGTGCCGATCTAACAGTCCAAAGTTCCAGAGCTGTAATGACCAGGCCGCAGACAGCCGTGAACACTCCTCTGCTATTATTCCGTTAAATATGTACACTGCTCATTCTAATCAGTGCCTCAGAGTAGGGATTGAATACCTCGAATACTATGATGAACCAGTGTGTTATGTACCAGTAGTATCAGAAAATTTATGAACGAGAAGAATGGCATCCGAAAGAAGAAAGTTATCTGAATCCCTAGCTACTGCCCACCAATAATCAGGCACGCTGTTAGGCCCCATTCACAATGCAAACGTAGCCTAAACTTAACGACGTAAGGTAAACGTAAAATTAACGTAAAAGTTGTGGTATTCACAATGGAGGAACGTAACATGTACGTAAAGAGTACACAGCAGCCAATCAAAACACTGCCATGTTATTTAGCACGAAAATCGGGTTTTAGGCTATCTCGCAGTTTTATATTTTAATATCTCGATGGAATCAAACAACGTGGTAGAGGAATTCATATTACTTCAAACATTTCTTACTTTGCTTCTGAGAACTGTGTACATGACAAGGCGAACTAAACAACGGTGCAGAAAATGGGGTCATCCCTTGAATCAAAGAAGGTTATCTCAGGGCGATTTCGGTAATATACCCAAAGAAATGACCCTCATCAGTTCGTTTTGTACATACGGATTCAACCTGAACTGTTTAACACTATCTTACGATTTGATTCCCCTTTCCTAATAAAAGAAATATCAGGTCTCCTTTGGCGACATGTATGCGCCTAGCTATCACACTCCAATGAGATGTTTGGATGATACCGTTTCCGTAAACTAGCAGTCTGGCATAATGTTAAGAAATATACAGGGACACTGTTTTATGTATGACAGGGATTGTCTCTCGGCCGGTCACTAGCGCTGCGAGCTTCTCTCCCGCCATTTACCGTCAGATTTCATTGCTACAGCATATTTACTTCCACGTATTCTTTTTCTGTTTCCTTCTATCATACACACAAAGATTATGTTGAAAGAGAATTACAAGTGTTTCGTCGAAAGAAGTCATTATATCACGCACAAAATACAATGTTTACGTCTGCTCTGATTGGCTGGTTCTTAAACCTAACGTAAAATTGACCGCAAGAGTTTGGAGTTTGCAATCCTTTAATTTTACAGACTCGCAGTTAAGTTTACGTCGGCGCATTTTGAATGGTTCCATTAGATAACATGGCCGCTAACTTCTAAGTTAGCGTTAATTTTAACTTTACGTTACGTTATGTTTGCATTGTGAATGGGGCTTTACACTCGGTACGACCGGGCGAGTTGGCCGTGTGGTTAGGGGTGCGCAGCTGTGAACTTGCATCCGGGAGATAGTGGATTCGAACCCCCCTGTCGGCAGCCCTGAAAATTGTATTCCATGGTCTCCCATTTTTACACCAGACAAATGTTGGGGCTGTACCTTAATTAAGGCCAAGGCCGCTTCCTTCACGCCCCTAGCCCATTCCTATCCCATCATTGCCATAAGACCCATCTGTTTCGGTGTGACGTAAAGCAAATTTAAAAAAAAAACTCGGTATGCAGCAGTAATCCTCTCTATCGAAGATGAGTGGCAACGGAAGACACAAAGCATATCACTACAAACAATGGTCAATGTAATGTTATTGTTGATCGATTTTATTAGCTTTCTATATTGTAGCCCTTCACATTTAGTTTTCTTTCGAGTCTGCGATATTAGGGCGTCTTATACAATTATTTAAAGCGTAGAATCTAGCTCCTCATTCTCCGACTTAACATGCCGATTTTTATTAAGTTCGGTTTACCTATTTTCTCGTGACTCGGCGCTGATATGGACTTAGTAACAAAAATCCAAATTCATGAATATCTCTATGATCATAGCCGGGACGGTAACAATGTATAAGACATAAATGATCCGAAATTTAATGCTATATAAATTCAGTTATGTAGTATTTATCGATACGACCACTAATAACATAAATACTTGAGAATACAATTGTAGGCCTTCCCCTAAACTTCCATTTCACTCAGCGTGAATAAAATTATTTATGGCCTAGATTATAGCGAACTATTCCCCGATTTTGTATAACGATTTTCATTAAGATAGGGCCGCTAATAACAAATATTTGAGACTTAAATTGTAGGCCTTCGCCTAAACTACCATTTTTCTCAGCGTGAATACAATTATTTATAGCCTAGATTGTAGGGACTTGTTTCCTGACTTTGCCTACTGGTTTTAATTAAGATACGACCACTAATAACAAATATTTGAGAATTAAATTGTAGGCCTTCCCCTAAACTGCCATTTCACTCACCGTGAATAAAATTATTTATATCCTAGATTGTAGTGACTAATTCCCCGACTTTGCGTACAGATTTTCATTAAATTTTCTCCAGCCGTTTTCTCGTGATGCGTGTACGTATAGACAGACAGACAGACAGACAGACAGACAGACAGACAGACAGACAGACAGACAGACAGACAGACAGACAGACAGACAGACAGACAGACAGACAGAGAGACAGACAGACAGACATTACGGAAAATTGAAAAGTGCATTTCCTTATTACTGTGGTCACGACTGATGCAGAAATACCATCCTTTTTAAATTCTGAGCAATGTACAGACAAAACTCTTATTTTATATATACTGTAGATACCGGTATAGATGTCTGCCTGTTAGGTCATCAGCTCAGAGGCTGGTTGGATCCTCAAATAGCACCACCAAAGGTTATGCGGTTATAAGGAAACCGCAAAAACCAATGGCAGCATCAAAATGAGGCGTACTAGGCAAGACGAGGAGTGAGGTTGTTTGCCATTGCTTTCCTCACTGGGTCAGAAAGTGCTATTGCAGCACGACTGACCATATGAGCAACACCTTTCATAACATTCAGATGCACTAGTCGTGCTCTGAATGTCATTACTCAGCACCACCCATACCCCAGTAGCTTCCATATTGTCACAGCCAGGGATGAGACTGGGACTTCTGTGGAAGCTACACTTTACTCTGGCCTGTGCCAAGAGATGGATACAAAAGTACTGTATCCATCATGACATTGCAGCAGGCAACCGGTATAGATATATATATTTTTTTCAGAAAGAACATAATATTTCACAAAACTATTAGATACATGCTAGTGAATTTTATCAAAAAGTGTTTTTTTTCTGTTGTACATGGTATTAATTTATCATTTTCAAAGCATTTTCAAATAATTAAGATTATTAATGACGAGGTTAGCATCGCACATGATGACAATAAAGACTGTATACATCACATGAACACTACAGGTAGTAAATTAGTATTATTTATTCTGAAATGTTATATCTTGTTCTTCAGTGTGTAAATTGTTCGAATTACGTAAGTTGGTCTTTGTAAGTTAACTTCTCTTGTGGTTTCTTTTAGGTCACAAAAACAAAATAATAGATGTCAGCACTTCGTCTAAGATTTCGACTTTTACAGTTCTCCCCACCTTAGCTGAGGCCTAAATATTGATGATGTAAAAACTATTGCTGGTGACCTTCAATTGGTTTACCACACAGTACGATACAATCTCAGCTACAGGATCACGGTCTGTGTGATCAAACTTTCAAAAAATGTGTTCAGCGAATGCGATGTGTTGTCCAAAAACCAAAAAAAATGTCGTGGACGAACAAAGGGTGACTTGATTGTAAAGAACGTATTAGTGTAAATTAATTTTTGGAAGTGTTAAATGACACCAAAAAGTGTAGCACGTTCTTTTCTTTAGCAACAGACACCTCCAATCACCTAAACAGAAAACTGTTTCCAGTTGTAGTTCGATATTTTGACCCCTTTAGTGGAATTCAAAACAAACTGTTGGATTTCATAGAACAGGCAGAAGAAAGTGCAGTTGATGTCCATAGGTTATTACTTTTTAACTCACTAAAGACAAACAATTTTAGTGTCAGTAATATATCATCATACTGTGCTGAAGGTGCCAATGTGAATTAGTGCATGTAATTGTTTAGATTATGTAGATGTTGAAGTGTTAGTGTTAAAGATTTACAGTTATTTTTCCTGTTCTGCTAAACGAAGTGAAACATTAAGCTCAGTTTTTGAATTTGTAGATGTTGAATGGACTGAAATCCTTCGTCACTTAAATGCTAGATGGTTATGTACTAGATGGTTATCTGTTACACCTGCCGTAGAAAGGCTTTAAAGAAATTGGGAGCCTATAAAAAGCTATTTTAAAAGTATAGCTGATTCAGACTGTCCAAAAGTTTTGAAACGGTGTTTCAACAATGAAAATCCAGACGTAAAAAATTGTTGAGACTTATATTAGTTTGCCATTGATGCTTTCACGTCCCGTACTTATAGACATGATATCGGCTTTTGGGCTTATGCCGTGTCAAGAAAATAAGGTGAAATTCTTTACGTTTAGCAGAGAACTTTGCTCTGCGTCATCAGAAGAAAATCTCGACTGTCCACGAGAAAGGCTTCTTGAACAATGAGCTATGAATTTAGATGTTATAATAGAAGTGGAAATGGTACGTTCGTTTGTCACCAGATGGCTCCCCGGACGCGGTAGAGCGCTAGCGTTCGAAACGGAAGCTGACGGAACCATGAGAATCAGTCTGCGAGGGTCACATAACATAACAGGCAAATATCAATAGTGAAGGGACAGGGAAGGGAACTACCTACGTAAATCCTTAATGGCTGGCAACCGGGTGTTACTTAATTGATAGCCAGTGTCGCTGTTGAAATTGTTAGGACTTCTACGTATTTCAATAGCTTCCCGTATAATCCTGGACCTGTAGTGTCGAGTGTGGGTAAGAGCTCGAGCATCTTGGAACTTGACATCGTGACCCGACGATAGAGCGTGCTCAGCCATTGCTGATTTGTCTGGCTAGTTGAGACGAATATTACGTTCATGTTTCTTGATACGGGTACCAATGGACCGGCATGTTTGGCTGAGTATACCTTACCGCAAGTACAGGGAATTTTGTATACCCCAGGATGTAAAAGTGGGGACAATTTGTCCTTGGTTTTACCCAGACTGTGAGCAATTTTAGTGACGGTTTTTATATTGTGTTTGCGGAGGAGCTTGGCAACTCGATCTGTGGTGTTGTGAATGTAAGGCAGGTAGGCAGTTCCCTTCACTTCTTCCTTGTGTGAGCTTTGCTTGGTCGTTTCTTCGGGATGCAGGGCTCTGTGAATCTGCAAATCGCTGTAACCATTACCCTCGAACGTAACTTTGAGTGTGTCCATCTCCACCTGGATATTTGGTGGCGCACAAATTCGTCTCGCCCTCTTGGCGAGTGTCGTGAGAATGCCTTGTTTTTGTGATGAATGGTGGTGAGACTCTGCATGAAGATAGCGATTTGTGTGGGTAGGCTTACGATAGATGGTATGTCCTAAGGAGCCGTCCGGTTTCTTTCTTACTAGAACATCCGAGAAAGGAAGGCATCCGTCCGACTCCATCTCCATAGTGAATTTAATTGAAAGTTGTTGCTGATTTACGTGGTTTAGAAATAGATGAAGTTTCTCAGGTCCTTCTGTCCAGACCACAAATGTATCATCAACATACCTCCACCATAGCATAGATTTGACGGGCGCCGAAGCAATAGCCTCCTCCTCAAAATGCTCCATAAAGAAATTAGCCACTACGGGCGAAAGTGGACTTCCCATAGCCACTCCGTCTATCTGTTCGTAAAAATTCCCACTCCACAAGAAATAGCTGGAAGTCATGCATTGCTAAAATAGCTTTAGTAATGTCCTCAGGGGACAGGTGTTCAATGCGAGACATGACCGAGTCAATCGGCACTTTAGTGAACAAGGACTCCACATCGAAACTCACCAAAAGTGCATTAGGTTGAAGGGTTATGGTTAACAGCTTGTTGCCGAAATACCGAGAGTCCCTAACGTATGATTCAGTACGTCATATGTGTGGCTGAAGCAATTTGCTAAGGTATTTTGCCAGAGCATACGTAGGAATCGCAACAATAGGTCTAAGGGGAACATCTTTCTTATGGATCTTAGGAAGCCCATATAATCTAGGTGGCACTGCGTCCCCCGGGGACAGATGTTTAGCCCCCTCTTTTGGAACTGAGGATCGCCTTAAGAGCTTCACGGTGGCGTTGGACATACGAGTGGTAGGGTCACGTGAGCTCAGTCTCATATTAGTTTCTTTGTGAATACTGGAAACGTCTTCATTCAAACAGCAAAGCATTTGGAGAATTCCGTTCTTAGTATTATGGAGTCCCGTGAAGCAGTACAGTTGCTTATTAGTAAAGTTGGACCGAAAATTATAGATACTTTGGTACTGCTACTCACAAAATGTTAGCTACCGTGCTGAATTCAAATTTGAAATCTACATATGAAAGCAGTTTCCTTGAATTTTATGATTCGTTGTATTCTTACATGCTTTAAAAATTCGATGTTAGTTTAAAGTGTTTAATACCACTATGTCTTAAAAGGGAATTCATATTCAATGATATACATGATGTTGTGGAGTGTATCCAACTGGACTGTCTGAATGAAGATAAATTGTATGAGGAATTTTGTAGTTGTAAGGATGCAATAATATGTGTTGTATCTTTAGAGGGTAACGCTAGCCAGAAATGGTTGGCGGTTTTCAGCAGCTTAAAATCGAGCAATATAAATTCTGAAAACTTGGGAAGGTTGGTAGGCTATGATATGAGCATACCAGGTAGTAATACTCATATAGAGAGAGTATTTTCTCTAATGGATAACAAGTGGACAGATGTTAGGTGTAGGAGCAGTGCAATGCTGATGAAATTAGAACTGCAAGTTGCCATGTACTTCACGTATTATTGCACTGAAATTTTAGAATTTGCAAATTGTTGGCAAAATATTGTCTGAAGCAAAATCTGCTTCGAAATATATTAATGTCTTCATAAAGTATAAAATAAAGTTATTTTTATTTATTTATTTTTTTGCTTTTTTGTGAAATGTTGCCGTGTTCTAAATCTCCCTTATTTTTGGTCAAGAATAAAGAAATATCCCTTATTTTCTTCAAAAATATTTTCCCCAGATGGCTTCGGACTTTCTTCCTCAAGATGACGTCAATGTACTATTCGCAAGCATGCCACAGCTTGTCAGGGACTTGAAAAATGCCAGAGGAGGCCACGCACAGTACTAGGCAGAGCGAAGAAGGGACAACATTCAAAAAAAAAAAACTGTAACATTTTTATTCTTACTTTTTATTTGCGTTATATGTATTGGAATAAAAACATTGAGTTTGTATAAGTTTACATTTCTCTGTAATACAATTAAGAACAGTCGGTAATTTTATTACTGCATTGCATCCTTAATATTCAAAACTTTCTTTGCGGTGAGTATATATAGTCGTATATGTTTCCTTTCCTGAAACACACAATGATATTGATTTGTCATCATTAATCTTCTAACACTATCAACCCATGTTGACAAAGCGAATCTGTATGCCCTAATTGGTGGTTCGCGTTTTGCTGAAGAGGTACGTACTTTTTCATTTGTCTTATCACGTCACTAGTTTCGTTTAATGACGCAGTTCCTTAGTGAATGTTAGTGGATGAACGTTTATATGTAGGGTTGTGTCAGGCTGCATTAGTTCTGAATTTTCTAATTATTTATTAATGAATTATCTGATTAAAAGGCACCGGTATCAGCGTTATTGAGAGCATCAAGTATAAATTGTACAGTGAATAAACGTTTTATATGCTATTATGAAAACTATAAGAGAACATATTTTTTCTAGAAGAATTACTGTTAATACACGTATTTTTGACTGTTTCCGGATATAATATTTTCCCACTGACAGATAATCCTGTTGTTTTTCCTGTAATTATCAATGTAGTTTTACTGTTGAATATTAGGCCTATGCATTCTAGTAGAAACTGAATTTCGATTGTTATTGTAGTGTTTAGTGAAATGAGATGCCTTTGCAGCTGACAGGTATGAGCACTATTATGCTTCGTTTTGAAATTTCCTTTTAACGAGGTCGGTGTGAAAATGATGTCACGTTACTTACCACCGGGTGATATATATACTTCCATAATCCCAATAGTTTTCATATCAAAGATTGTGGGTTTGTTGCCCTTCAGATACAGCAAAGACATAATTTGGATGTATGAAGGAAGAAACCTCAAGAGTACTTCAAAGGATATTGTCTACTCAGTCTTCGTTTTCTTCGAACTCCTCGCAGGCTTAATCTACAACTTTGGTTGGGAAGTTTATCATAGATTTCCGGATACAAGTGGCGTTTCAGTTAAAGCAGTCAGTGGTTTGTTAATTATTCAGATTTATATCACAGGTCTCTCAGCACTGGCCACTAATTTAATTAAAAATAGGAACAAATTTGAATATATTCTCTCCAGTGTATACAAAGTTGATAAACTTTTACTCTGCGACATAAATGAATACAGTTGGCAGAAAACACATCTTCAAGTGCAGTTATTTGTTCTTTGTTGCTATCTCTTTAGTATATACACGCTTGGTTCCATTGTCTGGGGTGTACTAACTGGAAGATACTACTATATTTTTCAATTTCAAGCTCATTTTCTGAGCAGCATTCTCCATATGCAGTTCGTAAATTTCATTATCTTACTTAGACGTCGTTTCCAAGTTCTTAATCAAAAAATGGTATCCCTTCTTTGTGATGAAGCTATGATTGTAAGTGCTTCGACTACATCCTTCAACTACAACTACGTCTCTGAACGACAACAAGAAAATGGCCTTGAGCACCGATGGAATATCCAAACTTCTTTAACCAATGCTAGCTTAAAATCATTTCTTAGAGACAAATTGCTTTTTATACGAGTTCTGAGAGAAATACATAATAGATTGTGTGATATTTCTGCTATGATTGAATCTCTTTATGGATTCCAGATACTCTTACTGATTATGTTTATCTTCATGTGCATCTTGTATGACGCGTACGTGTTAATGGAACTGTTAAAGAATGCTTTATATAATTCACTATCCATTGCGACATTTCTTACTTGGGACTTCATTCACTTGTTTCAGCTTGTAACCATCGCGGCTTCTTGTCATTACACAAGTTCGGAAGCCAACCGTTCTGCAGACATCGTCATAAAATTGATTCTTCGTTCTCAGATACCAGGTTCTGGTCCAGTGGATGAACTCTCATCGTTTCTTCAACAACTGATGCACACAAAGCTGTATTTCACTGCTTTTGGTTTATTCACTCTGGACCTGAAATTACTGTGTGCATTTGCAGGAACATGTACCACGTTTCTAGTGATAGTGATGCAGTACTAATAAAATGCACTTTGAGAGATGATTTGTAAAATAAGGATATGCTTGAACAATATAAGAAAAATTATTCTAGGCATAAGAGTTGGTCACTGCCTTAAGCACTTTGATGGCGATGATAAACTTAAGGATGCGATTTCGTTATTTTAATCTGTTCTATTTAATCGTATTATATTTTCCTTCTCACAAAGACTCACAACAAAGAGGGCGTGATAACCAAACACATTTGTATTAACATAAAAACAATAAAATCTCTTTAAACTTTGATTTTTATCTCGAATAACTTGAATACGAATTAAATTATTATTATTATTATTGGTATTTTAATGATCCCGTAATACTAATAATAATGCAGCTAGTTTGATGCCATCTATACTGCCATCTCGTCAATTTCGTTATTCCTTTTTACTCTACCAGATGACAGAGTAAGCTAGATCTCTGGTGGACGATCTGCAGCTGAGTTTTAATTATTTTTGTCCGGCAAACAACTAACGTGTCAAGTCAACCAGAGATGGTTTACATGCCAACATCATACGACATGGAGAGTCAACTGCAATTCTTTCCGCCCTTCAAAAATCCGACTACCTCTGCCGGGTTTGAACCCGCGATCTTGGGATTCGGAGGCCAACACTTAATCACTGATCTCCCCCGTGTGAGATGGTGGTAGAATACATTCACAATACACCCGCCTGCCGCAAGAGACGACAAAAAAGGGGAACCAAGGGCTCGCAACTTGGAAATGTGGGTTGTGACCATGGTTCCCCTAGCTGAGTCTGGCTTTACTCATACTTAGTCGTGTCAGGCCACCGCTTTCTTCTCCCTCTTATGGGTGGGAGCGGTAGAATACATCCACGGTATCTCTTGCCCGTCGTAAGAGACGATTGAAAGGGGCACCAGGGGCTCTCAACTTGATAGCAAGGGTTGACGACCACGGTTTCCCTAGCTAAGTATGGATTCCTTCCACTTACTTGTGTCACATTCGTCTTTTCTATCCGATCCCGCCTTGTCAACTCTTCTTTTGTTTTTTAATGCCCCAAAGGTATTAAGTTTGCGAGACCTTGGGAGTCTTCCATTTTCACTACTTTCATAGCCCTTCCTTTTCTGTAGCTGATGGATATCTCCATTCTTCGAAGTGCCGGGTCTCTTTCAATTTTCCCTCTGATTAGTGTTGATAGAGGATGGTTACCCAGTTGCATTTCCTCTTAAAACAATAGTCACCACCACCAATCTTCTCTTTCTTTGATTAGTGTTAACAGAGGATAGTTTCCCAGACGTATTTCCTCTTAAAACAATAATTACCACCACTATGACCACCTCTTCAATTTTCACCCCCTTTGTAGCCCTTGTTGTTCTTTTTCCGACACTGTCATTCTTCACATTGTTGGAAATCTTCCATTTTTCACTTGATAATAGAGGATAATTGCCCAGTTATATTTCTTTTTAAAACAAATATCACCACCATCCATCTTCCTTCTGTTATAGAGTACTTCATCTTAAAAGAAGTCACCACAGTAGTATACTTTTGGACAGTAGTGCGGCCACCTCCACCTCCGACCCCTGGGAGAGGCCTCCACCTCATGGTATGTGCTGACTAAGAGTGCATACATTAACCTCGTGCGACCTCACTAGGGCGGTTGACTAAGAGCGCACTCTTACCTCACATGACCTTACGCTAGCTCTTTGTCCAGACTTAACCTTAAAGACCCCGGGTTCGACCCAGGCTTAAGAGTGTTAACCGTAGAGACCCTAGTTCGAAGTCTAAGAGATTCAACGTTCAACACACGGGCTAACTGCATAAGAGTGAAAGCTTAATCTAACAGTCTTCAAGTTCGATACCTGGACTAACTGCAGGTCTAACATTACGCTGACCACGCATTGACCTAAATTAACCTCTCAGGACCTGGAGCTGAACTTGGAACAAGATGGCGTCTATAAGGCTTAATCCATAATGTTTATTCATAGGGGCGTAACATAATAACAGAAGGCTGACGCAGGGGCTAATGCGCAAGATGTCCACTATAAAAAGGCTCTTATGGGGCTAACTTCGAGCAATTGTAACTACACCCCATATCAAGGTGGCAGTCAACGGAGGAGGTTCGGTTTCATCAGAAATATATCAACATATTGCCCATATGAACCATAACGGCAAGGCTATCAGCCATGAAAGTTTACCATCAAAAATAATTTGTTTACCCTTTTCCATTATCAAATCATTAATATAAAGGTGCCATTCGAAATATCAACCATTACTTCGATATTTGTATCAAAAGAGATTGCCCATTTCTCAAGGCTATCAGCCTTCAAAGTGCCAAAATGTTAACTTCTAAACAATTGTAGCTACACCCTATATCGAGGTGCGAATCGACACAGGAGACTCGATTTCATCAGAAATATATCAACATATTGCCCATATGAACCATAGCGGCATGGTTATCGGCCTTCAAAGTGCCAAAATGTAAACAATTGCATCTACATGCTATATCAAGGTGTCAATCGAAGCAGAAGGCTCGATTTCATCAGAAATATATCAACATATTGCCCATATGAACCATAACGGCAAGTCTATCAGCCTTCAAAGTACCAAAATATTAACTTCTAAACCATTGCAGCTACATCCTATATCAAGGTGTCAATCGAAGCAGAAGGCTCGATTTCATTAGAAATAGATCAGCATATTGCCCATACGAATCATAACAGCCAGGCTCTTAGCCTTTGGATAACCAAAATGTTATCAAGGTGCCAATCGACACAGGAGGCTCGATTTCATCATAAATATATCAACATATTGCCCATATGAACCATAATGGCAAGGTTACCAGCCTTCAAAGTGCCAAAATATTAACGTCTAAACCATTGCAGCTACACGCTCTATTAAGGTGTCAATCGACGTAGGAGGAGGATCGATTTCATTAGAAGTATATCAAAATATTGCCCACATGAATCATAACAGCAAGGCTCTTAGCCTTTGGAGTACCAAAATGTTATCAAGGTGCCAATCGATGCAGGAGGCTCGATTTCATCAAGAATATATCTATATATTGCCTATATGAACCATATCGGCAAGGCTTTCTGCCTTCAAGTGCCGAAATGTTAACTTCTAAACAATTGCAGCTACACCCCATCAGTGATGTGAATTTCGATTCATTTTACTGAATCGATTCATTTGATTCCGTTCACGTTACTGAATCGATACAGCGAGCTGATTCACTGCTCATAAGATTCATCGATCCTATAGCATCTATGTAGTGTGTACTGATAAGACAGCAGCAACAACATTCAATGCTTGCTGATGCCATCTTTTCTTCATTCTATGAAGTGCATTCCTACGCGCACGGCCGACTTGATGCACGGCCTTGACAATCGGGTCCACGCACTGTAATCGGAGTAGTTACACAGCTCGACACATGGCGCTGGCGGCCGACCTATTTGAGGTAGAAGGCCGGTATAAGGAGCGCAGCGAGGCATCCAGTTGGCCGTGCTATTCGTTAGCTAGCTTTCAGATTCTCGATCCTCCTGCAGCCACTTCTTCGCAACAATTTTGATGTTACAAAGTCTTTCCCCGCCAGTGGCAACTCCATTAAATAAGAATATAAAGTTAGATGAACAATATTTGTACATACGATCATCAATGATCTGCATTTAGAGCTGTCGCGCAGGTGGGAGATTCCATATCAATTGTTTGCCTAGTCTTTTCTTAAATAATTTCAAAGAACTTGGAAATTTCATTATAATCTCGGTAATTAATTCAAAATAAGTTAAAAATTGAAATGCAGGAAAAAATAGGTACTTGTGCAATACTATATACGCTTATTACAACACAAAACTTACGCAGTTAATAATAATAATAATAATAATAATAATAATAATAATAATAATAATAATAATAATGAAAATGAAAATGAAAATCTACAACCTGTTTTCTAGTCAATGACCGGGTCAGGGATGTAATGAATGAAGCAGATATAGGCTATTGGTACGATGGGGTTGCCACTCCCAAAGTGATTTATTAATGAGTGATAGATGCTATAAAATGAGAATGGAGAGTGTTGCTGGAATGAAAGATGACAGGGAAAACTGGAGTGCCGGAGAAAAACCTGTCCCGCCTCCGCTTTGTCCAGCACAAATCTCACATGGAGTGACCGGGATTTGAACCACGGTATCCAGCGGTGAGAAGCCGACGCGCTGCCGTCTGAGCCACGGAGGCTCAATAATAATAATAATAATAATAATAATAATAATAATAATAATAATAATAATAATACTCTGTTATATATACAGAATTAGATGTAAAAATACCTGTGTCCACGATAAGTAGGCTACATATTAAATATAAATCAAATAAGTTGCTTTACGTCGCACCGACACCGATAGGTCTTTTGGCGACGATGAGATAGGAAAGGGCTAGAGGTGGAAAGGAAGTGGCCGTGGCCTTAATTAAAGTACAGCACCAGCATTTGCCTGATGTAAAAATGGGAAACCATCTTAACAGCTGACGACGGTAGGATTCGAACCTACCATCCCCCGAATGCAAGCTCATAGCTACGCGACCCTAAACGCACGGCCAATTTGCTCAGTCGTCTTTGAAAATGTCCTTTTCTATCAGCTGAGGATTTTTAAATCGTCATATTTTGTATAAGCCACCCGGGATGTAGGGTAGCCCTCTGATTTTCTGATTAAACATATTTTTATTTAAGCTATTGAATCAGTCGGCTCACTTTCTGTCCATGTACAGCGGTGATCTCGTGATTCGATTATTGAAGTATTGTGCAATGATGCGACATACGAACTGATAGAACACCGATCGATTCTTCCCAATATAAAACCGACAATTTCGAGTGGTCATGAGCATGACTCATGGTCATAGATAATAATAGATGATAATAATAATAGATAATAATGTTATTAACTTTACGGAGACGCCGAGGTACCGGAATTTAGTCCCACAGGAGTTCTTGTACGTGCCAGTAAACCTACCGACACGAGGCTGACGTATATGAGCACTTTCAAATACCATCGGACTAAGCCAAGATCGAAACTGCTAAGTTGGGGTCAGAAGACAAGGCCTCAACCGTCTGAGCCACTCAGCCAGGCGGCTAGGCTAGAGAGCTGAGTTTAATTAATTGTCGACTGTCAATTAGTTATATAAATACTGACTGATTGAACTAATACGGTAAATACAATAACTTAATAGCCTACCTACTTACAAGTTAGATAGGCTACTTTAGAATTATGTTTTGACTACCTTTTTGACACTGCAAATAAATCCGTCTGTTATTTAGTGGGTATTATTTTCAAATGAGCTGAGCCCGAGAGTCCGTTATAGCGAACGATTCTTTCAATGTGCCATGGCTCTGTATGTATCGCTGCAGCGAAAGTTCGGTTCCCCGCCAATGTCCATTGTACCGATAATGAACCGTGCGTGTATTGTGTCTCATTGATCCGTGACTGCGTACGATTCTTTCAGTGTGCTATGGCTCTGTATGTCTCGCTGCAGCGGAAGTTCGGCTTCCGGCCAATGTCCAGTGCCCCGCTAGTGAGCCGTGTATGTACTGTGTCTCACTGATCCGTGGGTGCGCACTGTCTGCTGCGAGTCAGCTGAATCTGTGGCGTGAGTTCGCCGTTCCTGTAAATCGATTCACATGGACACTTGAATGAATCGATACACTGCTTCGAATCATACACTCAGTAGCCAACACTACACCCCATATCAAGGTGTCTCAATCGACGCAGGAGGCTCGATTTCAAAATTTCAGCTGCTATTCTGACGGTTATCTAGCGCGATCTATACACTTCTCATAAGATACCCCGTTACCAATATCGCTCTTGAAATGGTTCATTCTTGGTTACAGGTTTATTTCAGTCTACCGAGGTAGGGAACTTGGAGCTGAACTTGGAATCTTGAACAAGATAGCGACTACACTTTGTACTAATAGGACTAGCGAGAATATGTAAGACTTATTGCATATGCTTTATTCACAGGGACGTAACGTTGGAATGCAACCTCAGGGGCTTGGATCTGAACTTGGAACAAGTTGGCGGCACGGGTCTAGGGAGATTACGTAAGGCTTACTACATCTGCTTTATTCATAGGTGCGTAACGTCGGAATTCAACCTCAAAGGCTCGGAGCTGAACTTGGAATTCCGAAAAAGATGGCGACAATACATTATATGGAACTAGGGAGGTGGTGTAAGGCCTAATAGGTTTTGCATTGCTTATATGGATGTAACGTTGGAGGGTGATCTCAGGGTCTCGGAAATGAGCGTTTGCAGGGTCAACTGCGCTAGCGTTTATGCTGATACGGAACGTTAGTGTTGTTTTAGTGTCTGCAACACTGACTTTTTGGTTTTTAACTTTTCGAGCTGATAGCTTTGAAATTTAGAGACTTCTAATTGTCTGCCTTAATATTTACATCACTTAGAGATTAAAACTTAACGTTAAGAACCGAAGAAACAGTTCGCGCTACAACTGTAGTGGAAGGCCCCTGATTTTGACTTGATGCTATATAGACGACCTGCACATTTAGAGATGAAACCTAATTTTAACGCCCTACCCTCTTCTGAGTTCGAAAGCAACTTAGGCTACGAAACTCAGGCGGCAAAGCGTTAGCCCTTTTAGTCTTGAAAACTGCATGGCTATCAACCCGAAGAGCTGATCTAAGAATGACAGAAAAAGGTGATGTTGAAACATAGCAGACTAACTTAGGCTGAGTAGTTCAGGCGGCAAATCGCTAGGCTTTCGAGTCTTGAAAACTGCATAGGCATCAGCCCAACAGAGATAATCAAGAATTTAGACTTTAGCTGAGTTGTGAGAAATTTTTTGAACAAATATAATAAAACTAGGAATGTAAAGTTTAAGAAAAATCCTCCATTGCGTGGAATATAAATGACTTTTCTTGCAAGCTGCTTTACGTGGCACCAACACAAATAGGTATTGTAGCGACGATGGGATAGGAAAGGGCTAGGAGTGGGAAGGAAGCGTTCGTGGCATTAATTAAGGTACAGCCCCAGCATTTGCCTGGTGTGAAAACGGGAAACCACGAAAAAGATTTTCAGGACTTCCGACAGTGGGGTTCGATCCCACTATCTCCCGGATGGAAGCTCCCAGCTTAGCGGCCCTAACCGCACGGCCAACTCACCCGGTAAAATGAATTTTGTTCATGCTAGCCGAAAGGGTAGTTTAGTAGGTGGAGTCTAAAATTGTATTATCGTATATCCGCGCTAGTAGCAGTTCTATTGAAAAAATACTACATGACGAAAGTTGTAGAAAATAATATTTCTTTTTTTTTTTTTTTGCCTTAACGTGTTTTTCTGTATAAGTCATAATAACGGAGATAACTGTGAATGTATATATTGTCGAGTTGCTAGGAAATGGTTGAACGGAGTGTAAAGGCCAGGAATAAAGTGTCATCGTGCAGGTTATAAATATTTTTATTCATGCTATAAAACAAACTTAAGAGTGCAAATCGGTGACGGTGACTAGATGCTTGTTGGCCTATCCCTTATTTCTAGAGGCATAAGGAATTATTTTTACTAAGTTAGCTTGTTATAGTTCATCGTTTCTACATGTGATGACACGTCTGTAACGGTAGGTGCGATGAGCTCGTTGTTGTAACTTACGTGCAATGCTTATCTTTACAGACGGAGACTTTACTTTGAAGAGCTATTGCTCAATAATACACGTACAACATAATTCTTTCTCTATCTATAGAATCTCTGGTTCATACTCTGTGTAACCAGCACCTTGATAAGCTCGTAAGAGTTTGCGGCCACTTACTCCTACCATTTTTAACTCTTTCTTTTTTAAATCTCTCTCTTTCTCTCTGTTGCTTCCTCTTTTCTCTTATACTGTTTTTTGCAAATCTTTGTCAACTTTAAGAATCGACGTTGTTGTTGACTTTTTGTTCCAAAGATGATTGAAGATCTGATTGGTTGTCATCCATTCTGTAAAATGTTCAAAAAATATCAATTGCCTCTTCCGTATTGTTTCTGTTATGTTTTCCATGTTCCGATGTATATTATCATTATTATTATTATTATTATTATTATTATTATTATTATTATTCACAGAGTTTTCAATAATATTCTCAAGTAAAAAGAAAGTAGAACTTATTCACAAATACTTTTTCTGAATAATTGTCCTATTACTATATAATTTTCATTTCATGATAAGAAATGTGAGAAACTCTACCACGAGTGTACCACCGTAACCGTCAGTTTTTTCTTCTTTATTTTACAATTTGCTGCACGTCGCACCGACACAGACAGGTCTTACGGCGACGATGGGATAGAGACTAGGAGTGGGAAGGAAGCGATCCTAGCATTGATTAAGGTACAGCCCCAGCATTTGCCTGGCGTGAAAATGGGAAACCACGGAAAACCACATTCAGGGTTGCCGACAGTGGGGTTCGAACCCACTATCTCACGAATACTGGCTACTGGCCACTTTTAAACTGATAGCTACGTGACCCAAACCGTGCAGCCACTTGTTCTGTTTAACAGTTTCTTGTGGGAAATGTAGTTTTCTGAAGTAATGCCCGCTTTTTAAATCTCATTCCTTGATATAAAATCATCTGCTACCTTCTTCAGATCTAACGTCTTAGCAGCCTCGTTATGTATACGCAGAAGGCTCAATAAGTGTAATCTTACCGGGCGAGTTGGACGTGCTCGTAGAGGCGCGCGGCTGTGAGCTTGCATCTGGGAGATAGTAGGTTCGAATCCCACTATCGGCAGCCCTGAAAATGGTTTTCCGTGGTTTCCCATTTTCACACCAGGCAAATGCTGGGGCTGTACCTTAATTAAGGCCATGGCCGCTTCCTTCCAACTCCTAGGCCTTTCCTATCCCATCGTCGCCATATACCTATCTGTGTCGGTGCGACGAAAAGCCCCTAGGAAAAAATAATAATAATAATAATTGTACCGGGCGGTACACCTCCACGCCGCTAATTTAAAATGTGCGCCAATTGAAACTCCTCTGCTGGAGGAAGTCTGAACTTTATTGACGGTATTAATTTTCAAGTTTCTCAGAAGATGTCACTACGTGAAAAATTTGGAGTTTTTGAACTGTGTCATTTTCGACGTATTTTTGTTTTGCTTGTAGAAAGAAGTGTGAACTTTCCCTTCTAGAGGACACTACTGAAGATCAACAATAGTGCACCCTAGTGCGGAGTGAAAGAACTGTTTTTTTTTTTTGGAGAAATTTTTATTTCAAAAGTTTGTTTCTTGTTAAATTTCTTCTGTTATTGTTTAAGTTGGCTGTATACCCCTCTCTTTCTCCTTGTTTTGAATTTAGCCAATCCCGAATTTCTTTTATTAATTTCTGTCCAATCGGATGTATCTTCCCCCAACTTGAATATGTTGCTGTATCCTACCCAATAAAGTTTTTGTGGGAGGGTGTTCTCATTCCCCTAACGCCTCGAACTTTCCGCGAGAGGATATAAACTGCTGATTTTAGGGTCTCCGGGCCACTTCTGTTCCATCTTTCAGTGTGTAAAGTACATAGCAGGGGGCGGGAAGCGCCTCTTTCTTCGGCGACAACAACAACCAGGTAATGGCCGACTAATTACTTCTTTTCTTGCTTGCTCAGCAGTTTAACTCTCGGGGCGGGTCCGAAGTTTTTCCATTATGTAACCTTCCTTAAAATGTAAAGAAACTTGTATCTATTCTCTCTTTTAAACTACATATTGGGATAGAGAGTGCTTAACCCTCTCGAGCTCCCACTCATATTGTTTTGAGGTGAACTTATATTTTTCTCAACCTATTCTTCTTCGACTTAATGTAAATTGTTTCCTTCTTAAGTCACCTCTTTAGTATGGGATTAGCCCTTGTATTAACGGCCTAGTGCCAAGTAGGTTTTAACAAAGCGTATTAGGAGCGCAAGTTCGCCTCCTCTCAAATTGTTATTTTAGAGGTCAAGTAATTACCCTTTTTCATTTAATAGACATCAGTAGGTTGGGTATTTTACCCCTGTGTCTATGTCCAGAGAGGACAACTTGAAGGTGGAGTTTGGTGTGGCCTTTGAGAGGCTTAAAGTTGAGAGCGAGTGACTCTTTCGTGTAAATTATGTGTTGGATGCCTCGTGGAGGCTTTTCGGTGTAATTTGGAGCAAGTGCTCCTGAGCATGAATGGGGTTTTCTGCCCCTCTGTTAATACTTATTTTGAAGTAAGGTTGGGCTGACTGCCCAAGCATTGTAAAGTCAGGGCGCGAAGTCCGAATCCTGTAAATATTCTAACTACCTTTGTGACTTGCTACTCTGTACCTGCCATGCTTGTTATTTCCTTATTTTGAAAAGAAAATATAACCTTGTTAAATTTTAAATTAATTTTACTTTCGTAGCTTGAGACCTGTTCACCACCCCGCACCTTCTTTCACGCATAACTACCACAAAAACACGGTAACAAGTGGTAGCAGAGCGTGGTTGAATGGGTCTCATTTTAGCCCCTTTTGACGGCTAAACATTGTTTTGATCCGAACTCTAACCATTTTCTCTGTTGCTGGAATTTTTTGAGTTTTTCAAAATTGTTCTGTCATCATGCCCGGCCCTCGCGATGTTCTCCATCTTAACTGCTTGCGCAAGGAGGAGTTGATCTATGAATTGACTATTAGAAATGTGCAATCTGGAGGCACGGTTGCGGTAGACACAAATAAGCTTAGAGAGTCCCTTGAATTGCCCATTTCCATCCCCACCTTGGGAGAGAAAGAAATTGACGACTCTCTTTCCACGATCGTCGAGAATATTACTGGGCTAGCATCTGTAGTTAGTTTTTTTGATGAAAATGATCCTTCTCCTAATCAAATTAAGCATGTGCAAGCCAGGCTGTTTCATTTTTCAAATAGAGTTAACGATCTGTTGTCTCTAAAGTTGAATGACGTTCAGAAGAAGGAAGCTAGTACGCTACTGGAAAATATTTCTGAATTATCTAGCAAGGTCACTCAATTGTTAACTGGGGAAGTTCCTCCCAAAAGCGATCTACCCACCACAGTGAATGTAGGTAGCGAGGAAGAGCCTCCTAAGGGAGAAGTAAATAGGAAAACCATCGCTGCTCAAACAACCTCTGCCCCATTGGACGAGTCTGAACGCCGTGCATCGTTGAATAATATACGTTCGGAATTAACTTCCTTGCCATTGAAACCTTTACCTACTATGTCACCAGGGTTTAGCAGCTTGCCTCATCCTTTGGCAATGTTGCTCAGAGGTATCTCTAAGTTTTCCGTTAATACCACCAGTGACGTAATTTCATTTTTAAGATTTTTAGTCGAATTTCAGGATCATGCCCTTGTTTTTTCTCTTTCCCCATGTCAAATTTTGCAAATTATCTATCCCTATGCAATTGGTATTCTCTCCGATAAAATAGTAAGAGCCATAGCTGAACAGTCATTTATTGAAGATTTTCACGCACACTTGCTTGCAAATTTTATTCCTGCTCGCGCGAGGTCATCTCTGATTCAGAAGTACTATTATCGTGTACAGCGTTTGGATGAAAACTTGGCAGACTTTATCCAAGATATTAAATTATATACTAGGGTGTTTGCTCTTCATTTTCCTGAAGACCAGATTGTACAGGCTATTGTAGAAGGAATTTCACCACCCTATAGGTCATATTTGTGTTTCGCGGCGTGCCCGCAAACTTTCTCTGAACTTGAAGCGTTGGCCGTCTCAGCGGAAGGAGTGAGATACGCCGATTCTTTGCGTGTCGCGAAAGAACCCCCGCCTTCTTTTAGTAATCCTCGGCCTCCACCTCGCCGACCAGTCAATCCCCGTAAATGTTATGCTTGCGGGTCGCCTGACCATCTTCGCAATAAGTGTCCACTGATCAAGTCGAGTGGGACAAGGAATGGGGCCGGTTCATCACAAGGCTGTTTTAAATGTGGGGCTTTCTCACATATAGCCAAGAATTGCCCAAACTCAAATAGCACCCCCTCCTGCTCATCTTCTGGTGCAAATTCCACCAATGCCAATAATAAAATGTGACTAGCGGCTTCGGCTGAGTCGACTAATTCTGCTTCCCAAGGCTCAGCCCCTGGCAAAAAGGTCGTGAATTCAGGGAACGTTCAATTTGTAAATCCATCTTTCGAATGCCCCAAAGAATGTCTTAGGATTGCGGCGGATACCCCCGCACCTGTTCCTTTTCTTAAGATTGAGTTAAATAACGAGCCTATAACCGCTCTATTAGATTCAGGCAGTGTTTGTTCAATTATTTCGGACCAATGGTATTCAAAATTGAAATCTGTTTGTAAACTACCTGACTATGACTCATCTCCTGTTCAATATGTTTCGGCTAATTCATCCCCATTGGAAATCCTAGGTTCCGTAAATGCCAAAATTCGTATTTTTAAATTTACATGGAAAATCAAACTGTTTGTGGCTAAGCACTTGCCTTGCCCCATTATATTGGGAGCTGACTTCATTTCTTACACTGGTCTTGTGCTCGATCTCCAGAGTAGGTCGTGCACATTCAAATTTGCGTCCAATTGTAAAATTCCCTTGTTAAAGTGTAACTCTGTATCATGTTCATCTATTTCGCCTACCCAGGATGAGATGGTGTTAGACCTTAGACATCTACCTGAGGAGCAGGCTGATAGTATTCGTAAGTTGTGTCAGTCGTTTCCAGAGGTGTTCTCGGATACTCTTCGTGTTACTGACCTTATTGAATACAAAATTGAGGTCACGGATTCGATTCCTGTCCGTTTTCCACCATATAGGCTATCTCCACCTAAAATGAAGGCTCTGAAAGAAATCATCGATCAGATGTTGAAGGACGGTATTATTAGGCCCTCTAAGTCGGCGTATTCGTCACCTATTTTTCTAGTCCCGAAACCCCAAGGAGGCTTCAGGCCTGTCATTGATTATAGGGCTCTCAATCGGAAGGTGATGTTGCAATCCGTGCCCATTCCTGACCTTCATTCTTGTTTTTCATGGTTTCGTAAGGCCAAGTTCTTTACTATCTTGGACTTGAATCAGGCCTATAATCAAATTCCCCTTGCCGAAGTGGCTAAACATCTTACAGCGTTTGCCACGGACTGGAATTTATACGAATACAACCGCGTGCCTTTCGGGCTCCCCACTGGACTAGCTGTACTCACTAGGCTGCTAGATAGGGCCTTCTCCGACATCAAATTTGAGTACTTGTACCACTACTTGGATGATGTCGTCGTATTTTCAGAGACTTTTGAAGAACATCTAGATCATCTGCGAGAAGTTCTCGATCGCCTTCGTAAGGCTGGGTTAACTGTCAAGTTGTCCAAGGTTGCCTTTGCTAAGCCCTCTATGTCATTCCTAGGGCATATTGTGTCACCTGATGGTGTAGCAGTCGATCATTCTAGAACACAGGCCATCCGTGATTTTAAACCTCCCAAGGACATTAAAGGTATCGCCAGGTTCATTGGTATGGTGAATTTCTTCAGGAAGTTTATTCCTAACTTCGCTAATAGAGCGGCGCCCTTAAACCTTCTTCGTAGGAAAGGCATCAAATTCGAGTGGGGTCCTTCTCAACAAGCCGCTTTTGAAGATCTTAAATTAGCTCTCTGTAATACCCCTGTACTTGCTATGCCTGATTTCTCAAAGAAATTCATCGTCCAAACCGACGCGTCGTCGTCAGCAGTAGCTGCAGTCCTTCTTCAAGAGACTGAACTAGGGAGGCGACCCATCGCCTATGCATCTAGGACCTTGTCGGCTCAAGAAGCCAAGTATTCCATCTATGAGCTCGAAGGTTTGGCAGTCTTATTGGCCTTAGAAAAGTTCCGTCTCTATCTGGAACATGTCAAATTCGACTTGGAGACAGATAATCAAGCCTTAAGCTGGGTCTTAGGTAGGCCGCTTCGTACTGGTCGTATAGCCCGTTGGGCCATCCGTATTTCTGCCTTCCAATTCGATGTCAGGCATATCCGAGGCACCGAAAATGTTGTTGCTGATGGACTCAGCCGTATGTTTTCCAACGACGTCGAAACCCATGAACCGGTCAACAGTTCATCACCTTCCAAGTCCATACTATCTGATGTTAATGCCATCTTAACAGATGCTCCCATGCTCTTTAGGGATATCGAGAAATACCAACGTGAAGATCCGACGCTGGCTCCGATAATGGAAACCCTTTCTTCTGGGGAACATGTGGTCCCTTATGTTCTGAGGAATGGTGTTTTATGTTGCCCATCGAGGCATGATAAGATGATGAAGGTTGTCGTTCCAGCTGTTCTTGTACCTATGATCTTCAAATATTATCATGAGACCCCATTAGGAGGGCATCTGGGTATCTTTAAAACTCGTGAGAAGATTCGTGAAATGTTCATCTGGAAAGGTATGGACGGTGAAATCCGTGAACTAGTAAAAGCTTGTATATCTTGTTTGCTCAGTAAACCCACCATGTCCACCAAGGTAGGCCTTTTGTCCTCGCATCAAGCGTCGCGCCCCATGGAACGCCTGTATATTGATTATGTAGGACCCTTCCCCCAGTGAAAGGGAAATGCCAACAAGTTCATCTTTGTATGCGTAGATGGCTTTACGAGATTTTCCTGGTTATTTCCGACTAAGTTGGCTACCGCGCAGTCCACCATTACTTGCCTAAATTCTATTTTTGCTTCTTTTGGTCCGTGCCAATATGTTGTATCTGATAATGCTAAGGCTTTTACATCTAATTTATTTCGTAAATTCTGCTTTGACCTGTCCATCTCTCATGTGACAACTTCTGCTTATTACCCTCAACCATCTCTGGCTGAACGGGTTAATCGTAATCTCAGGTCCGCGCTTATTGCCTATCATCATGAAGATCATTCCAGTTGGGACACGTCCCTGCATTGGTTAGCTTTTGCTTTGAATTCGGCGGTTCATGAATCTCACAAGTTTACTCCAGCTTCTTTGATGTTCAAGTTCGTTCCCAACACGCCGCTCTCTAACCTCTGGTCTCTGAGTGACATTCTACCCGAGACAATAGATCCGGATAATATTAAAGGTCTTTGGAAGAAGGCGAAAGCCAATCTTAAAGTTTCTCATGAAAAGGTTAGGGAAAGATATGATCGTGGACGGAGACCCACCAATTTGAAGGTAGGTGACCAGGTGATGGTCAAGAATTTTGTTCCCGCGGGCAAGCTTGCCCCCAGATTTCATGGGCCGTGTATCATTCTAAATTTCCTTACGCCGGTCACATTATTATTAAGCAATCCAGCCACCGAGAGGATATTTAGGGTTCACCTGTCACAGGTGAAACCGGTGTAATTTCTGGGTTAACTTGCTTCATATAATCGTGAAAGGAATATGAAGGTTATATTTTTTTTTGAGTTTTCACGTTGAAGGCATTCTGCCCCTTCTATAATATTTTGTTTCATATGTAAGTTTTTGTAAACCTTCCCCGCGCGGTTAAACTGCTGTCCTATCCTTGCTACGGCCATTACCACGCTCCCGTCTCCTGCTCCACTATACACAGTGGCTCGCATATGAAATGAATTTCTGCACGCCACTGGCCCCTCAACTTCTCCACAAAGCCTGTGCCCTCAAAAAATGATGATGGTCCAACAATTCTGCCCCCTAGCTTTAATGTTTCAGTGCCCCCGCAGCCGCGCGGCGCCGTGCTGCGACTGGGTTAGAGGATGGGCCCCCTCTTCCCCAGCGAGGACCACATGTGCACGGCGAGCCGGAGCCCTCCTCCCGGCCAAGGCTGATGTGCGGCGCACGACCTGCTACTGGCCCGCAGCCTGTATATGTTCACCGCGGGCGTGGCGTGCTTCAACACCACTGCTCCCCTCATAGTGCGGGCGAGCGGTATCTCAGGGTACTTGAGGGGTCCGAGCGGCCTCTTCTGGACGCAAGCTGCAACGGCCAGTCTGGCCATCCAACTTCATCAACATCAACTTCATGGAAATTTACTGTCAGCAATTACTGCACTTTGGTATTCTACTGCAATATTTGGTGGACTTAGATAATTTTCCTCAACTTTAAAAACTAAAGTTTTCCTTCTGAATTCAACTTCTACAAACATAAAAACTTTACTTCTCCAGTTACAACAAAAATTTTGAAACTGAATCAAACCACATTAAGACAATCTTATAAATTCTTCGGCAATTAATCTCCATATCTACATCAAAACTTGGACCTTGTTTTCAAACAAATTTCATGTGTCACCCCTAGAGGAACTTTTTTTTGGGGGGGGGGGAGGTCTGTACCGGGCGGTACACCTCCACGCCGCTAATTTAAAATGTGCGCCAATTGAAACTCCTCTGCTGGAGGAAGTCTGAACTTTATTGACGGTATTAATTTTCAAGTTTCTCAGAAGATGTCACTACGTGGAAAATTTGGAGTTTTTGAACTGTGTCATTTTCGACGTATTTTTGTTTTGCTTGTAGAAAGAAGTGTGAACTTTCTCTTCTAGAGGACACTACTGAAGATCAACAATAGTGCACCCTAGTGCGGAGTGAAAGAACTGTTTTTTTGGAGAAATTTTTATTTCAAAAAGTTTGTTTCTTGTTAAATTTCTTCTGTTATTGTTTAAGTTGGCTCTATACCCCTCTCTTTCCCCTTGTTTTGTATTTAGCCAATCCCGAATTTCTTTTATTAATTTCTGTCCAATCGGATGTATCTTCCCCCAACTTGAATATGTTGCTGTATCCTACCCAATAAAGTTTTTGTGGGAGGGTGTTCTCATTCCCCTAACGCCTCGAACTTTCCGCGAGAGGATATAAACTGCTGATTTTAGGGTCTCCGGGCCACTTCTGTTCCATCTTTCAGTGTGTAAAGTACATAGCAGGGGGCGGGAAGCGCCTCTTTCTTCGGCGACAGTCAACAACCAGGTAATGGCCGACTAATTACTTCTTTTCTTGCTTGCTCAGCAGTTTAACTCTCGGGGCGGGTCCGAAGTTTTTCCATTATGTAACCTTCCTTAAAATGTAAAGAAACTTGTATCTATTCTCTCTTTTAAACTAACTACATATTGGGATAGAGAGTGCTTAACCCTCTCGAGCTCCCACTCATATTGTTTTGAGGTGAACTTATATTTTTCTCAACCTATTCTTCTTCGACTTAATGTAAATTGTTTCCTTCTTAAGTCACCTCTTTAGTATGGGATTAGCCCTTGTATTAACGGCCTAGTGCCAAGTAGGTTTTAACAAAGCGTATTAGGAGCGCAAGTTCGCCTCCTCTCAAATTGTTATTTTAGAGGTCAAGTAATTACCCTTTTTTCATTTAATAGACATCAGTAGGTTGGGTATTTTACCCCTGTGTCTATGTCCAGAGAGGACAACTTGAAGGTGGAGTTTGGTGTGGCCTTTGAGAGGCTTAAAGTTGAGAGCGAGTGACTCTTTCGTGTAAATTATGTGTTGGATGCCTCGTGGAGGCTTTTCGGTGTAATTTGGAGCAAGTGCTCCTGAGCATGAATGGGGTTTTCTGCCCCTCTGTTAATACTTATTTTGAAGTAAGGTTGGGCTGACTGCCCAAGCATTGTAAAGTCAGGGCGCGAAGCCCGAATCCTGTAAATATTCTAACTACCTTTGCGACTTGCTACTCTGTACCTGCCATGCTTGTTATTTCCTTATTTTGAAAAGAAAATATAACCTTGTTAAATTTTAAATTAATTTTACTTTCGTAGCTTGAGACCTGTTCACCACCCCGCACCTTCTTTCACGCATAACTACCACAAAAACACGGTAACAATAATAATAATAATAATAATAATCTTTACTGTCCTGTAAATGTTTGCAAAGGCCTGATAAAGATCTCTCAGCTGTTGATGTTGCCTCGGGAATTGGCGTCACTATTTTGAAAAGAAAACTTGAACAGTTCTGAAACCAAATCCTTAAGATGAACTACTTTCTTGAAGTGATTGATAATGTCCTTAATTTCTCAATTATTTTCCTTCGTTCGGGAGTTACTCATGAAACATTCCTCTGTGAAGCAAAGGACGATCGGAGTCTACTTCGTAGAATTGTAAAAATGTTGCCTTTGTTTGTATCACTCCCAAGTAGAAACTTCTCGACTTCAAGCAAGAATCTGTACGATGATATGTTAAAACGGGAAGCTAAACAATTAACAATGTTATCTGTTGCAAATAATAGACACCTCCATCTTTGCTTAACTGAATCAAACTGCTCAGCTGAATTATCTTCAGAATCGTCGTACTGTTTGCGAATCCTTTTCATTCTAGGCAGAGTGGGTGAATGAATGAACTGCAATTTTGATGTCCGTTAATGGATCTCGTCACGTGCCTTTCTTTTTACATTATTCGAAATAAATTCTCGATTGGTCGTACGACATAGTTCAAGGCTGTGAGACCTACTTAACAGAAAGTTACTGCCATTCGTAAATAAATGCCTCTCTCGAATACCTCAATTTCGGCCGCGTTGTGGTAACTCACGCTTAGAAATGTATGTTCCTTTAACTCGCAATTCGCCATCTCTTTTGACTGTACATGGATAACATGTTAATTACACTGATTACTTCTGCAGAAACTCTAGGGAATCCAGGTACAGGTATGTAGCTGTCGTAGCTACGCCTATCGGTCAACTTGGGTCACTCATCATGCACCTAAGAATGAAATATAATTTTCCAAAATCCGTTTGATTAGTTGAGAAAAGTAATTGTAGCAGTAGAATGGCTGAGAGTGTAGGCGATAAACTATAAATTTATTTAGGAGAATTTTCTCATCGCCGGGCTGAGTGGCTCAGAGGGTTGAGGCGCTGTCTTCTGACCCCAACTTGGCAGGTTCGATCCTGGCTCAGTCCGGTGATATTTGAAGGTGTTCAAATACGTCAGCCTCGTATCGGTATATTTACTGGCACGTAAAAGAACTCCTGTGGGACAAAGTTCCGGCACCTCGGCGTCTCCGAAAACCGTAAAAGTTGTTAGTGGGACGTAAATCAAGTAGCATTATTATTATTATTATTATTATTATTATTATTATTATTATTATTATTATTATTATTATTATTATTATTGTACCGGGCGGTACACCTCCACGCCGCTAATTCAAAAGGTGCGCCAGTTGAAACTCCTCTGCTGGAGGAAGTCTGAACTTTATTGACGGCATTAATTTTCTACTTTCTCAGAAGATGTCACTACCTGTAAATTTTGGAGTTTTAGAACTGTGTCATTTTTGATGTGTTTTTGTTTTGCTTGAAGTAAGAAGTGTGAACTTTCTCTTCTAGAGGACACTACTGAAGAACTACAATAGTGCACCCTAGTGCGAAGAAAAAGAACTGTTCTTTGGAGAAAATTTTATTTCAAAAGTTTGTTCTTTGTTAAATTTCTTTTAGTCATTGGTTAAGTTGGTAATATTACCCCTTTCTTTCCCCTTGTTTTAAATCTAGCCAATCCCGAATTTCTGAAATTAATTTTCCACCAATAATGTGTTTCTTCTTCATCTTGTGTAGGGGTTTCTCTTCATTCTCCAATAAAGTGATTGTGGGCGGGTGTTCTCATTCCCCTAACGCCTAGAACCTTCCGCGAGAGTATATAAACTGCTGATTTTAGGGTCTCTGCGCCACTTCTGTTCCATCTTTCAGTGTGTAAAGTACATAGCAGGGGGCGGGAAGCGCCTCTTTCTTCGGCAGCGGTCAACAACAAGGTAATGGCCAATTAATAACTTCTTTCTTTGCTAGCTCAGCAGTTTAACTCTCGGGGCGGGTCCGAAGCTTTTTCCATTATGTAACCTTCCTTAAAATGTAAAGAAACTTGTATCTATTTCATCTTTTAAACTGCATATCGGGATAGAGAGTGCTTAACCCTCTCGAGCTCCCAATCATATTGTTTTGAGGTGAACTTATTTTTCTCAACCTATTCTTCGTTAATATAATGTAAATTGTTCTTTTCTGAAGTCACCTCTGTAGTATGGGATTAGCCCTTGCATTAACGGCCTAGTGCCAAGTAGGTTTTAAATAAAGTGTATTAGGAGTGCGGAGAGCCTCCTTTCAAGTTGGTATTTTAGAGGCCATATAATTAACCTTTTCTCACTTAATAGGCCTCAGTAGATTGGGTATTTTACCCCTGTGTTTATGTCCGTTGAGGACAGCTTGAAGGTGGAGTTTGGTGTGGCCTGGGAGAGGCTTAAATTTGAGAGCGAGTGGCTCTTTTCCGGAAACTGAGTCTTGTATGCCTCGAGGAGGCCTTACGGTGTAATTTGGAGCAAGTGCTCCAGGGTTTGATTGGGGTCTTCTGCCCCGTTGTTGAAATTTGTATATCGTAAAGTTGGGCTAGTTGCTCAAGAATTGTGTTTTCAGGGCTCGAAGCCCAAATCCTGTAAATACTGTAATTGTACTTTGTTGTCTTGCTACTCCGTACCTGCCATTCTTGTTATTTCTGAATTTTGGAAAGAAAATATAACCTTGTTAAATTTTACATTTAACTTTAATTCCGTAGTTGGAGACCTATTCACACCCGCACCTTCTTTCACCTCTACCTACCACGGAAATCTCCGTAACAATTATTATTATTATTATTATTATTATTATTATTATTATTATTATTATTATAAATTTTCTCATCGCTCAACCAACGTTTTAAAGGAGGTACCCCATTCTCCTCCCATTAGCGAGAGCTCACTGGACTCCCTGGGCACAACCCCATCAGCATAGCTCTCAACCCATCTCGCAGCAGACCTGAGAGAACCAACTTTGGACTTCGTTTTTTAAATCTTGTTGTACCGTAATTCTGGACTCGGGGCTCCGAAGACTGCCGAACTCCGCATTAAAGTGTAAGGAGAATATCTAGGAGAAGGATTCTTTTGGGGGAGCAAAATGGTGGGGGTGGGCGGGTGGGGGGCAGAAATCGCCTTGGTTTCTCCAAAGTCGGCGCCACTGATTATGTTAGTTTTGCGCTTGTCTGCCGGCGTAGAGAGAATTAAATTTGAGGCAGGGACTGACAACTGCCTTACCAACGGAGAGCAGGTAAGAACCAAAATGGTGAGCGACCATACCTATAGCAGTCTGTAGAGCCCTACTTCATGAACTTATGTCGGATTCATTATGTGGCTACTTTTAAACTCCTGGCCACTTTTCAAATTTCGTGGCAGAGACGGGAATCGAACCCGGGCCTACGGGGGTGGCAGCTAATCAAACTAACCACTACACCACAGAGGCGGACTGAAAATGTTTTACCATGTATTTCCTCCGTGGGTGAGGGCGATAGAATACATCCAAGGTATTGTCATAAAAGGTGACTGAAAGGGGACCCAGGTACTTTCATCTTGGGAGTATAGGTTGATGACCACGAGTCCCCTAGCTGCGTCGGACATTGCTTCCACTTACTTGAGTCAGGTTCCTAGCCTTCATCTTTCGTAAGCGACCTCCCTTGGTCAACTCTTTTATTTTCACGCCTTTCATGGTCCTTCCCTTTCTTTCGCCCATACCTCCATTCTTCGACCTGTGAGACCTTTTCTATTTTCCTTCTGATTTTGTAGTGTTAATAAAGGATGGTTGCCCAGAAGTACTTCCTTTTAAATCAACAATCATCACTACTCTAACATGTATGTAGATTTTGAGTTCTGACATACTTACCGGTACCGGTACCTCAATACTACAGCCGGTCTCTGCCCTAGTGGAGCAGCCAATTGCATTGCATTTATTTATTTACTAGCTGTAGTACCCGGCGTTGTCCGGGTAGCTTTTGAATGTTTACCTTTAGTATTTATATTACCAGTTAATTAAGTGTGAAGTGGATGCTTATTGATTTATTTTTGAGATATTGATTTTACGATCTATTATGTAGTTTTAGAGTTATTTAGATATATCTGATTTCAAGTTTTATATTATTTAATTTTCGAGTAAAACCTTGTCCTTGTGGAAGCTAGAAATGGCTGGGAAGTATTTGATTCTTTCCACAAAAAAGTAATAATTATATGTATTTACCAGTCGCACCGTACTTAATGATGTACACGATTTCGGCAGTCATTAAGACTGTCACACACAGCCTAGTGACCCCAAAAGCAGAGTATTCAACACTAATCTCGGTCATTTTTACTATATACTTTTAAGCCCTTCTCAGCTCCTGTCTTAATGGATGTTGAACGTGGACTTAAACGGTATCAAGAGCGTTACAGTTCGTATAAGAGACACATAAACAATGGATTTCGACATTAATATCGGTTATTTTCCATCATTTTTGCACGTCAGGCCCTCTCATTCCCCACCCCCAACGGAGGCTGTGATTTTTCATCTCCATAGTATTTTTTCTAAGATGGTAAATCATATGTGTACCAAGTTCCGTTGAGAGCTATTCTGGAACATACCCACATACAGTACATCTATAATATCCGTCATATTTGCATTCATTTTCACCCCCTGTCAACCTCCATACTGATTGCTGCTGAAGTATGACTTAACCATCCAGAGTGTCACAGATCAACTCTGTGACCTCGTAAAGAACGTATTCGACATTAATATCAGTAAAATATCGTTTATTTTTATATTTCACCATCTCCCCTAGGTGTGCTAGGGGTGTTTTACCCAAACAGTACTTTTTTCAGATAGTAAGTCATACGTGTACCAATCTTATATGAGGGCTATGCTGGATGAATAACACATACATCCATAATTTCGGTCATTTTGAACATTTTCCTTTCCATCCCTTCTAATATCCATGCCGATAGGAACTGAATAACGACATCCGGAGTGTCATTATTCAGCTCAGCGACCTCGAAAACTATGGACTGTACATGAATATTTGTTGTTATCTATTAATTATATTTAACCCGTTTTTCTGTGCTTTTAAAATTCACCCCCGCCTTTAGGGGTGCTAGGTGTATCTCACATCCACAATAATGTTTTCTATATTGTAAGTCATGTGTATACCAAGTTTGGTTGAGAGGTATGCTAGAGCATACACACATACGCCTTTAAACTCTGTCCCTTTGGACATTTTTTTTTTTTTTTTTACCGGTTCTAACTCGCCTGCCGATTAGGACTAAACTTAACCTTAAACGGCATCCAGAGTGTCACAGTTCATCTCAGCGATCCTCAAAACTATGGATTAGACACAGATATCGGTCGTTTTCGTTTAATGTGAACATTTCAGCTCTACTTTAGAGGCTAGGGTCCTCTTACCCCAAAGGTATTTTTTTGTCCAGACTGTAGGTCCAATTTTGGTTGAGAATTTTGCTGGAATATACACATATACGCCCATTATCTCGGTCATTTTGAAAATTTTGTTTTTCACTTCTCACCGCTGTGCGAAAGGAGGCAGAACTTGGACTTCTAAAAAAATTCGGAGCGTTACTATTTATCTCAGCGACCCCGAAAAGAATGGATTCGACACTATTTTCGATTATTCCTACATCTCACCTCCTCGTGGGTGTGCTTAGCGTTGTCATACCTCCAGGCACTTTGTCTCCTGATAATAAGTCATAAGTGACAAAGTTTGTTTGAAATCGCTCCCGTAGTCCCGAAAAGTATGGATTCAACACTTAATATTGTTATATTTCGTCCCCTTGTCTAAGGCTTCTAGGAGTGTCTTTCCCCCCACAGTATTTTTTTCTAGATAGTAGGTAATATTTGTACCAAGCTCAGCTGACAATTATATTGAAACGTACACACAAACATCCTTAAACTCGGTCATTTGGATATTTTCTTAACTTCACTTCTTCTCACCCGCCTGCCAATTGGGGATCAACTTGGTCTTAAACGACAACCAGAGTGTCACTATTCATTTCAGTGACCCCGAAAACAATTTCGATGTGACCCTATTTTCGATTATTTTTATATCTCACCCTTTCCAACACCTACTCCTAGGGGTGCTAATTTGTCATAACCCCTAGCAATTTATCTCCTGATAGTAATTCATAAGTGTACCAGGTTTTTTTTTAATCGCTCCAGTAGTCCGGAAGAGTTTTATTATTCGCTTTTAGTTACGTATATAAATCACCCCTCCTCTAGAGGTTCCAGGGGTGTCTTATCGTAAACAGTACTTTCTCCAGAAAGTAAGTCACACTTGTATCAATTTTGGTTGAAAGCTACGCTGTAACATACATAGGCTACGGTACGTCCATTATTTCGGTCATTTTTGAAAGTTTCTGTTTTACCCCTTCTCCCCCTATGCCAAAAGGGGATGAAATATGATTTATAAAAATTCGGTGTGTAATTATTAATCTCAGGGACCCCGAAATTATGGATTCGAAACTATTTTCGTTTATTTTTACTTAACACTTCTCCCGCGCCCCAAACCCCAAAGAGGACTGAATTTGGACTTATAAAATATTCGGAGTGAGACGAATTATCTCAGTGCCCACGAAAAATACCGATTCGACACTATGTAGATTACTTTGTATATCACTCTCCCCTTCTCCCCACCTCGAAGGGGATGAACTTGGACTTTAAAAATCCGGAGTGTCACTATTCACCTTAGTGACATCAAAACCTATGGATTCGGCACTACTTTCGATCGTGTTTATATCTCACTCCCCCATAATCCCCACCATATAGGGGGATGAACATGGACATAAAAATCCGGAGTGCCACAATTCACCTCAGCGACCCCGAAAACTATAGATTCGATACTATTTTCGATTAATATTTATATCTCAAATCCCCTCACCCCCCACCATAAAGGGGCCTGAATTTGGACTTTAAAATATCCTGAGTGCCACTAATCATCCGAGCGACCACGAAAACTGTGGATTCGACACTACTTTCGGTTACTTTTGTACAGCTCTCCTCCCTCGATTCCCCCCCCCCCCCCAGAAGGGGCTGAACTTGGTTTATAAAATTCTGGAATGTCACTGTTCATATCAGCGACCCCGAAAAGTATGGATTCGACAATACATTCGATGATTTTTATATCTCACCCCCTCTCCACCCGTAAGGATGCCTGGGGTGTCTTACTCCAACGTGATTTGTCTCATGATACTAATAATCCGGAGTGTCGCTATTCATCTCAGCGACACCGAAAAGTGTGGATTCAACACTACTTTCGAAGATTTTTATATCTCACCCCCCCCCCTCGCCCCACCGACCCTAAAGTGTACCTGGGATGTTTTAACCCCACGTGGTTTGTCTCATTACACTAACAATCCGGAGTGCCGCTATTCATCTCAGCGACCGCGAAAAGTATGGATTCGACACTATTTTCGAATATTTTATATATCACCCCCTCGGCCCCCTCCCCAATGGGTGCATGGGGTGTTTTACCCCCACGCGGTTTGTCAAAACAAATCCGGAGTGTAACTATTCACCTCAGCAACCGCGAAAAATATGGATTCGACACTATTTTCGGTCATTTTGATATATCACTCCCCCTCGCCCCTACCCCAAAGGGGGCTGAACTTGGACTTTAAAAAATCCGCAGTGTCACTATTACTCTTGGCGACCATGAAAAGTATCGACTCGACACTATTTTCGATAATTTTCTTATATCACTCCTCCCTCGCCCCCCACACCAAAGGGGGCTGAACTTGGACTTTAAAAAATTCCGGAATGTCACTATTCATCTCTGCGACCACGAAAAGTATGGATTCGACACTTTTCTCCAATATTTTATAAGTCACCCCCCTCGCCCCCCCCGCCCCTATGGGTACATGGGGTGTCTTACCCCCACGCGGTGTCACTATTTTCTATTACTTTGATATATCACTCCCCCCTCGCCCCCACCCAAAAGGGGGCTGAATTTTGACTTGGAAAAATTCCGGAGTATCACTATTCATCTCAGCGAATCCGAAAACGATGGATTCGACACTGTGTTCGTATAGTTTTAAATGTGACCCCCTCGCCCCCTGCCCATAAGGGTACTTGGGGTGTCTTACCCCTACGCGGTTTGTCTCCTGATACTAAGTCCTATGTGTACCAAGTTTGGTGTAAATCGCTCCAGTGGTTTAGGAGGAGATGTAATACATACATACATACATACATACATACATACATACATACATACGACATTTATATATATATATAGATAGATAGATTATTTATTTATAGATTTATTTATTTATTTATTTATTTATTTATTTATTTATTTATTTATTTATTTATTTATTTATTTATTTATTTATTTATTTATTTATTTATTTGAGAGCCTCCGTGGCTCAGACGGCAGCGCGTCGGCCTCTCACCGCTGGATACCGTGGTTCAAATCCCGGTCACACCATGTGAGATTTGTGCTGGACAAAGCGGAGGCGGGACCGGTTTTTCTCCGGGTACTCCGGTTTTCCCTGTCATCTTTCATTCCAGCAACACTCTCCATTCTCATTTCATAGCATCTATCATTCATTAATAAAATCACTTTGGGAGTGGCGACCCCATCGTACTAACAGCCTATATCTGCTTCATTCATACATCCCTGACCCGGTCAATGACCGGAAAACAGGTTGTAGGTTTTTATTTATTTATTATTATTTTTTTTATTTATTTGTGTCTGTATAAAGTGGCGAAGTTGTATTCTCATGTGTAATTCGAGAACCAACGACTAATAATAATAATAATAATAATAATAATAATAATAATAATAATAATAATAATAATAATAATAATTTACATGCTCACTCGAAAATTAATTTAAAATGTATCACCATGTTTTCTTAAAATGTGAAAGAGTTTATAAAATTGTCCATCGAACAATCTTGAGTTATTGGATGCACGTACCTGATTTCGTTATTAAGGTTTCCTTTTCTGTAGACGTAGAACTAATGCAGAAATATTTGTAGCTTCGATGACATAATTTTGTTACTGAAAACAAAATATAGTTCCGAAAAGCAACTATTTAATCGCCAATGCGTGCACGGGAAATCCAAAAGCAAATTGATATAGTTTTTGTTAATCGTGGCAACTATTTAACCGCCGGTGCGTCACTACTACAATAATCACTACCATCACCCTTTTCCATTTCCTTTCTGATTAGTGTTAAGAGAGAATGATTACTACATTTAAAACAATAAACATCACCATGATCACCATGGATCTGTGCCTACTCTGCCTAATCCGGCACTGACCACCACCACCACCACCCCACAATTACAAATTAAACAGTTTGTATTTAGTGTTAAGAAAACTTCTTGAGCTACGATTTTTTTCATGACATTCTTTCTTTCTTAATCTGTTTACCAGGCTTGGTTTTTCCCTCCGACTCACCGAGGGATCACACCTCTACCGGTTCAATGGCAGTGTCTTGGAGCGTGAGACTTTGAATCGGGGGATACAACTAGGGATGAGGACCAGTACCATGCCTAGGCGGCCTCACGTGCTATGCTGAACAGGGGCTTTGTGGGGGATGGGAAGATTGGAAGGGATAGGCAAGGGAAGGAAATGGCCGTGGCCTTAAGTTAGGTTCCATCCCGGCATTTGCCTGGGGGAGAATTAGGAAACCAGGGGAGACCACTTCGAGGATGGCTGAGGTGGGAATCGAACCCCACTCTACTCAGTTGACCTCCCGAGGGGACCCCGTACCACATTTCAAATTTTGTGGCAGAGCCGGGAAACGAACCCGGGCCTTCGGGGGTTGCAGCTAATCATGCTAACAAGTACACCACGGGGGCGGACTTTATGACAACGTACGTAAATAAATTCTGTTTTTGAGATATGATTAATTTCACTTATAAATTTCATCATCATCATCATCATCTGTTTACCCTCCAGGTTCGGCTTCTCCCTCGGACTCAGCGAGGGATCCCACCTCTACCGCCTCAAGGGCAGTGTCCTGGAGTACTTATAAATTTATCAAGGAAAACGCTCCGACGAGTGCATCGAAAGACGGACAGAGCGCGCCAAGCAGCGGGAATTAGAACTTGTACAGTTACTCATTAACAACGCTAGGATGCACTAGTAGTACTGCAGCGCCACAATGTGTCTGTCGTGATTCGTATTTGACATTTCTTGCAGCGTTATTATGTTTAATTTATGGAAGCCTGTTAGCTAAATGTTACCACTCTTCGCATTTATTGCAATGAGTAATATTTACGCTCTTGTTGCTGAAAATATACTTAGGTGCGCTTTTAGGATTGAATACAATTATGGAACGGTATTTGGTAACATATTTTTTCCGGTGAAGGTAAGAGCTTGTATGTTTATTATTATTTTTCTGTAGGTGTGTTGTCAGTATAATGTTAAAGTATTTTTGTAACGACTCTTTCAGCAGTGTTACGTTATAGTACAGCATATTCCAGTGAGGGTATGTTGGCAGCAGGCCGATGTGTATGCCACCTGGCGGGTAGTCTGTCGGTGTACGAACACTCGGGTTGTTGACTGGAACGGACGAGGTTGGCCGGAGGCATATTCTTCGGAGGTGCTGCCGAACGGTGTGTGAGTGTGCGTGCGTGTGTGGTTCTAATACAAGAAATTATTTCGTTAATATTCACGTGAAGCGAGTTGGATTGTGTGGTTTATTAGCGCTAGGTTTGTATGACGAGAAGTTACAACATAGTTTTGTGTTACCTTTGTTCGAATATCCAAGAGGAACATGTGTCCAGCGTGATGCTCCTTGTGGACTGTACCGACAAGTTAAAATGAATATTAGCTCGTAAGAGTATGTGATGGTAAGTGCTGCTTTAGCATGTTTGATTAGAAAACTCATCTGTTAGAACTTTACAAATTGTCTTTCATAGTACCCACCCTATGGGACCGGATGTTTTTTTCCTATAATCCATAATTACTGCAACTTAACTTATAGGCCTACCTGTAAAAAAAAAACTGTGCTGTAATTGGATGGTGCAATACTACAGTACTTGGCATTTCGGCTGCCCTTTTGACGATACAGTTACGAATTTTCTACCTTTTCGATTATTGATTTCTTTGTCCGAATGCTAGATTTTTTAAAATCTCGTATAACTCTAATTGGATGGGGGTACTCGTCGCTTTGTATATCTTTGGGCGCATTATTTTGCAGATGTTTTTAATCGCAAAAGGTTGTATTATTCGTGTTTGAATTGTGGTGGGTTTGATGGTAATCCCCAAGGGAACTGCCCCTAAATTCATGGATTACTATTTTTCCTGTCAGTTGTGAAGGAAAATGTTATTGTCATTGCACATCCTCATGCTTCCAATTTCTATGCATTACGTTGTTTATGTCCCGATTTCTATCTTGTGAGGAGACACTGCATCGTTTTTTTTTTTTTTTTTTTTTTGTTGATACTATTGGAGGGTCTGGTGCGCGTGTTTACCGACGGATCAGTATCCCTCTAATAACGTTTGTTTGTTCTTATTGATCTATGTAGTATTTTGGCTTGCACATCAAATACTCAGCTGTTCGTAGACTGCTTCAAGAATGGCTCACAGAAGGCAATGCTATTATTCAGGGATTTTGAAGCTTCATGTGTGTGCATTTGAACTTGCCGTTACTTCTACACTGGTGTATTAATGGAATGTTTTGCCTGAAGATAGTATAATATACGTGGTTGATAGTTACTGCACTTTTTAATATTTAGTATAAGATTAAGATTTTTTACGGTTCCGCAGTTAGATATTTGACTGTCAAAAGTTATTCAACAGATGCTGCTTATTTATTGTAGTAAATCTTTAGAAATATTCTGAGTATTTTTTAAGTTAAAAATATCTTTGCTTTGTAGACAAAGTGTTTTGGTTCTGATTTACTCAACCTAGAGACATACATAGCTAACGGTACGAAAGGTTGGGTTCTGGCATCGCGCCCTTCGTACTTGCTGTCATGTGGGCGTGGCGTACCTGCGTTGTCATCTATGCTGCTAGCCTTCCACAGTTAAGCGATAGGAACTTGCACTTGATTTCGAACTTGCAGTTACTTCTACACGGGTGTAATAATGACATGTTTTGCCTTTAGTTTTGCGGCATTTTGAAGCTTTAAGTGTCTGATCTTTCAGAAAGATTTCGAGCATTGTTTTGCATCATTTCGATCACACAAAATGATGACTATGATTATGTTGTAGCCCAAGCGTGACTTTTTTTTTTTTGCATGATGTGCTTTTCGAAGTAATGGAAAGGTCAGTGTGCGCGCCCGAATCCCGCTCGGGCATTTAGAACAAAAAGGACTTGGTTCATCGTAAGTAGAATTTTATCAGTTATTACAGGGACGTTCCTCACCTCATTCCATTCCTGACCCGGTAGAATGACTGCAGACAGGCCGCGGCTTTTATTTCCATTTCCCAACTGAGGAATTCTATCACTTGGTGTTAGTAGATTTAACTTTTGCAGGACTAAATTCCGACACCTTGGTGTGTTTTAAAAAAAATCTGTAGTCATTGAACGGACATGTAAGTATTATTCTTATACTTTTTGCTCAATTTAAAGTTAAAGGGATGATTATTTTCTCGTATTCCCTACAAATGATAATCAGCACCTCTACTAGAACAATAGACTCGTGAGCTTGTCTAGGTACCATGACCTCATGACAGTGGAACGTGTACTTTCATCCAACAATTGATGGTTCAAAACAGGAGGTAAGGCTATAGAGGAGGTCGAATGACGTCAGAACTAGTTCGACCTTGTTGGACCTGTCAAGAAACAACCGTAGCTCCGGAATTTTGCGGTCAGCCATTCAATTATTCTGATTGAATCACTCTGCCCAATTTCACTTCCTCTTCAGACGATTTCTTCATATGTCAGTTAAGAGGAGCTGGATTAATATGTAATTCTCAGCTATCTTAGAAGTGATAATCTGTGTTTCAATATTTCAGTTCTAATTTAAATTCAGAGTTGCCTACCATATTGACCACTGAACGAGACGGTGCTAAGGTTGCAAATCACAGATAGTTTTTAATTTTTGAGCCTTTCATGGTCCTTCCCTTTCTTTTGACGATACCTTCGTTCTTGGAAAACGATGTTCAGGATTGTCACTGCATTTTATTTCCTTTTAGGTCAAAACAATATTCATCACGTTATAAAAGTTACAATTCGTTGTCGTACTAAATTATTCTTGCTTCTCATTCGTAGGCTCAGTTCATTTTTGCAGCTAGCAGTACTTTGTCGAGGACGTTCATTTTTCTGTATTGCCTGTTACTTCCTTTGGGATCGCGCATTTATTTCGGTAACCTTTTCTTCCACCCAATGCCAAAGTACATGAATGGTTATTCAGTTACTTGTATGCATCGCACTTTCCTTGCGTACTTTCTAAGACCTTGCTGCATCGTTAATCTTCTCCGTCAATAATCTTTCTCGGTTTTCCTGATGAAACATACTTTGTGTAATTAAAGAGATTACTGTTTTCGTAAAGTAATCTACTTCGGGAGGAATACAGTATCTTCATAATGTTTTATTAGTTTCGTGGTGGCATGGGAAATATTTTATAACATTTCCTCGCAAGGGCGCGGAGTGGTGACTTAGAGGCTCTACCCGAGTTGAACCAACTCCTCGTTTTCAACTTTGCTATTCGACCTCCCTCGGCCAACTCTGGTTTCTTTCGATCTCAGTATCCAAAGTTCGACTAGACACATTTTCCACCCTTCGTTTCAAGATTCCCCGGCGCTCTCAATTTCGGATGTCTTTAAGTTTTCCTGTGTGACCTCTTTAGGTCAGTTCTTGTTCTCTTCCTACCCAGATGGTATTTGGCTAGAGGCTTATAATCCTGTTGTTTTTTCCCCTCATTCAATGAACACCATCATAGCTTTCTTGGTTATTCTCTTTGACTGCCCAATAACTTTCTCTTTTTTGAGAGATCAAATCTCCTTGTCAGCCCTTTTCTGTTCCTGTCTTTCAACAGTCATGATCATTGCAAAGTTTGCCATCTACTCTAATTGTATGAAAATTAGCCTTGTGAGTTGTTTCTTCTTCTTCTTCTTCTTCTTCTTCTTATTATTATTATTATTATTATTATTATTATTATACTCGGCTCCATGGTTGAGTGATGACTGCATTGACCTTTGAGCGTCAAAGCCCCGGGTTCGATTCCTTGCTGGTTCGTGGCATTTTAGTCGTTAACAGCCCCACTTCCTTGGCTCAGGGACTGGGTGTTTGTACCGTCTCCACCACCCCTGCGATTCACACACCATACTGTCCTCCACAACAGTAACACGCTCTTTCCTATACACGGCAGCCACTGCCACCTTCATCGGAACGTCTGCTTTGCAATTGCTGTAACTGTAATAGCCACACGAAATTTAAAATATTATTTACCAGCAAATGTACCCGTGCTTTGCTACAGTATTCTACATTGTCTACGGATATCGAAGTAAATTAATGTACATGCAATGAATATTTTTTTTTAAACTGCGTGTCTCTTGGCGTTATCCAGAAACAACGTACGTCGTTTCCAATGTAAAGTGCGAGTTGCGGAGTTGTGATTATAACGGCAGGCTCACTTGCCTACTGCCATTCACAATCGAGTAGGTAAGTATTCTTTATAATGGGAGGCCCCATTACCTACTGCGCAGTCACAATCGATTTGGGGAGTTTTCGTTACAATGGCAGGCGCCCTTTCCTACTTCCAAACAGATTACAGTTGACGAGTGTTTATTATAATAGCAGGTACCTTCCCTGCTGCCAGTCAAAATTGAGTTGATGTTATCGTTATATGGATAGGCTCCTTTTCCATTATAATAGCAAGGCCACTATGCCTAATGCCAGTCACATTTTAGATGGATAAGTTTGTTTATAATGGCGGGCACACTTGCCTACTCCCAAACACAACATTTTAGGAGAGTTTTGAACAAAATTGCATGTTCCCTTGACTTCTGCCACTCAAATCGAGAAGGGATACGCAATGGTAGCCCCTCCTTACTAATACTAATTACAAAGGAGTTGAAGGATCCCATTCCTACTGCCAGTCAAAGTCGATGTGGAGAGTAATGATTACAATAGCAGACGCCCTCCTGCTGAGAGTCACTATCGATGTAAAATATTAATTATAATGGCAAACACACCCTTTCTACATCACTACAAATCGACTTCTTTGAACATGAATATATATATTAGTTCGACAAACGAAGTATATGCCTGTTTACAGTATTGCAAACCCTTATTTACAGATTAACTGCTGCTAAACGATACATCGTATCTACAAACGGATTGTACCATAAGACGACTCATTTAGCGGTCTAAATCTCTCATCTGTTTATGTATAATATTGAGTTAGAATCGTTGAATAGGGTGGAATTTGGTTAGGTTTTCTCACAACGCATTGCTTTTGGTTACTAATATGACAGCTACAAACATGAAATTTGGCTCACCATTGGATACTGGGTGGGCCAATGTTCGTGTAGAATTATATTTTCTAGCTTTTGTATAAGTGATTCGAACTACGCATTACACGTTTACAAAGAGCAAAATGTAGGTATAATCGAGAAATAGACAAATACAACATATAAGGAATAGATACGACGAAACGTCATAGGACCAAAGTTGTAGATCATTCCAAATTGAACTGAGATTGTGCCATCCGTTTTGTGATACGACTTGCTGTTTAAGCGCGAAATACCTCGAAACGAGGGTATACATGCACATTAAAATTGCCTCAATGTTCTGATTTTTCGGGGGTAAAAATGAAATATTTAAAGATCTTGGAAGCTTTCCATCGATTACAGGTTAAGGCATATCATTTTGCCAAATTTCAATTTTTTTAGCTCGTCTGGCAGATTGTGCCGCAATCTCGCTTTGGGGTGGGGAGGGTTAAAAATGAGGACTTTAAGGAAACTAAAGCTGACAAATATGCGCATGGTCATTATTACACTTGTACGAAAATTTCGCCAAAATAGTCATGTACAAAGACACACGGTCGTTACGATTTTATTTATATAGATAAGGAATCTGCTCTACGTACACCTTTTGGGTTATGTCCGCTGGACTTAGCCTGCAAAACGGACCGTTCGTAATATGTCCCTTATTAGACCTTTCATGAATGATTAAGGCCCGCCCACTTAATCCTCCTATCGAAAAAAAGCACATGAGAAAAAATTTTAGAAATGGATTTCCATCAAGGTTGGTCGATTTCCAGTCAGATTGGTCTTGTATATATTTTGGGAGAATAAATCACTGTTTCGGTTCCCTATAAACTCCCGGTACGTTACGGGAATTTGACATGGTATGGACCTACAAACTTACATTTCGACAGGTGGATGATAAATATAAAGTTACATCTTCAGTAGTTTTCAAGTTATAAGAAATACCCTTTACACGCACCCGCTCTTGAGTTAATTACGGTGGGACTTGTACCGAAAACCGGTCCGTTAATATCTCCCTTATTAATCCTCGTATCGAAAAGATACACTTGTGAAAAGAGGTTTAGAAATTTATTTCCATTAAGGCAGGTAAATTTTCATTAAGTTTGGTTGTGTATATTCTGTGCGAGTGCAAAATCACGGTTCCGGTTTCGTATAAATCCCTTGCCAGATCAGGGATTTAGAAACAATATTGACCCTAAAACCTACACAAGGACAGGTGGATTCTAAATATGAATTTTGGTAGAAATATATCCAGTAGTTTTCGAGTTATAGACAAACAGCAAAGCTAAAAAAATGTGCAGATGGTCATTATTACACCTGAAACGGATAACTGTACGGCAATTTCGCCAAAATAGTCAATGTACAGACACATGATCGTCGATTTTACTTACATAGACTTGTAGCCTCTAATATTAAACTGTAATGCTTGTGTACAATTCTTTTGTCGTCGAGTGAGGATGTAACGAAGCTGTTTGATCGGGATATAATTAACAAAATCTCTTTGAACCAACGAACGTGCATTACAAATTTTGGGAAGTTCGTGCAATACAGGAGAACATGGCGACAAATCTTAGGGTACGGCTCGACTTTCTCCACTTCTCCATGAAATTCAGCGCGCTTTAGCAATTAGGATTCAAGTTGCCTATGTACTTAAGCTGCCAGGCGCCGCTAGCATTTCTTTCTTAATTTGTTCGCTGTAAGGGGCCTATAAACTTGTATGCCGGATCTCTTGAGTTCTTGCTTATTTTTGTCCCTCCACCAATACCTCTCCTTTTCTCATTACCTTGCCATTTTCATATTAAACCAAGGTAGAGTAAGAGGTAGGGATCACGCGCAGGTCTCCCCGCCACGCTTGGCCGTCGATGACGTCAGCGTGCACCCTCAGCGCCTTTGCCTTCTGTATGAGGTAGGCTAATACACAGCTGTAAGCTATTCTGTTTTAGCCACAAGTTAGAGATAAGAGAACTTCATTGATATTTTAACATCACCTAACAAAAGGCATTCCACTTCACTATTACGAGAGTGATAATAGGACATCAAATACAGTGTGAATCCAGCAGCGTTTCTGAAGTGTTTCGATCTGTATAAAAGGTTGTAACAATGCTAAGACTGTGATCCCAGTGGAATGGTCATTCCTTATGTTCATGTTTTCAACACCCATGATAACAGTAACAAGGGGCTCTAATTGTTACAGACTCGAACATTAAAGCTTGATGACTGCAAGAAATATGTCCGTTGTTACAAGCAATATTGGGAAACTATATACACTGTCAACAACACAAACAGCAGATGTTAGGAAACTGTCCACAAAACAAACAGTACAGTAAATGTTCTCCTCCAATTAGATAGGCCATATAAATCAATGAGCCTGTATACTAACATTCGTAGCACTGGTTTTATATACAACATAATAAATTGCCTTTCATAAAAAAATAAAAGGCTTGTTATACACAAAGAATAAAGCTGATATTTAAAAAAAAAGGATATCACACACACTTATCCATAGCATCAGTGGAATTTCTTTGCTTTTCTTCTTTCTTTATCGGTATTGTATTAAATGAAACCCGGTCTCCATTCGAATAAAAGAACGGCTTCTCACAAAGCAACTTGCAAGCTCATAAATTTCGGGGAATTTCTTCTTCAGTATATACGTAAGGTTTGTGATGATGTTAGAACCTTCTTTCAGTTCTTTCCCGAGCTCGATAACTGCAGTTGCTTCAGTGCGGCCAGTATCCAGTATTCGGGAGGTAGTGGCTTCGAACCTCACTGTCGGCAGCCCTGAAGATGGTTTTCCGTGGTTTCCCACTTTCACACCAAGCAAATGCTGGGGCTGTACCTTAATTAAGGCCACGGACGCTTCCTTCCCACTCCTAGCCCTTTCTTGTCCCATCGTCGCCATAAGACCTGTGTCGATGCGACATAAAGCAACTTGCAAAAAAAAAAAAAAAAAAAAAAAAAAAAAAAAAAAAACTCTTTTTGAAATCTAATTTCCACCCCGTGTAATTTGACCTGTTTTCTCTCCGTAATCGTTTTCTATATCGAGGTTCTTCTTCTTTACCCTAAAAGCTACAATACAGCCAGTGAAGTTTTCAAGCAGCTCATCACGATCCTTGGTTTCGCGACTGTCCTCGAGCTGTTTTACTAGCTCTTCAAGGGCTTAAACGAACCCTTGTTCATCCTCCGGTAAAGAATTGGATGTTGTAGGCTCAACGCTGGCCTTAGACTGGCACACGATATTCGAGTTTTGATCGAGTTCATCAGTAGCATGTAACATATTTGGGCGTAGTGTTTCAAAATCTTCCGGAGAACAGATGGAATTTCTTATCGCCTCGGAAGCATTGAGGCTAAGAAGCAATGATTTCACCTTTCGCGTCACAGCTGTCGGAAGAGCATCGTCATAAAGCCTTCCGAACCCTCGAAGCTGAGAAAGATAGCTTTCGATAATGTCTTGATTACTTCTGTCACCATTTATTTAGGTCATTGGCTTTAGGGAATAGATGAAAGTGTATGTTTCGTTCCTTCGCGTACCTGCTATGATTTGTGCAGCCTGCAATGGCACAACAAACCATACTGAAAGGTGTACGCTATTACTGCTTTTTACGTTTAATCACATAAAATAAACACACACGGTTTCTTATACACCACAGATATGTTACTATCGTGTATCATTAGCACCTAGCTTCTGCGTGTACAGCGATTCTTATTCGAACTACGTCTACCTCATTCAGAGCAGATTCAACGCGAGGGTCCTGCGTGACGTCACAGCTCTGCTTTGCTACTGCGCACCTCTCTCGTGATCCCTACCTTGTATTCTACGTACCTTGATATTAAACAAGGATTATTCGGTTTGTTCTCTTATAGTTTCGGTATCGTCAGTCTGGACAGTTTTTATTGTGCTGTGACCGAGCTCGATAGCTGCAGTCGCTTAAGTGCGGCCAGTATCCAGTATTCGGGAGATAGTAGGTTCGAACCCCACTGTCGGCAGCCATGAAAATGGTTTTCTGTGGTTTCCCATTTTCACACCAGGCAAATGTTGGGGCTGTACCTTAATCAAGGCCACGGCCGCTTCCTTCCCACTCCCATCCCTTCCCTGTCCCATTGTCGCCATAAGACCTATCTATGTCGGCGCGACGTAAAGCAACTAACTATTGTGCTGTGTGTTCAGTAATTGCATTGAATTCAGCAGCGGCTGGTTTAACGAAAGCCTTCCACTGTACTTTTCAAGAAGGTTGTACTAATGGTTAGAGCCCTGCTCGTATGCGAATATCCGCGAGGTTGGTGTCTTGGCGAATGCAAACTGTATAGAAGTGCCGATAATTTTGCTGATAATTTATATGTAATGAAGTTTATTGTTCACTTAGGTCTTAATTTTGCTTGCCCTTGACAGTGGTATGGAGCAATGGTGACATAAAAAGAGCCTTCAGACCATAAAACCGAAAAATCTGACCGGAACGTAACTGACTCCTGCCAGTAATTGAAAATGAAAGAAAACCTACAACCTGTTTTCCAGTCATTGACCGGGTCAGGAATGTAATGAATGAATCAGATACAGGCTGTTAGTACGATGGGCTCGCCACTCCCAAAGTGATTTATTAATGACTGATGGATGCTAGGAAATGAGGATGGAGAATGTTGCTGGAATGAAAGATGACAGGGAAAACCGGAGTACCCGGAGAAAAACCGGTCCCGCCTCCGCTTTATCCAGCACAAATCTCACATGGAGTGACCGGGATTTGAACCACGGTATCCAGCGGTGAGAGGCAGACACGCTGCCGTCTGAGCCACGGAGGCTCTCTGCCCGCAATTAATGGAAGAAAAGAACAAAGGTCGATACGTCGGTAATTGTCGCAAGAGAAAATCCCTCATAAACCTGTGATTGTGGGGGTTCTGGTGCCAGATATCAGGTCTATTGTATTTCAATACCTTGGGTGTAATATACTGTAGTTAAATATTTACTGCGGATAACCATTCGCGGGTGCAGATGCGGATTATATTTTGTATATCCGCGCAGGGGTCTACTAATGGTAATGACCATTCAAACTTCTGCCAAGCTCCTCACTTTTTTCTTATCCGACCTTCATCGGTCAACTCCGACTCATAGGCCTATAGGATGTTCGGAAATTCCCTCATAGGGCTTGTAGAGGGGTCCGAATAGATAACTTTTTAAATATAAACCCGTATGCGGGACATGCCATTTCCGTGCTACATGTATAACAATTTCAAATCAAATGTTTAAATATTCTGCTGGATGAAGGAGAAATAGTCTTTAATGAGTTGTGACTCAACATTTCATCATTAACTCAATGGCAAATGAATGAGGCCTACAGTTCGAAGCAGGGTAGAGATCACGCGACATCAGGCGGTCGTCGTACTATGCACCCCGCACTTTCTCAACTTAGGAACATACCAGTGTAGGCAAACTTGATAAACATATGTAATTCACAGGTGAATTCAAAACATTAAACTATCTATTCAGTTTTCTCTGCAAACTCCAGGAGTTTGTAAGAGGAATTTCTGAAGAGCCTGTATTTGCGAGGCCTTGCCAGTCGTTCATTTTCACACATTTCATGACTCCTCCCTTCCCTATCCTGTACCGACATCTTCCATTTATTTTGCCGATACTTTCATTCTTTGTGGTCGGACCTCTTCGATTAGTGCTACGAGAGGGTCCGACTCCTTGACTAACAGCGTAGTGGCCCCGGGTTCGATTTCCAGCCGGTTCGAGGATTTTAACCTTGTTTGATTAGGCTAATTCTTCTAGCTGAGTGTTGGTGTTCATCTCAACACATTTTCATTTACATACAACAAACCACCGCAGAAACAAGTACTGCAGTGAATACGTCCCTCCATATAGGGTTGGCGTTAGGAAAACATCTAGCCGTAAAACTGGACTAAATCCATACAAAGCAACGTCCCCAGGCAATTGCGAAAGGCGAAGTAGTAGTTCAGAGAATATGGTTGCCTAGTTGCAATTCCCCTTAAGACCTCCACCACTGTTATTAGGGTTAAACGTAGAAAGCCTAAGGTGTATTCATTGGACACACTGCAATGTATTTTGCGAAATAAACGGAGTCTTTTTTTCTTCATGAATATCTAGGTATTCATCATCAACTGAAGTAGATAGTCATTAACATTTCCTTGGGTAGGGACTATGGTTCTCAATTTGTTTAAAAACCAACCTTTCTGTCGTTCCGTTTGTATTAGAAGTGCACCGTCTGTGGTTTTGCTCGTCGTGTGCTACAGTATCTGCACAGAGTGGGAAGGAAATGTCATATTGTTTGCAGTCAAAACTAGAAGAAATAAAAGTAGTTAGTTGTTCTTAAACAATATTATAATTATTATTATTTGAAGCTAGTGATAGCGTATTTGCAGACAGTAACGAAAATTATAATAACCCCAGTGAGTCAAATGATGAAGATGATGGTATTAATGTTAATATATTAATCTTACCAATGAACACGGTGATGTTACAAGTGAAATTCAAACTGAAGATTAATCTTCTGCGTCGCAGCGTGGTTCTTACTAAATTTATGAAAGAAAATAAATATGAATAGCAAAAATGAAAGGTGGCCATTAAGCCTTAGTTTAAGTCTAATATTACTCCCATTTTCATTTGCTGGTCTGTTATTTTTACCGTTTTACTCTTTGAGGGACGAAACCTGTATTTACAGAGCTGATTGCCTCAATACACTTGAACTTGACATCATTCAATCTCTCACTCTGTCAAAGGAGAATTGTCGGTACAGTATCAAAATATCCGAACATAAAATTGACTAGAAACAGTACAAAACATCCGCAAGAAATATGTATCCGAAATAAATAAGCTAGTGAGTCTCAAAATATCCAACAAGTGTAGGTAGCCACACAGGAAGTTTCCTAACTGGGTGCCCGTACTTCGCTAGCTTTAGGACGATTTTTTTTATTATTAGTGATTTTATTTGAAATATTTCTGACTACTTCGACGACCAGTAGCTGGACAGTCTGCAAATGGCACTTGAGCTGTGGAATTGTCTTGGAAAAAGACACCGAATAAACAATGCCGTTGACTGATGGTATTCAAAGTTCAACCGTCCGATAGACAGACATCCCCGCTTCAGGGAGATGGTATTTTTTTTAAAAAAAGAAGATGGGACATCTGGTTTTCAAATAGCCAGAATGGATATGAATCTCGAAGGTTCGAAGAGAAGAAAAACATATTGCATTTTAGATTAAAGAATCAAAGGGGCTACATGTAAATACGAGGAAACTGGAGACATTTATTCTTTTTTTAAATTTAGAATAAACCCTTACGTCATTAAAATGGACCCGTGGCAGCATTCTGACGAAGATATTTACTAACATTTTTAAATGATCAAGATATCTGACAAAGCAATAGCTGCATTTCAAAGAATGGGAGGCGTAACTTTGTAGGCCGGACGATTTTGCATATACAGTAACTTACGACAAAGCAGTAGCTGCGTCCGTGGGTCTACTGAGCCCTGTCTCGTACGTTTCTGCGAGACTGTACGGCAAGCACACCTCAAGACTGAGGTACCATTTCTTAGAAGAAGGCACACGGCCCTAGCTAGTGCTAACAATGATCCTTTTCGCACCCTTTTATATTACTTATTTTGATAATACTGTGTGTATGCACGGTGTTTTAAGACAGTACCACCATTTGAAATTCAGATATTTTGAGACTCGTCGTTCAGGTAGTAGCAAACTGTTTTGTTTAAACTTCCTATGGTATTCGGATATTTCGAGATGACACGAGAATTGTCAGTTCTTGATTCGTTAAATCGTGGCCATAAGATCTATGTGCGACTTAAAACAAATTGTAAAGAAAAAAAAAAAAATTTACTGGCCAGTTTTCTTAAAGGCAGTCTCCAATTTAAGAGGCGGCGGCGTATAGCCACGTTAATTCCCCGTCAGGTAAGTAATTTCATAGTTTCTTTTGGAGCCGTTGTATGAATTATAATATATGAAGGTCAATTTATGTTGTGTTGAAGCGCTCGCTCCTCTGCTAGGACTCACGTTTGGTTCATTTTGTTTGTTGGTAACCTTTGCTTGGAATGGATTGCTCAGAACAACTCGTTACTGTTCTGCAGGCCAGACAAGCGGCAGCATTGCCATAGTTTCAATGTTTGACCTTGCACTGCCTGTTCGTATTGCTCTGTCGCGGTCATGACCATTAATGGAAAGGATCGTCTGGGTACGGTATCTCAATTCAGCGCCCCCAGACATGTCATGTAAATGACTGAGAAAAAAAAAACGCCTTACATTATATAAATCAAATAAATCCGATACTAGGTGCTTGAATAGTGATGTGTAAGACATCCACAAAAGTAACCCTTGTCTGTTCCCCGTTTGCCTACTGATAATACAGTAAGACTGGTTGTCTTTTCACGGGCTTTCCATCAAGACGGTCGCGGTTAGAATTCCTGCCAAGACATGTAGGATTTGTTGGACCCTTTTCTGCTATACTCAAGGATGTTGGATCGAATCTGGCACAATCGGCCTGCTTTTAATACTTTTAAGAGGAAGTATACAGTACTTTTGCATCCATCTCTTGGCACAGGCCAGAGTAAAGTGTTTTTTTTTTTTTTTTGCTAGGGGCTTTACGTCGCACCGACACAGATAGGTCTTATGGCGACGATGGGATAGGAAAGGCCTAGGAGTTGGAAGTACAGCCCCAGCATTTGCCTGGTGTGAAAATGGGAAACCATGGAAAACTATCTTCAGGGCTGCCGATAGTGGAGAGTAAAGTGTAGCTTCCACCGGAGTCCCAGTCAACATCCATGGCTGTGACAATATGGAAGTTGCTGGGGTATGGGTAGTGCTGAGTAATGACATTCAGAGCATGACTAGTGCATCTGAGTGTTATGAAAGGTGCTGCTCATAGGGTCAGTCGTGCTGCAATAGTACTTTCTGACCCAGTAAGGAAAGCAATGGCAAACTACCTCACTCCTCATCTTATCTAGTACGCCTCATTTTGCTGCTGCCATTGGTTTTTGGGGTTTCCTTATAACCGCATGACCTTTGGTGGTGCTATTTGAGGATCAAACCAGCCTCTGGGCTGATGATCTAACAGATAGACAAGAGGAAGTACAACTAGGCGACCATCTTCTCTTAACACTTATCAGAGGGAAAGTGGAAGAGAGATCTGAACCTTCGAAGATTTAAGATATCGGCGAAAGAAAGGGAAGAGCCACAAAGGGATTTTTTGCTACTTGTTTAACGTCGCATTGACACATCGAAGGTTTTCGGCGACGAAAGGATGCGAAAGGCCTAGGATTGAGAAGGTAGCGGTCATGGCCTTGAGGTACAGCCCCAGCATTTGGTTTGTGTGAAAATGGGAATCCACGGAAAACTATCTTCATAGCTCCCGTCAGTGGGATTAGAACCCACTATCACATGAATGCAAGCTCACAGCTGCGCGACCCTAACCGCATGGCCAACTCGGTCGGTCACGAGGTTACGAAAGGATGTTAATGAGACACCCCGAGCCTTGCAAACCCAATATCGCCGGGTCGGAAGAGAACGAGAATTGACTAAGGGAGGTCTGATAGGAAAGTTGAAAGATCAGAGCAGTTGCGGTTGGAAACCCTGCCAAGATGTGGAATTTTCGAAATGAAAATTCATATCCCTGTGGTTTGGATTCCACTAAAAAAAATTGGAATTCCCGTGGCTACGATCACAATATCAACAGTCGTGTAAAAACCACAAGCTTAACACTATTAGCAATTAAAGAAACGTTAAAATTATTTACTTTGAAAGTTGTTTCTCCCCCTGTAGGTAAGGGTCTCTCCTGTCCATCCTAAGAGACAAATGGTTTGACCTGCATGGGCTCTCAACTTGGGAACCCCTTTTGGGTGAATGTTGTAGAATACATCCACGGTATCCCCTGTTTGTCACAATAAGTGACTGGAAGGGAGACCAGATGTTCTTAACACGGGATCGTGGGTTGGCGGCCACGGGGCCTCTATCTGATTCTGGCATTGCTTCCACTAGTCAGGGTCCTGACTTCAATCTTTATCCTGCTTCCATTCCGTTGCGAGAAGAAACATTTAAACCCCAATATTGCTTTACGCTTATCCCAATTAATAGCTTTAAACTGAAACAGATAAACAGATTTCGTATACGAGTTGACATTTCTAACGTTCACATGTACATTAACGGCCCCTGGATGACTCGACTACTGAGCAAGAGGCCGTGCGATTGAGATCGCGCCGCTGTGAAACTAGCATTCGGGAGATGGTGGGTTCGAACCCCCACTCTCGGCAGCCCTGAAGATGGTTTACCATTGACACACCAGGCAAATTACGAGGCTGTACCTAAAGGCCACGGCTGCTTCCTTCCCACTCCTAGCCCTTTCCTATCCCATCGTCGCCATAAGACCTGTCTGTGCCGCTGCGACGTAGTTAATTTTATAAAATAATAATGGATGACTCGAACTTCATCTTTTGTGGAATTGACGATACGCAGACTGTCTTCATATGTTCCGTTTGCCCTACGGTCCTTTCTGTTCTTCCTTTCAGCCTTTGTGCGTTAACTCTTGTTCTTTTCCAACAACGGTGGTATTAGATTTCCAAGGCGTATGAAGTAGTTAATTTTCCCACCTTTATGTGCTGGAATTCTCCTTCCTTCAGTTATAAATATAATGACGTCAATAATTATGATTTTTAAATAATCATTCAGTCTCTGCTTGTGAAAATTTATTTAGAATGGTGAAAATCTCTCTGTAAATTAGTATACAAGTTAAGGGGCACGAAGATAATAATTTTGTTTTACCAATTAATATACTTGCTTCCATCGATTGCAATGTGAGGTCTTGTATGTTGAGTCTTCAGCACGCTGGTTGGAGCACTAAAGATTGTTAGCTGTCTTCGAAAGTCCAGTCGTCACAGGAGGAGCATACTAGGGAAATAAGGACGGAAGTAGTTTCCCTTTGCTTTCCACTGACCCTGTGACCTTCACATCACCTGTGGGCGGGGGCAGTAGAATAACACCCACGGTATCCCCTCCCTGTCGTAAGAGACTACTGAAAGGGGCCCCAGGGGCTCTGAACTTTGGGGCATGAGTTGGCGACCACGGAGCCCTCAGCTGAGTCCTGGCATTGCCTCCACTTACTTGTGCCAGCCTCCTAACTTTCATTTATCGTATCCGACCTCCCTTCGTCGACTCTTGTTCTTTTCTGACCCCGAGGTATTAGAGCACAGGAGGCCTAGGGAGTCTTTCATGTACACGCCTTTCGTGGTCCTTGTACTCCTTTTGTCGATACCGTCATTTTTCGAAGTGTCTGATCCCTTCCATTTGTTTCTCTCTGATTAGTGTTACAGTATATAGAGGATGGTTGCCAAGTTGTACCACCATCACCTGCGACCTTCACATCATTCGTCTCAGTGGCTGGCTGCATAAAGAGTGATATTGCTCATACCTGTCACTTTCATATTGTCTAAGCCAGTGGTTAGACGAAGACAGTTTAATGAACGTAACACACTTGATCTATCCCATTCCAGAAGATTATGAAAAGTTAAGGCTTTTTCTCGCTTTTGCCGTTGGCTCTTGTGCATCTTACATTTGTAGCTGGCAGTGAAATCATGACTACTACTAATCATGACTACAGAATAGAGGACTAAGCTATCTGGCGTTCCCCAAGGGTCTATTCTTGGACCTCTTTTATTATTAATCTATATTAATGACATTTCTTCTCACCTGAACGACTGCAGCTATCATCTTTATGCTGACGATCTCACACTTTAAGGTCCCCGACATTGACAAAGCAATCCACCATATGAACTCTACTTTAAATTCAATTAGCTCGTATGCTAAAGAGAACTGCCTATTAATTACCCCGAAGAAAACGCAAGCAGTCATAATAGGACAATCTAGACTTTTAAATACGCTAAACATCATACAACAGCCTAACCTCATGCTCTGGGGTGAAGCTATACCTTTTCAGAAGTCTGTAAACAACCTAGGCGTTGTCATGAATGACACATTAAATTGGAATGACCATATAACAAGTGTCTGCAGAAAAGTATATGCATCTCTTCACCCCCTAAAAATACACTGACTGACAGAGCAAATGCAACACCAAGAAGGAGTGGTCAGAACTTTATGCCAATTGCAGGGTAGACTGACGTCACTGAGGTATGCTCATGATGTGAAATGCGCCGCTGTGCTGCGCACGTAGCGAACGATAAATGGGACACGGCGTTGGCGAATGGCCCACTTCGTACCGTGATTTCTCAGCCGACAGTCATTGTAGAACGTGTTGTCGTGTGCCACAGGACACGTGTATAGCTAAGAATGCCAGGCCGCCGTCAACGGAGGCATTTCCAGCAGACAGACGACTTTACGAGGGCTATGGTGATCGGGCTGAGAAGGGCAGGTTGGTCGCTTCGTCAAATCGCAGCCGATACCCATAGGGATGTGTCCACGGTGCAGCGCCTGTGGCGAAGATGGTTGGCGCAGGGACATGTGGCACGTGCGAGGGGTCCAGGCGCAGCCCGAGTGACGTCAGCACGCGAAGATCGGCGCATCCGCCGCCAAGCGGTGGCAGCCCCGCACGCCACGTCAACCGCCATTCTTCAGCATGTGCAAGACACCCTGGCTGTTCCAATATCGACCAGAACAATTTCCCGTCGATTGGTTGAAGGAGGCCTGCACTCCCGGCGTCCGCTCAGAAGACTACCATTGACTCCACAGCATAGACGTGCACGCCTGGCATGGTGCCGGGCTAGAGCGACTTGGATGAGGGAATGGCGGAACGTCGTGTTCTCCGATGGGTCACGCTTCTGTTCTGTCAGTGATAGTCACCGCAGACGAGTGTGGCGTCGGCGTGGAGAAAGGTCAAATCCGGCAGTAACTGTGGAGTGCCCTACCGCTAGAGAACGCGGCATCATGGTTTGGGGCGCTATTGCGTATGATTCCACGTCACCTCTAGTGCGTATTCAAGGCACGTTAAATGCCCACCGCTACGTGCAGCATGTGCTGCGGCCGTGGCACTCCCGTACCTTCAGGGGCTGCCCAATGCTCTGTTTCAGCAGGATAATGCCCGCCCACACACTGCTCGCATCTCCCAACAGGCTCTACGAGGTGTACAGATGCTTCCGTGGCCAGCGTACTCTCCGGATCTCTCACCAATCGAACACGTATGGGATCTCATTGGACGCCGTTTGCAAACTCTGCCCCAGCCTCGTACGGACGACCAACTGTGGCAAATGGTTGACAGAGAATGGAGAACCATCCCTCAGGACACCATCCGCACTCTTATTGACTCTGTACCTCGACGTGTTTCTGCGTGCATCGCCGCTCGCGGTGGTCCTACATCCTACTGAGTCGATGCCGTGCGCATTGTGTAACCTGCATATCGGTTTGAAATAAACATTAATTATTCGTCCGTGCCGTCATTGTTTTTTCCCCAACTTTCATCCCTTTCGAACCACTCCTTCTTGGTGTTGCATTTGCTCTGTCAGTCAGTGTAAAACAAGCCATTCTTCCACACAGCATGAAAATAAAACTTATTCAAACTCTCATTTTCCCAATAATTTATTACTGTGATGTCGTATTAACCGATGCAACTGCAGAACAAACTATGAAACTTCAAAGGGCAATGAACTCTTGCATACGATTTATATTTTCTTTGAACTTTAGGACACATATTTCCCCTTATTATGAGGAGCTATCCTGGCTGAAAATTGATCAACTAAGGAATTTACATACTGCGACACTAATTTTTCGACTGAATGAATCTACATCTGAATACCTATCCTCACATTTTAACTTCCTCTCATCTCTCCATGGACATAATACCAGATCGACTTGTACCCTTATGATACCGGTTAATCATTCATCTGTATACAGCCACTCTTTCCAAGTGTCTGGGGCAAGGCTATGGAACACACTTCCTGTCAGTAAACGTAATAGCCATTCAACAGTCTCATTTAAACGGTCTTGTCGAGATTCCCTCTTACATACGTGACCAGCTTGTATGAATGTTAGTGTGTGCAAGCGTTATTTATAACTATTGTTAGGTGATGTAGATGTAGATAGGCTAGATAATATTAATCATTAAAAATAATTATAATATGTTATAATATTACTCCATAAATTTAGGTAGCTCCTAGGGACTGTTAATGTTATTTTAACAAAGTATGTTATTAGGTACTGTACGTAGTGGTTAAGTGTAAGAGAGGACCGTGAGCCCTAACTTCGCCACATACAAAGTGTGAGATTCCTAACTCGCTGACTAAATTTACAAACATATAAATTTGCATTTAACTTGTAAAATCTGAATATCTGCATTTAAAATGGAAAATCTGAAAATTAATATTCATTAAATGAAATACACACTCGTCGTACCTTGTACTCACACTTACTTGTTACCTGCTTACTTACACATACGTTATTTGAAGGGCGCCAGCTGCCACTCAGTGCAGCAATAATAGAATGAGACTCTTGACTATCTCTAGGGTGTGGGGTAATAAGCTTACTTTTGACAACATACCATATAAGTTCTGGGAAAAGGAGATTGGCGTTCGGTTTCCCCATTAATTTTGAGGTTAAGATATTTTACTGTCAATGAAATGAAACTATGAATTCGTTTGATAGAACAATATATATTCTTTAAATAATATATCAAAAAATAGTGAGTCTTGTTGCGATAAAACAGATGAAAATATGAAATTATGACATTGCAACTGAAAGAAACTAGGCATGAATTTAAATTCTTCTTGACCGGACATTTAACAATTTATACGAAATATTTCCCTCACTGATTCACTTGACTGTACCTTCAACACTTTTAGTGTAATTACGACGTATTCCTTTGATCTGGTGTTTACTGTAGATATGTCACGCCTAACGTGGTGATACATCCTTGCCCTCTCTGACTTCATGGTAAGCCCTTGCGTCCGTGTCTTCAACTAAGTGACGGACCAACCTCTTGGTCTCACTCTCTCAATGACCAATAATTAATGGCTCACTGAGTCTTCACCATCTCTCGTTCACACTGGTTGACTGACCAACTAATGCCTCTTGATCTAGTAGACTTCTTCACTGTACTGCATCCGTATAACTAATGACTGACGCTACAATATGCACCCACCTTATATAGACGTTGGTTGACACCGCTACGTAATCTCCAGAAATAACCATGACATACTCCCACAACGCGGCAAATATTACATACAGTGGTGAAATAGCCCGCAGGCGGCTAACTCCGTGAGCGCATATCTAAATAAATACAATGCCGTAGCCATGGCGCGGCGATGACTTGGCAGAATCGCCACTAATATTGCACAATGCCCCAACGTCACATCCAATCTCTGATATATACAACAATTCTCACTGTACAGGTATTGAGGGTTATTCTACACATACGTATATATGCATACATCTAAGTACAATCTTGCAAGCAACAGGCAATTGCAAAATCGAATTGAATAAAACGGATAATTACAATAATAGTAACAATATCACAGATAACATAATAATAATACTGACATAATAGTAATAATAATAATAATAATAATAATAATAATAATAATAATAATAATAATAATAATAATAATAATAAAATACAGATAAAATCATACAATAATAAAAATACAGATATCATCTTGTAACGAGATTTGAACCGTTACAAAAGGCATAAAATAAATAAATAATAAATAGTCGTCATATTGAAAGATGCGTTCTGATAGTTCTGATAGCCGGGCTGAGTAGCTCAGACGTTTGAGGCGCTGGCCTTCTGACCCCAACTTGACAGGTTTGATCCTGGCTCAGTCCGGTGGTATTTGAAGGTGCTCAAATGCATCGGCCTCATGTCGGTAGATTTACTGGCACGTAAAATAACTCCTACGGGACAAAATTTCGGCATCTCGGCGTATCCGAAAACCGTAAAAGTAGTTAGTGAGCTGTCAAGCAATTATTGTTATTATTATTATTATTATTATTATTATTATTATTATTATTATTATTATTATTCTTTCTTAGAGGGAGGTCCGTAGGGGGGTATGGTTGCCATGGAAACGAGGGCGGATCCATTGCGGTTGCCATGGAGATAAGGCTGCTGGCCGGCTCGTGTTGCTTGGAGTTGCCAAACGTCTCACTTCTGAGTTACGTACAGTAGAACGCAGTGGTCTGAACGAACGAACAAGCGTGGCGGAAGCGAAGGGAAGGAGAAAGGAATGCAAGAATGTGGCAACAGCATGCAATGGCACGTGCAATGCTCCTCCCTCCAGCCCGATCTGTCGAAACAGTTTATTTTTTATTTTTTATATTATGGGTGTAGGTCCTGTTCTCACTAGGCTTCCTGGAGCCGAGTCTGTGTGATTGGAAACCCTAGTCTCTCGGATGAATTCCGTATCTCAGTGTAAAAAGGAAGGTACGCTGAGACCGATCAGACACCGTAAGGTGGGATACAAAAGATTGAAGTGAGGAGACTGGTACAATTACGTGGAAGCAATGCCAGACTCGGCTAGGGGTCGCATGGTCACCAACCCACGTTCGAAGAGCGCCTGGTGACCTTTTGTTCTCTTCCGACCCCGACGGTGTGAGCATATATTAGATGTGCGAGACTACGGAAGTCTTTCATCGTAGTGCCCTTCGTAGTCACTTCTATTACTTTTCAAACATGATAGCTCTTGGAATTCTATCTCTGAAACAACGTGGATTTTTCAAAGGGGGTGGGGAGGTTGAGAAGACATTACGTTTTCCCTCAGTACAATGAAGGAAGTTGGCACGATCTTACTACATTTTTTGCAGAGAAGAAAAGAAACATGAGGCAACGATGGGTCTACCCTGTAATTCGGATTTGTGAAACAGGAGCCTTCAGACAGATGTGATTACTCAATCACCCGGAAAATTTGTGTAACTGTCCCGGACAACAATTAGCGCCTCAATATTCAAAGTAGGCCTACGCAATACTTTTGTCATTGTACAGAGGGTCCAAGAGGCTAGTCAACACCCAGATGCTACTAACTTCTTTGACGAAGAGGGAAGAGTCAGTGAGAGGCACATTTTGCCTCTAGTTAACGTCGGCCGGGTTACAGGAAGCGTAGTCTGAAGGTCGTCCTGTGGGTAGGGGCGTTAAAGTACATCATCGGTAACAGTGCTTGTTTTAAGAGGTTACTGGAATGAGGGCCAGGGGCTCTTAACTGTGGAACGTAGGTTGGTGACAACGCGGTCCCTAGCTGAGTCTGGCATTGCTTCCACTTGTGTGAGTCTCATCAATTCAGTCTTTTCTATTCCACCTTCTTTGGTCAACTTTTGTTCTTTTCTTCCATTGTAATGCCCTTCATGGCCCCTTCCCCTTTTGCCTATAATGTCGTGTTCTGAAGGATCGCAACTCTTTCTTTTCCTCTATGATTAGTGCTAATAGCAACAAAAAACAAAACGGTTATCACCACAACTGGTTGAGTATAGTAATTATTTAGGCCTACTAGTCTCCCTTTTCCTTTTCATGACAAATTTGTACTCCTGTTACCTATTAGACTGTTACCTATTAGAGAGACGTTAAACACATTTAAAGAAATATTTGTATCTCTCATCCCGTCTGTCCGACCTTCAAGCCAACTTTTCAGTCCGTTCTATGCTCTTGTCAGGGAGCTGTTTGGCACGTGTACAGGTTGTCTGCAGAAGTAAACAAATACGTACGCTTCTTTTTGGTGCTAGTAAGTAAGGAGTCTCATTCATAAAGGATATCGGTTGAAGGTGGAAGTGCTTTAATAATCAAAGTTCAGAAAAATGTATGGCTCACTGCCCAGCCGCTCTCCCTTTCATTTTATTGTTTGATTTTCTGGAGCGCCTTGTTTTAAATGCACTTCTTTCAATTAACTACTTTTCCTCGTAGCAGTTTGCAGTGGTGGTTATGGTTTTAAGGGAAAGTACAACTTAATTTTCTTTTTCTTCTTCCTGGCCATCTCCCCATTTGTAGTTGGAGTGCGAGGTTTTTCCCTATTTTACGGTCGGATGTCCTTCCTGACGTAGAGACACATTTGCTGTTGCGTGCCTCTTTGTTGGTTGGTAGCGTGATGTGTTGTGTGTAGATGAAGAGAAATGTAATAAGACTGCCATAAACATCCAGTCCCCGAATCAGAGGAATGGTATGGTTAAAATCCTCGACCCGGCCAGGAATCGAACCTAGGGCCCTGTGAACCGAAGGCCAGTACGCTGACCATTCAGCCAAATAACTGGGTAAGAGGAAATGCAAGTAATACACCTAATCAGAAGAAATAAATGGAAGAGTCCCGACCCTTCGGAGAATAAGGGTGTCAACAAAAGAAGCTGTGATGGGTGTGAAAGTGCGACTCCCTAAGCCTTACAAACCTAATGTCGTCGGGATCAGAAGAGAAAAAAAGGTGACGCATGAAGTCTGATAGACAAAATGAAGGAGATGAGACTGGCACAAGTAGGTGGATATAATGCTAACTCAGCTGAGGGTCTGTGGTTGCCAAACACGCTTCCAAGTTACGGAAGCCGATGGGGACTATCCTTCTTACAAGCAGGAGATATCATGATTGTACGGTACTTGATGCTCCAACTCACATGTGGATTCTAGAATCGCACTAACACACCTATTTTCTGCGGTAAGTAGAATGGAAAGGTGGTGATCGTAGTACAGCCCCAGCGTTTGCCTGATTTGAAAACTGGGAAACCACTGAAAACGGTCTTCAAACTGTAGACGGTGAGATCAGAATCCACAATCTCCCGAATGGAAGCTTACATGTACCCGACACGTACTCCGTAGTAAGCTCATTCGATGACCTAGTCATTCTTCATCACTTGTAAACTGTTCTTATTGAACAGAGTAGAAGTTCCCTCTGTGCATCAGTAGTAGAACGTCGGCCTCCGGATGCGAAGATTGCGTGTTCAAACCCAGAAGAGGGAGTCGGATTTTTGAAGGGCGGATAACGGTTCCTTGGACACTCCATGCCGTACGATGTCGGCATGCAAAAGATATGTGGTGCCACATTTAGTGGTTACCTGACTAACATCATTTAAAAAACTCAGCCATATATGCCCAAGAGAGATCCGGTTCTCTGTCATCTATTATTATTATTATTATTATTATTATTATTAGCGAATACTCCCAATATTGGAAGACGTCAAGCAAATAACTCAGTCATTTCTACTGTGGGTTCCTCTTGTTTTTTCAATAGGTTTTAATTCTTTCTTTACGTTCTGCCGACCAGTTTGGTCTGTGCTGTTTTTGTTATGGTTGCTCTTATGTAACTTCCCAATTGTTTACTTTGTGCCTATGCTGTCTCTGTCTGTGATGTCTGTTGAACTAATGTTTGTGTTTTTGAGGTCCTTTCGAAGTTCGTTAAGCCAGGGTGTTGAGTTCTTAAGCGAGGTTACATAATCTATTGTCCGTTTTGTCAATCGATTTTCTGGTTTATCTAGTCAGATGGCCGAAGAATTTTATTCGTCTTTTCCTAATGTCATTTTCGTTGTTTGAGAATATTTCTGTTGTTTTGATTGATTGTAACCTATAACCGCCTTGGATATATCTTGATTCTAAGATTTTTCTAATGATCTTCTCTTTTTCGATTTCTTCAAGTTCTGGCTTTCTGTTGAGTGCCAGTGTTTCACTTGTGTAAAGGACTGTTGGTTTTATGACTGTGTTGTAATGCCGAATTTTTGTGCCTTGGCATGGATCTTTAGTTGTAGATGTTTTGGACTAACCCTAATGCTCTTTTAATTTTTTAGACTAGTCTGTTGCGAGATCTTTTCAAGGCCTGTCAGTTCCATAAATTCTCAGATGTATTTAAAGTAGGGACTCTGTCAGTTGTACCATATTTTGTTATCAGGCTCTTGATGTCTGTCTTTGAACATACGAATTTAGTTTTCTCGAACGATACCTTAGTCCCAACATTTCTCCATTTTTTTAAGTATATCGAGGTGTTTAATGGCAGATGTTTAATCTGCAAAAGCGAAGAATGGTATGTAGAGGTTATCTTTAGGAAAGCTCAGTCGGATTGGCTTCCAAAACTCACATTTACCAAGCTCGATAGCTGCAGTCGCTTAAGTGCGGTCAGTATCCTGTATTCGGGAGATAGTGGGTTCGAACCGCACTGTTGGCAGCCCTGAAGATGGTTTTCCATGGTTTCCCATTTTCACACCAGACAAATGCTGGGGCTGTAACTTAATTAAGGCCACGGTCGCTTCCTTGCCAGTCCTAGCCCTTTCCTGTCCCATCGTCGCCATAAGACCTATCTGTGTGGGTGCGACGTAAAGCAACTTGTAAAGAAACTCACATTTCTTTAGTTCTTTCTTCCATTCTTCAACAATCTTATCTAGGAGGACGTTGAACAGAATAGGAGAGTCCATCTTGTCTCACGCCTGTTTGTATGTCGAAGGGTTCTGAGATTTCTCCCATAAATTTCACTTTAGATTTCGTGCCAGTCAGTGTTAGTCTTATAAGTTCTCGAGTTTTGGGATCTAGTCCCCTCTCTTCTAGAATTTGGATCGAATCGTAAGCTTTTTTGAAATCTACAAATGTGCATACGATGGTTTTTGTCTGAGAGCTCGCATTCTGAGTATGGTTTCGAGGTTAAAAATTTGTTCGGGGCGTGACCTAGTTGGTCTGAATCCTGCTTGATATTCAGCGAATTCGGGTTCTTATTGCTTTTGTGTCCTTTTCAAGAGACTTGATGATAAAATTTTGTATTTGACAGATACAAGAGATCTCTCTATAATTACGTACATCTCATTTGTTACCTTTTTTTATGTAGTGGATGGATTAGAGCAATCTTACAGTCATCCGGGAGCTTTTCGGTTTGCGAAATGTTTTGAATTATTTGTGTAATTTCTTTGAGTGAATTTCGGCCTACATTTTTCAAAAGTTCAGCTACAATTTCGTCCTCCCCTGAAGCTTCGTTGTGTTTAAGTTTCTTGATGTATGAATAAATGTCTTCTCCTGTTCGTGATGGCGAATTTTCTGTTGTGCTTTCTGGCTGTATTTTCGGGAATCTGTCTGTAGGTTCTGGACTATTTAAAAGCTGTGAAAAGTACGTGGCTAGTTCCTGGGCAATTTGCTTTATTTGTTAAGGCTAGTTTACCATCTAGTTTCCGAAAGCAAAAGTTCTGTGGAGAAAACCCTTTAATTTGGTTCGCGAAAGTCTTGTAAAAATCGTATGTGTTGTAATTTTTGACATTATTATTATTATTATTATTATTATTATTATTATTATTATTAAAAAAGTAAGCCTGTTTATCGTGTTCAGGAGTAATTCCCAAACTTTCCAGTCCGCGGACCCCTTAAAAAATGAAACATTTCATGGAGCCCCCTCTGAGTTTTGAAATAAAACAAACAGTAAATATGTTACAAACTCTTGTATTCTATTTCAGATGTATCACAATTAAGAGAAAATTATATCAATTTAAATATTAAATCACTCAACTTCAAGTGTGTGGGGATGGTAGAATATATCCACGGTATCCCCTGCTTGTTATAACAGGCGGCTCTCGGTTTGGATCCTCCGTTTCGGTTTTTCCTATCGGGCATCTCATGGTCAGCTCTTGCTTTCTTCTGAGCCCAAGGGTATTAGGTTTCCAGGGTTTGGGAATCGATTCTCATAGTCGATGACCCTTCCATATTTTAAATGGATAGTCTCACTGCTTGGTCCAGCACCTAGGCTCAATGGTCAGCGTCGCTGCCTTCGGTTTAGAGGGTTCTAGCTTCAATCACCGGCGGATCGGGGATTTTGCCGCGTCTAGTTGATTCCTCTTGTTTGGGGTACTGGGTTTAGTGTTTGTTCCAATACAGCCCTCTTCATATACACGCGACACAACGAACTACCACAGGAACAGACAGTGTGAATTCATCCCTCCATATATGGTTGGCATTGGGAAGGGCATCGGATTATAAAACATACGTGACGTAGCTCGCATCCACTAACTAGAAGAAAGACGGTAGTGTCACGAGACGGATGCGCAGTAGACTGGCGTGGTCGTGACGTCACTGGACTCTCCCTTCCGTTACACTGCGCATTGTTTTGCGCGTTAATGTCAGTCTATATACTCTTCGGTGTCAGTGCTTTCATTCCAAGCAGTGGAATTTGGTGCATTGCTGTTCGTCTGTGGTCTGCACATTATTTCTTTAATTATTTACTTCCGAGGTTGCGAATGTTTCAAAAGTCGTGAACTCGTGCGTATCATTCGTGAGGGAAGTAAACTGCAGTGTAGGCCTATATGTCGTGTTTGTGCTGTTAAAATGCCGTGCTGTGTGGTTGCAGGCTGTAAAAACCATCCCAACAACGCAAAGAAACGTACAGTGTAGATTCCAAAAGACCCAACTCTGTATCAACAATATGTATATGTTTGTAGAAGAAAATATGTTTTTAAACTCTAAAATCACACGTATATACTGTGAACATTTTCTGCCCTCTCATTTTGAAAGAGATTTACAACCTGAACTGTTAGGCCTGACCCCCATCCCCCATAGGAACTTGTTGAAAATAGGAACATTTTCTTACAAAAACATTCCTGCGCTTTCTCCACTTCATCGGTTAATATTATTTCTTAATTGATTAAGGGAACTGAAAATACTAAAATTTCCGGTATATTGGAACATTTAAAAATGGTTGTTAACCATATTAACAAAAGGTCTCACTATTCTGGCTTTCAAACTAGGTCTGCAATGTTTACAAAAGCACACAAACAAAATAATAATAGTTTTATGCAATATCTTAGTGGTTTTCATGTGAATATATTATATTACAACATAAACATATATGCGATAAGAAAGATAAGCGGGGCGCTCGGCACAGTGATTTGCAGTAAGTTACAGCGCCTGGCAGACTAGAGTCCGCTGACGTCACATGCTCTGGCCGGTTGCGCATGACACCAACCGTCTCTCTTCTAGTTACCCTGGCTCGCATCCGCGACCCTACCAAGGTGTGAAAAAAGCGGCAGAAGTAGTCCCACTCCTTGTAGTACTCCTATGGATAGGGGCAGATTATCCCTTACTTGTAGTAAGAGGCAGCTAAAAGATGTGACTCCCCAGAGGCTCTCAACTTATGCGAGTCCGGTATTGCTTCTACTTAGTTGTCTGGGCCCTCACTTTTTCTTTCCTAATCGTGGTGGTGGTGATAGTTGTTTTAATAGGAATTAAAACTAGGTAACAATCCTCTTTTTTCCTAATCGGCCTCCCGTTGTCAACTCTCGTTCTCCTCCGATTTCGACGGCACCCCCTGTGGTTGGGGGCGGAAGAGTACATCCACGGTATCCCCTGCCTATCGTAATAGGCGGCTAAAAGGGGAGTCAGGTGCTTTCAGCTTGAAACGTACGTTGGCGACCATTTGGTCTTTTGCTGAGTCTATCTTTCCTATCGGACCTCCATTGGTCAACTCTTGTTCTAATAATAATGTTATTGGTTTTACGTCCCTCTAACTACTTTTTTACGGTTTTTCGAGACTCCGAGGTGCCTGAATTTTGTCCCGCAGGAATTCTTTTACGTGTCAACACTATCGACACGAGGCTGACGTATTTGAGCACCTTCAAATACCATCGGACTGAGCCAGGAGCGCTTCAACCGTTTGAACCACTCAGCCCGACAACTCTTTACTTTTATGCGACCCCAAAGGTATTAGATTTGAGGCCTAGGGTGTCTTCATGATCACGTCCTTCATGGCCCTTCATTTTTTTTTTTTTTTTTTGCTGATATCTTCCTATCTGATCGTATCAGAAGAGATACGATACGGGGATACACGACAAGTCTGGACCCGCCGCAATACTCTTTAACAGTGTAGTTACGACTTTAGAGAAGTGTGGATGTGTTGGAAGTTTAGCTATTGATTCGATTCGCACGGCTTTTCTGTATTTCGTCTGTGAGCATTTTGTTCCACAGTTTCCTTGGTAATTTGATGCACCTCGGTTTTCTTCATTCAGTCTGTGAACATTTCGTTTCGCAGGCTACACAGTCGAATTGGGATTGGAGTTTCGTTGTTAATTTCATACACCTCGGCTTTTTAAAATTCCGTCTGTGACAATTTCGTTACACATGCTACAATGCAATAATATATAGTTTTCCAGCGATTTTCCGTGATCTATGCAAAATCTACGATAACCCATCATGCCAAGACGGAAATTGACCATAGGTCTTAGCACATTACATTCGAAAATAAGGCGTTGATCACGTAACAATGAAACTGAGCAACAGATTGTCGATTGTCACAGGATAGAAAGAATTACTTCACAAGGACAAAGGCAGTCGTCTCTTGATCGCAATAACCGCCTCCCTTTAGATCGAGGGAGACAATTCAAAGAGAAATGCAGAATCGTCTGCTGACCGAAATAAGTCTCTCTGCTGAAAGAAGCACACATTATTCGCAGAGAGAGAGAGAGAGAGAGAGAGAGAGAGAGAGAGAGTGTGTGTGTGTATGTGTGTGTGTGTGTGTGTGTGTGTGTGTTCTCTGTTGGGCGGAACCAGACAAGTTCGTCTGAGGGCCGTTTTCCCCAAATGAGTTTAAACTAGGTTTATTTTAATCTGGTTTATGCCTGAGTTTAAACTAATATTCATTTTCCCCATATTGGTTTAAACTTTGAATCAAGTTTAAACTTGGTTCAAAATTAAACCTTCTATATTGTAGGTTTAAACTGCTGTTTATATTCAATCTTCTTGACATTTTATTAACGTATCTGTGATTTTACTAGTAGAAGGGTTAGTTTTGACTACCAGTACTGCAGAACTTTAATAGAAAACGTACTAAAATTATAACCTAGTATTAGCATTAGAAAAATGGGAGAATTTATTGAAGTCTTTGGTTAAATAGGAAATAATTTTGATGTGCAAGTGAGGTTAAGAAGCCGCATTCCAACAAAAGTTTACAATCTTGGAAAATTGGATGTAACGGAGTTTTTTTTGATGGATTTATAATTCATAAGCGAACAGCAAGGATTGTCTAGTATCGAAGAAGGATTCATTTAAAACGTCAACTGCACGAAATAATGCTATTTCGCTAGAAGCAATGATTCTGGTTGCTTTAAGATATGATGCAGCAGGCATTTTTCTCATTAACAATGGGGACCACAGACCTTAAATTGCAGTCTCCTTATAATATTATATACTGTAAAATACTGTTGGTTGTATGAATACTGTAATGTGAAGCATTAAAATATTCCTACATAAGTCGTGTAATACGTCTAATACGTCCAGCCGCCATGCCAAGTCTGGTGGCTGTGGTCGCTAAAGCATTAGGTCAGCATCGTCCGAATCTGTGACTAGACGGTTCGAATCCAATTTATCGAAAATATTTTTACCATCAGAATGTCGACCGGCACGGTAGGAGAGGCGGTGTATACAATTTCTAATCGCTAGATTATATATTTATAGCATCAGAAAAATAAATAGTGTTTCATGCTTGCTAGTAAACTTGTAATAGAATAAATTATAGTTAAGAATGTTTCGTCGTAACAATTGCCAGCATACCAGCAATAGAAATATTAATGCTATAGGGAGAAGAGTATTATGCATACAGTACGATATATCGCGAACTTGGTTATGTTATAAACGAATATGGAATCAAGTAATACATCTCCAAATAATACATCCTCAGTGGTCTGTCTGCTGGATCCAAGGCCGAGGGCGATGGATTTTAATAGGGGATTGATCCCGAGCATGCTTGGAATTTGTTTACTTGAAATTCACATAAATGTTGATTTTATGAGGAAAGGAATACCGTAGGCCTATTGCTGAAAAACCAGGATTGTAATATTTCAACGTTCCCGTGTGTTCCGTAAGACAATACAGACATCAAAAGACACGTATTAGGCCCACAGTACTTATTTATGTTAAAGCATGACAGAGAAAAATAAGAAATAAAAGTGCGTTCCAAGAAATCGTAGACAGCAATGGGTAAAATTATGACACAACACTTCGCACAAATGTAAACAATTTATTTGTCAGTAAAGCTAATATCCCGCAGAATTTCTTCTTTATTCACTACGTACGATAGCATTAATTCGCCACAAACAGCTGATATTATTACAAAAATGTCGGTCATTGAATTACTTGGCTCTGATTGGCCAATTCCAATCGACCATGCCTTCGACTATTCCTTCAGTGCAGCCAACATTAGCGCCAACGACAGCTCGCCCGTTTAAACTAAACGCGTGTCAGAAATTGGTGGAGAAAATGGACCCAACTTTAAACGAGGTACTAAAGTTAAACGGGTTTAATTTATACCAAGTTTAACTCGATTTGGAGAAAATGGCCCTGAGAGGTGGAAGAGATGTTTGTGGTTGTGGTCCGATAAAGAGTATTCCGCTATGGATTATGGTTCATCCATAAATTATAAAAGTGATGTTTCCATTTCTTTAGGTATATTGTCTGTTGTCTGTCCAATATCGTTCAGCTCTAAAATGGAATACTATTTTAACTGGCTGTCGCACAGGAGAAACGATCTCATTACACAGAAACCCTATGATTCCTTCAGATTTGCCTTTTAATTTCAAACAAATCTAATTCCCTGTAAGGTCTGCTTTGACTTGACAAACAAATTACAGGGTCATGCACTTAGCATGGCTGGAGTTAAATCTCATTGGAGAATGTTTTTCTCATGGACAGCTTTACGCGGCCCTTTCGCGTGTTACGTCTTCATGTTCACTACTGGAGGAAAAATGACTAATGACGCAAGCCTATACAAGAAATCTTCCAAGTCCTCGCTTAAAAGAAGCCTATCGCCTAAGTTCACGACTGCTCCCGTGCGAAGCCGAGGTGGATATCTAATACCTGTACTTGCATGTGGTAGCGAAGCGCAGAACTTGTGAAATGATTTAGCGATTAGGGTTAAATCGACATTTACTGTACTACTGCACTTACAGGAAGAAACTGCTATTCTGTATAAATGTTGAGCCATTTGTGACTCAGAAAAGTAAAGAAAGGGTAGATAACGGAAAACAGTAAACAACGGCTGTATTTCTAGAACAGCTCCATGCAGTATTCTCGTTTGTGAGAGTTACTTGGAAGCTGACGATTGTCCTGGGCATTGTTGAACACGACTGTGCATGATAAATATGTGCGCTTGAATATGCTATGCCATCTTTGTGAGGATGTAATGAAATGTGTAAATTGTTGCTTAAAAATACCAATGACCTTCGTCCTGTGCGTTATGTTAACTGGTAATTCAAACTCAGCTTCGGGCTTAGTTTTAATTTGTTAGTTCTTTTCACTTTGAATAGGCATCATTGGGTAACTTGGATAGGTATGACCGTATTAATGTGTGTAAAAATCATCTAGAATTGAGTCGCAAATTAGATTCTGTGAAAAAAGAAATTGTTAACCCGAATAACCAGGAAATATCAGGGAATTCAGAAAAATCTGGATATGTGTTCTTCTGCCAGATAAAATGGACATACCATATTTATTCATGTAATAAAAACACTTTTTTCAAATTTTTATAACAAAGTTACGTAAAAATAAAATTCAATAGTGAAGTTACAAGAAAAAAAACAGTAGATATTACCCCGGGCACAAACGAACATTGTTATGCCTGCCACACCTAGCACGACAATCACTATCACATACGACTCTTCTTCCATTAAAGGTGATTCGCCATCCTGAGAAACACCAAAATTAAAAGAGACGAAATGTCTACAGAAATATCTTTCAGGAGAGCAAGTAACCAAAATAGATTATGCAATGCATGCATACTGCCATGCAACAGCATTCTTTACATCCAACTGAAGCTAGTGTACCTACACTAAGTCTCTTCCCTGTTATGTTTCCAGACTCGGAAATAGCTTCGTAAGTTCAACTGCACAGAACAAAACTTGCATAGCCTATAGTCACTAAGGTTTGGCTCCATGATGATGATGATGATGATGATGATGCTTGTTGTTTTCAGGAGCTTAACTGCTAGGTCATCGGCCCCTAAGGTTTGGCTCGCTGTTTTCGTAATCAAGTTCTTGAGACTTGTAGTAAGCGCACATATTTCACCGTTGGTTTCGATAAGTCGTTGAATACAAGTTTTTCAAATGGGTCAAATGGATATTGTTTCAATCGTGGCACAAATGAGGCATGCACTTATTATTTTGATTATGTGTTTCTTGGTCACTCTACCTCCTTATATTTGTTTAAAAAATTGTGAGCACTGCAAGGACTCAATCTAAAAAAAGTTCAACGGATGGTCCAAATGTTAGTAAAAATGCCCTTAATGATATAAATACTTTACTGAATGATGATCGAGATGTTCCTCTTTTGGTAAACATTGTGACGCATATTTTGCACAATTCAAATAAAGCGGCAGTAAGAGGAACCCGATGGAATATTACACAATTTCTTCGTGCTCTTCATTCTCTTCATGTCTTGTTTTGCTATGTTCCTGCAAGACATACTGATTATACACATTATTCAGATTCAGACGTATTTCCTTTGAAATATTGTACTATATGATGGTTTGCTATAGGTGTCCTACCTCATTTTGACAAGTATGTGGAAGGAGTAAAAAGATACAAAGAATTCTTAGAACTGTTAAAACATTCAAAATAGAATCAACTTCAGTTAAAGATAAGGTTCATACGACAAAGTTGTCATTTCTATCAGTGGTGGTGGTGGTGGTGATTATTGTTTGAAATACTTATTTTTATCATCACTTGTTACAAATTTGGAACCATTCCTAAAAATAAATTCATACAAATCTTCCATTTGCACCACTCCTGAATAAATCTCTTGTAGCGACAATGAAAAATGTAATGAGTTATTGCAGTCTTCAGGAAACGCCCTCAAGATTAATTTTGCCAGTAAAGAAAATCTTCACCGGGCGAGTTGGCCGCGCGCGTAGAGGCGCGCGGCTGTGAGCTTGCATCCGGGAGATAGTAGGTTCGAATCCCACTATCGGCAGCCCTGAAGATGGTTTTCCGTGGTTTCCCATTTTCACACCAGGCAAATGCTGGGGCTGTACCTTAATTAAGGCCACGGCCGCTTCCTTCCAACTCCTAGGCCTTTCCTATCCCATCGTCGCCATAAGACCTATCTGTGTCGGTGCGACGTAAAGCCCCTAGAAAAAAAGAAAATCTTCTGCCTGCATCTAAAATTGATACAGGAAGTGCTGCTAGTGACACTCTCGGATTAAGTGATAGATATGTACTAGAGTTTCGTACATATTGTCTAAGAGCAGTGATAGCTTTGTGCAGGAAGTTATTTGGAGCGGTCGCGTCTGGCATATAAATTGACTGAAGTAATTTATTGTTTCGATGTAAGTGTTGCCAAGCAACCGCTACCATTAGGCAGCAAACTTGTAAATGCATTTGTTGAAAACAAATTGATCTCAGGTAATGAAGCTGATCATATACAAAGGGAGTTCACTTCTGTGTGTGAGAATGACGGCTTCAAAGAAGTAGTGCATACTTTCCCTTCAAAAGATGAGAAGTTAAAACTCTTCTGGCTCAACGGTGTTTTGCCAAAAGTAAATTTGAAGACAAAATTGACTACGATACTGATATTGTTTCATGGAAAAGCTTCACTTGAATGCGGGTTTTCTGTAAATAAAGAAATTACAGTGGAAAGCATGCTACAAGAATCCCTTGTAGCACGAAGAAGAATGTATGCTATTTCAAACCTTGCTTAAGCAGAAAGGTCTTCATTTAAAAGAACATGCTTCATACTGCAAGGAATGCTCATGCGTTATATGTGTAAAATCTAAAGGAGAAACGTGAAGTATCGGAAGTCGAAGGTGAACTACAAATAAGGAAGAGAAAGCTTCTTTGTTGCTGAAAGAATTAGAAGAGGAGGGTGATTACAAAAGCTCGATAGTTTTGGTAGCTATAGGCGTAGGAATTTCCTGACTGATTCAATGGTGTTACTGCATTTTCTATCTTAAAATGATTTTAATTAGATGACGTTTAGCTTTACGTTTTGAAATTTAATAAGTGTTACATTGTACATTTTTTGGATTTTCATTTTTTAAAGTATCCTTCAGAATTACTGCCATAAATTAATTTCTAATTTGATTTTTTTAGTCAGCGTATCAGGGAAAATATTGTTGTGTCTGGAAAACAAGGAAATGCGAGAGAATTTTAAAATTAGTTCTGTGGACACCATGAAACCATTATACCCATCCCCTGTAGGTGGGGGCGGTAGAATTCCACGGTATCGCTGCTTGTCGTTAGAGGCGACTGAAAAGTGCCCTGGGGGCTCCCATCGTGGGAAAGTAGGTTGGTGCCACGGAGCCTTTACTGAGTCCTGGCGTTGCTTCCATGTAGTTGTCAGGCTCCTCGCTTTCATCCGACCCCTCTTGGTCAACTGTTCTTTTCCTTCTCCGACAGTATTATGTTTTTTAAGTTGCTTTACGTCGCACCGACACACATAGGTCTTATGGCGACGGTGGGACAGGAAAGTGCTAGGGGTGGAAAGGAAGCGGCCGTGGCCTTTATGTACAGCATTTTCCTGGTGTGAAAATATGAAACTACGGAAAACTATCTTCAGGACGGCCGACAGTGGGGTTCGAATCCACTATCTCCCGAATGCTGGATACTGGCCGCACTTAAGCGACTGCAGCTATCGAGCTCGGTAGTATTATGTTTACGAGTCCTTAGGGAGTCTTTCACTTTCAGGCCCGTCGTGGGTTTTCCCTTTTCTTTTGCCGATACCTTCATTCTTCGAAAGGTCAGACTTCTTAAATTTTCTTCTGATTAATTGTATTAGCCGGCCCCGTGGTGTAGGGGTAGCGTGCCTGCCTCTTACCCGGAGACCCCGGGTTCGATTCCCGGCCAGGTCAGGGGTTTTACCTGGATATGAGGGCTGGTTCGGGGTCTACTCAGCCTACGTGATTAGAATTGAGGAGCTATCTGACGGTGAGATAGCGGGCCCGGTCTAGAAAGCTAAGAATAACGGCCGAGGGGATTCGTCGTGCTGACCACACGACACCTTGTAATCTGCAGGCCTTCGGGCTGAGCAGCGGTCGCTTGGTAGGCCAAGGCCCTTCAGGGCTGTAGTGCCACGGGGTCAGTTAGTTAAATTGTATTAAAAGAGAATGGTTGCCAAGTTGTACTTCGTCTTAAAACAGCAGTCACCACCACTACCACTACCTATCGTTAAGAGGGGGCAGATAAATCTCGATAATTTGCTACTTGCAACAACCACCACCTCCAGAGTTTTGGTTGTCTAGTTGTACTTCCCTTAAAAAAACAGTGGTCACCATCACTACCACCTCTTCCATTTTCTCGTCTGAATGCTCTTAAAAGGGGATAATTATCGCGGCGTATTTTGCCTTAAGACCTCACCACGATTTCTTAAAATAGGCTCCTCTTTTTCATTTTTCAAGTGCAACTTCCATTGGTAAATACCTTCAACGTTTGTATCTTTATCTAGGGAGTCATAATTTCTCCCTGCTTTCACTACCCATCTCGCTCCTTGACTAATATCATCATAATTTTGCCACATGAAGCACTCATTAGCACCACTATATTCATTTTTCCGATGTCGTGATTGCTTTAGAGACGGAAAAAATCTTTCTTTCTTCAGTCATAGGGCCGACGATCTCGTTCTCCTTTAAGAGTATTATCCATATTGAAATGCTGAATGCCTGATAATGAATTCGGGTATTCATTCTAATTTTCCGACTTTTATATGTGTCGCGTGAGAGTTCCACTGAGGCGACTTCTATAGACAGCGTGCCACCAACACGGAGGGCCCCTCCCTGTTCGTGCGATGGCCTCTGCAACGGAAGTTAGTCAGCTGGACATGGCCCAAAAACAACAGGCGGTTGGCCAGCGAAATTATGAATGGCGTGGGCCTGCCTTCATGCAAATTGATAGCCGTCTGCGTGCTGCGCCGAGATGTTCCTAGATTTTACCACATGACTTAGTCCTTTGTACACTTCTATGCGTGGGTGTGTGTGTGTGTGTCGTTTCTTCGTATTCTCCTGGATAGTGGGTAAATATATTCGCATAGATTCTTCTCTTTTTTCCGCTGGTCACCATCTAAATTTACTATCGTAGAATATCCAAGAAAAAAGTTGAGGTAGGATGGTAGGAACGAACTAGCTAAATTAAATGATAAAGCAAGGGGTTTCGAAATACTTGAAAGAATTTTTCCACATTTACTCAAATCCAAGGATAATATTATAAATATTACAGCATGAGTGGATAAGTGAAATCACTATCATAATTAAGACAAAGGATTCATTGATGATAATAGGAAGCTTGATTCTTTGTTTTCCGCAACAATAGTGAATATCGAGCTGCATATCACGTCAATACAGGCGTCTGACTCTAATAATGTAGACTGTCGAATGCCACATTCCACTGTTTATAAACACAGAAGTTAGTTCAGATGACTCTCAAATTCCAATTACTGTAACATTACCACTCACACAAAAGCACAATTTACTAGGATGTACAATACGAGCATTATCATGGTATTCGATTAAATACTTCATTTTCGTTTTGTTTACATTAAAGTTGTTTTATACAATTCACCGGTGGTCCATAACCCGTTAAAGGAGAGATCCTCACTTGGACTATGTGCAAGTAGGGCAGCATCCTGCTTCATGAATTTACCGAGCTCAGAACACTTTAAGCAAGCCTCGGACCGATGGGAGTAATGCAGTCCCACTCCCATTTGACAGGCGAGGGACTCCTTGGAAACAACTTGGCGAACGAAATGGAATTCGATGGGGAGCTATCAATATTAATGGGGCTTATGGAAGAAAGAAAGTAGAACTGGCTGAGTCAGCAAAGAGGATGCATCTGGATGTGCTAGGAGTAAGTGATACTCGGGTAAGGGGAGATAATGAGGAAGAGATAGATTATAAAGTGTACTTGACGGGTGTTAGAAAGGGAAGGGCAGAGTCTGGGGTAGGGCTCTTTATCAGGAATACCATTGCACGCAACATAGTTTCTGTTAGGCACGTAAATGAGCGAATGATGTGGGTAGATTTGTCAGTTGGAGGAATTAGGACTAGAATTGTGTCCGTGTATTCACCATGTGAGGGTGCAGATGAGGATGAAGTTGACAAGTTTTATGAAGCATTGAGTGACATCGTGGTCAGGGTCAACAGCAAGGATAGAATAGTGCTAATGGGCGATTTCAATGCGAGAGTTGGGAATAGAACTGAAGGATACGAAAGGGTGATTGGTAAATGTGGGGAAGATATGGAAGCTAATGGGAATGGGAAGCGTTTGCTGGACTTCTGTGCTAGTATGGGTTTAGCTGTTACGAATACATTCTTCAAGCATAAGGCTATTCACCGCTACACATGGGAGGCTAGGGGTACCAGATCCATAATAGACTATATCTTAACAGACTTTGAATTCAGGAAATCTGTTAGGAATGTACGAGTTTTCCGCGGATTTTTCGATGAAACAGACCACTATCTGATCTGTAGTGAACTAAGTATCTCTAGGCCTAGGGTAGAGAAAGTGAAATCTGTCTGCAAACGAATAAGGGTAGAAAATCTCCAGGACGAGGAAATTAGACAGAAGTACATGGATATGATTAGTGAGAAGTTTCGAACCGTAGACAGTAAGCAGGTTCAGGATATAGAAAGTGAATGGGTGGCATACAGGGATGCTGTAGTAGAAACAGCAAGGGAATGCCTAGGAACAACTGTGTGTAAAGATGGGAAAAGGCGAACATCTTGGTGGAATGATGAAGTGAGAGCAGTTTGTAAACGTAAAAAGAAGGCTTATCAGAAGTGGCTCCAAACAAGGGCCGAGGCAGACAGGGATTGGTACGTAGATGAAAGAAACAGAGCGAAACAAATAGTTGTTGAATCCAAAAAGAAGTCATGGGAAGAGTTAGGTAATAACCTGGAAAGGCTAGGTCAAGCAGCAGGGAAACCTTTCTGGACAGTAATAAAGAATCTTAGGAAGGGAGGGAAAAAGGAAATGAACAGCGTTTTGAGTAATTCAGGTGAACTCATAATAGATCCCAGGGAATCACTGGAGAGGTGGAGGGAATATTTTGAACATCTTCTCAACGTGAAAGGAAATCATAATGGTGGTGTTGCAAACAGCCAAGCTCATGGGGAGGAGGAAAATGATGTTGGTGAAATTATGCTTGAGGAAGTGGAAAGGATAGTAAATAAACTCCATTTAAGGCAGCAGGAATAGATGAAATTTGACCTGAAATGGTGAAGTATAGTAGGAAGGCAGGGATGAAATGGCTTCATAGAGTAGTAAAATTAGCGTGGAGTGTTGGTAAGGTACCTTCAGTTTGGACAAAAGCAGTAATTGCACCTATCTATAAGCAAGGGAACAGGAAGGATTGCAACAATTATCGAGGTATCTCATTGATTAATATACCGGGCAAAGTATTCACTGGCATCTTGGAAGGTAGGGTGCGATCAGTCGTTGAGAGGAAGTTGGATGAAAACCAGTGTGGTTTCAGACCACAGAGAGGCTGTCAGGATCAGATTTTCAGTATGCGCCAGGTAATTGAAAAATGCTACGAGAGGAATAGGCAGTTGTGTTTGTTTCGTAGATCTAGAGAAAGCATATGACAGGGTACCGAGGGAAAAGATGTTCGCCATACTAGGGGACTATGGAATTAAAGGTAGATTATTAAAATCAATCAAAGGCATTTATGTTGACAATTGGGCTTCAGTGAGAATTGATGGTAGAATGAGTTCTTGGTTCAGGGTACTTACAGGAGTTAGACAAGGCTGTAATCTTTCACCTTTGCTGTTGGTAGTTTACATGGATCATCTGCTGAAAGGTATAAAATGGCAGGGAGGGATTCAGTTAAGTGGAAATGTAGTAAGCAGTTTGGCCTATGCTGACGACTTGGTCTTAATGGCAGACTGTGCCGAAAACCTGCAGTCTAATATCTTGGAACTTGAAAATAGGTGCAATGAGTATGGTATGAAAATTAGCCTCTCAAAGACTAAATTGATGTCAGTAGGTAAGAAATTCAACAGAATTGAATGTCAGATTGGTGATACAAAGCTAGAACAGGTCGATAATTTCAAGTATTTAGGTTGTGTGTTCTCCCAGGATGGTAATATAGTAAGTGAGATTGAATCAAGGTGTAGTAAAGCTAATGCAGTGAGCTCGCAGTTGCGATCAGCAGTATTCTGTAAGAAGGAAGTCAGCTCCCAGACGAAACTATCTTTACATCGGTCTGTTTTCAGACCAACTTTGCTTTACGGGAGCGAAAGCTGGGTGGACTCAGGATATCTTATTCATAAGTTAGAAGTAACATGAAAGTAGCAAGAATGATTGCTGGTACAAACAGGTGGGAACAATGGCAGGAGGGTACTCGGAATGAGGAGATAAAGGCTAATTTAGGAATGAACTCGGTGGATGAAGCTGTACGCATAAACCGGCTTCGGTGGTGGGGTCATGTGAGGCGAATGGAGGAGGATAGGTTACCTAGGAGAATAATGGACTCTGTTATGGAGGGTAAGAGAAGTAGAGGTAGACCAAGACGACGATGGTTAGACTCGGTTTCTAACGATTTAAAGATAAGAGGTATAGAACTAAATGAGGCCACAACACTGGTTGCAAATCGAGGATTGTGGCGACGTTTAGTATATTCTCAGAGGCTTGCAGACTGAACGCTGAAAGGCATAACAGTCTATAATGATAATGTATGTATGTATGTATGTATGTATGTATGTATGTATGTATGTATGTATGTATGTTTCGTTGCACGAAATTGATCATGACTGGCCGCTCTTACGTCGCTTTATATTAATGTTATTATTATTATTATTATTATTATTATTATTATTATTATTATTATTTTTATTATTTTTATTATTTTTATTATTATTATTATTATTATTATTATTATTATTATTATTCGTCCGTTCAAAGGAAAATGACGTCAATTATTCCAATTAGATATCGCAAAATATTAACTAATTAAACAATTGCTTTGCATCCGACTCCTTGGCTGAATGGTGAGCGTTGACGCCTTCGGTTCAGAGGGTCGCAGGTTCGATTCCCGGCCGCGTCGGATATTTTAATCGCATCTGAGTAATTCGTCTGGCTCGGGGACTGGGTGTATGTGTTTGTCCCAACACTCTCCTCTTCAAATTCAGACAACACACCACACTACCATCCACCACAGAAACACGCAATAGCAATTGCATCCCTTCACATAGGGTTGGACGTCAGGGAGAGCATGCGGTCGTAAAACATGTCCAAATCTACATGTGCGACACAGTTCGCACCCGCGACCCCACAGGTGTGAAAAAAGCTGTGGAGGAAGAAGAGGAGAAGAAACAGTTTGCTTTACGTCGCACCGACACAGGTAGGTCTTATGACGACGATGGGTTAGGAGAGGGAAGGAAGCGGTCGTGGCCTTAAGTACAGTCCTAGCATTTGCCTGGTGTGAAAATGGGAAACCATGAAAAACCCTCTTCAGAGCTGCCGACAGTGGGGTTCAAACTCGCTATCTCGCGGATGCAAGCTCACAGTTGCGCGGCCCTAACCGCACGGCCAAGAAGTCAGATACTGCAAGGAAAGGTGGTATCGGTAAAAGGGAGGGAAAGGCCACGAAGGGCGTGAAAGAGAGACTCCGTAGCCCTCGCAAACCGAATACCGTCGGAGTCTGAGAAGAACAAGTGTTGATCAAGGGAAGTTGGTAATTAAGGCTTACGGCCGCGGTAAGAATACCACGGACGACGACAAGATCCGCACGGCCATCAATACTGATGCCACCCCACACCATCACAGAACCTTGTCTGAATCGGTCGCCTTCCTGGACAACATTTGGCATGTACTGCTCACCACGGCGTCTCCTTACACGTTGACGTCCATCACTCTGTATCAGAGGAAAACTGGACTCGTCTGTGATCAACACAGGTCTCTATTGGCGAAGTTGCCAGTTGACGTGGGTACGGGCAAACAGAAGGCGAGCTGCGCGATGTTGCTACGTTAAACGGGGCACTCCAACAGGACGTCCGGGTCGTAAGGACACTTCTCTTAACCTGTTCCTTACTGTCTGGTCAGACACCGTGATTCCAGTGACCCTCCTGAGGTTTTGTTGCAGTTAATGCTAATAATATTGATTACAAAATTAATCTCGACTTCTCAGGCGTGCTGTTCAAAGTATGCATCATGGAAGTCGGAACTGCCGGATTCAATTATTCTTCAATTATACAGATATTATCCGTTTAAAATAATCACGACAAGTATACAGTATTGCCTTGAGTTTACTGTCTTTAAAATATACCTTCCATTGTTACTTTATCCGACCATTTGATAAGATATATTCTGAATTGCACAAAAATAAAACTTCATCTGTGGTCCAACGTGAGACACATAATTGAATACAGTTTCCAAATCCGCCGTTGCATGCATGATAGGACATAAAATATCAACTTATATTTTCGGGAAATAGGCTAACATTAATAATGCAGCACTAATAATCAGCACTAACAATTACCATCATCGCTTTCTTTCTTGCTCTCACAACCCTTCTCTTTCCTTACTCGATGTTAATACTGTATTTTGACTTTTTTGGACATAAATGTCATATGACTGGGGGTCATCTGAAAATCTGCGTTACCGAAGTTGACGTCATTGTATGGCGGAAGTGTAACCCTAGTAACCGTGCAGGCTGTGATGTAAGGAATTGATGGCCAGACAATGTCGCCTAACAACCCTGCAGGCTATGTCTTATGGCTGGTGGTCATCCGATTAGCAGCCGTTGATGGATGGCCATGAGCGAGAGACAGTTATGATTCTTTGATTTTCGCAAAGATAAAAGTGGTTTTTCTTCAGTACTGGGGCCATTATCCCTTAAACTGAATCAAGAAAATAGACTGATTATTGTGGTGCTCGTAAGTAGTTAACAGGCGTTAACTAATAAAGTTTTAAACATTGCGTATTAGCAACTATAATTTAGAAGAAAACAAGTTTTACGTGGCAGTTGATTTTGTTATCATAACCACGGGGCCTCCGAACCACAGACAGAGACCGGCGTTTGTTTCCACATATTTGTTCAAAGTTTCTGACTTACAGTTTTTCTAGTCAAACGTAATTGTTCAACTGTAGTTCCCTTTAGGCCTCGATGGCATTGGATTGGTGAGACCTAGAAATCTCCACCCCTGTGTGTGGGAGTGGTAGAATATATCCACGGTATCTCCTGCCTGTCGTAAAATGCGATTAAAGAGGGAACCAGCGGCTCCGAACTCGAGAGGTGGGTTGGCCACCACCGTTCCCCTAGCTGAGTCTGGCATTGCCTCCACGTTCTTGTGTCGGGCTCTTCACTTTCAGCTATCCTATCAAATGTTCTGTTTTTTGTTTGTTTTGTTTTTACAATTGTATTTACGTCGCACCGACACAGACAGGTGTAATGGCGACGATGGAATAGGAAAGGGCTAGGAGTGGGAAGGAAGCGGCCGTAGCCTTAATTACCAACTTCCTTTGATCAACACTTGTTCATCTCCGACGGTATTAGGTTTGCGAGGGCTACGCAGTCTTTCTTTTTTCACGCCCTTCCCTCCCTTTTACCGATACCTCCTTTTCTTGAAGTATCTGACCTCTTCTATTTTCCTTCTGATTAGTGTATAATAATAATAATAATAATAATAATAATAATAATAATAATAATAATAATAATAATATTTTTTCTTTACGTCACACTAACTACTTTTACGGTTTTCGGAGACGCCGGGGTGCCGGGATTTAGTCCCGCAGGAATTCTTCTACGCGCCAGTAAATCTACTGACACGAGGCTGACGTATTTCAGCACCTTCAAGTACCACCGGACTGAGCCAGGATCGAACATGCCAGATTGGGGTCAGAAGGCCAGTGCCTCAACCATCTGAGCCACTCAGCCCGGCACTGATTAGTGTTAAGAAGGGTGGTTGCAATAACATTTTGAAAGTGCTGAGCATCATACGGCAATTTTAGTTGTTAGGCCTACATTACATTACGTTAAATTTAAGAGAGAAATATAATAAAACATTTTCATATTTTAGTGAATGTAGACGGAATAGGTGTGATGAAATAAAATGGCGTATGGCTTTTAGTGCCGGGAGTGTCCGAGGACAAGTTCGGCTCGCCAGACGCAGGTCTTTTGAATTGACTCCCGTAGGCGACCTGCGTGTCGTGATGAGGATGAAATGATGATGAAGACTACATATACGCCCAGTCCCCGTGCCAGCGAAATTAACCAATTATGGTTAAAATTCCGACCCTACCGGGAATCGAACCCAGGACCCCTGTGGCCAAAGGCCAGCACGCTAACGCTAGCCGAACATAGGTGTGATGATATTTGTATATACTAATAGGAAAACGTATGCTATTTTTGCGTGGTACATGGTACAGTCAGCTAAATTATGGTATGTGTTCCGTAATGATGGTACAGTTGGTATCACTGTTCCATAGTCAGTTGTCCTTTTTCCGACCCCGAAGATCCTAGATTTGTGAGGTCTATGAAGTATTTAATTTTCTCGCCTTTGTCTGCCATTCTCTTTATCTGCCATCTTCATTATCTCTTTTGTCGTCAGTCATGAGGCTGACGACCTCAGTGTTTACCGCAATCATGGGCAACACCAAAATACCGTAGGCCTCACTAATAAAGTTCTCGAAAGATGGAGTCACCCTTCCTGTTCTGTTCAAAGCAACATATGCTATTAAGAAACACGTTGGCGGAGAAGGGTCTGACATGAAAAAAGCCAGATGGAGGAGGGAAGGGTGATAGTTGATATTGTATGGCACAGCAGTAGCCTCTGTTTCGTGTAAAAGTTAAGGTCTAGTTGCTGCGCAACACCTCCCTGTCCATCTCGTTCTACACCAATAGGCCTACGTACTTCTCTTTTTTCAAAACATTCCGAACTATGCATGAAATACAGACCAGTCCTATACCCGTCAGACGGTAAACAGGATATTGGTATGAATATAATTCATACTGTTCTTTTCCATTATACTAGAGGATGTCGTGAAACACTTAGCTGGGCGCCCATTGAGCGCCCATTGCGGGCGGACTGGCTTAACGTAAATACGAGCAGCTTACGTGCCATGCGTACGTCAAAGTACTGTATATTTACCTCTCCTGTAGATAAAAACCCTGTGGATACACGCATCAAAGAAACACATATCTATAGGTTCATTGTTTCTGAAAAATGTTTCTATGAGGAACCTATACACCATGCGCTCATTCTTTCGTTTGAGAGACCGTACAGAGATACAGGTTAAAGCGTTCAAGCTGCGATTCTTGAATGAAAATGACGGAATTTTTACTCAGGAAATTTTCTGTTATCCATTCAGTAAAATACATAATTCGAAACGTTTCATGCTTGATTTTGCCCAATGTTCTGGCATGTTCATTGAGTTTCTGAAAATAGTATTTAAAACCTTTCTTCAACCATTTTTATTTGATCATCCCCTACCACAGAATCATGCGAATGAGCATGTTTCGTTTTGTAGTGGCATTCTACATGATACATTTACACAAGACTGCCCACTTGGGTAGTAAGCACTGTGCATGGCTCACTGCTAGCACAAAAAGAATACTGCCCTTCCTACTGGCTCCCTGCATTCGGCGAGGGCCTCTCTTTTTCATTAGTTTTTGCCTGCATTTGGAACTCGGGTATCGCCGCAGTTATAGTCTGACTGAAGACGCGATACTTCGCGACCTATGACATCACAACGACGTCACTGTGACTCAAGTACACACACACACGGTCACCGCTGCCCACTTACAGTATATGCTGTGTGCCCCCGGGATGAAAAGCTCTGCGTGAACAAGCCTACTTAAGAAGAAATGTTTTGGTGTTGTGCTAAGTTACCGTTTACACCAATAAAATTAATGTACTTTTGGATTTTATTAATCAGACATGAAATGAAATGGCGTATGGTTTTTAGTGCCGCGAGTGTCCGATGACAAGTTCGGCTCGCCAGATGCAGGTCTTTTGATTTGACTCCCGTAGGCGACCTGCGCGTCCTGATGAGGATGAAATGATGAAGAAGACACATACACCCAGCCCCCCGTGCCAGTGAAATTAACCAATTATGGTTAAAATTCCAGACCCTGTCGGGAATCGAACCCGGGATCCCTGTGACCAGAGACCAGCACGCTAACCATTTAGCCATGGAGCCGGACAATCAAAGACATTTTTAATAATTAGTTTAAACCTGCATAATATATCATTTAAGATTTTTTCATGCAGACGTGACCAGTAATTCCGTCAGTACCAGTACTAAACAAAAAAAGTAATTGAATTCGTAAATAAGTCCTAGTTTGAGGACAAGATAGATGACTTGATTTTTCAGGGAGGGCGAAGTCTGTGTTTAAAGTTTTTTTTAATGATTCTTAGAATTAATTAATATTAATTAACCTATTGTATGATGCTTCCTTTTATAATATTCTGTTGCGATCATTACTCATACTCTGCTGATCAATCTGGAAAACTGGATAATCTACCTCTGTGGGTGAGGGCGGTATAATCCATCCACGGTACCACAGTATCCCATGCGACTTACAGGAGGACCAGGGCTCCCAACTTGGGAGCGTGGGTTAGCAATTATGGTTCCCCTAGCTCAGTCCGGCATTGCTTCCACTTGCTTGTGCCAGGCTCCTTACTTTTATATTTCCAATCAGACCTCACTTGGTCAGCTTTTGCTCTCTTTCGACCACGGCGGTATTAGGTTGGCGAGGCCTAGAGATCTTTCATTTTCGCACCCTACGTACCCTTCCCTTTCTTTTACCAATTTGTTTTTTCGATGTGTCAGACCTCTTCTATTTTCCTTCTGATTGGTGTTAAGTAGAGGATGTTCGCTCAGTTGTACATCCTCTTAAAACAATATCACCAACACCATTCTTATTTCAGGCATTTCTTGTAAATGGAAAACACAGAGTACTTTCTCATGCTATACAGTAGGCCTACATCTTCCACTATAGGAAATTAATATATTTACCTTGACAAGCCCGGACACCTAACGTAATGTAAATGTATCAGTCGAGTGTGTTATGTTTGTGCCCTGGAGAATTTGAATTTACATAACGTCCTTGATGTTCAGGAATATTAGTTTTACGTCCCACTAGATACTTTTACGGCTTTCGGAGTGCTGAGGTGCTGGAATTTTGTTCTGCGGGAGTTTTGCGAATCGGTAAATTTACCGACACGAGGTTGGCTTGTTTGAGCACCTTCAAATACCACCGGAATTAGCCGGGATCGAACCCGCTAACTTGGGCTTAGAAGGTCCTTGATGTTCAGAATGATTGTTCCACGAGGGCTTGCGTGTACTATAAAACAAGTTTCTTACTCAATTCATAACATCTAGGCATCGTTGCGACTCCACTGAACCTTTAGGCCTATTCATTGCATTAAAGCTTCCTCTCCCCCTGCGTGTGCATTGCGTGTGGTTTTGTATCGTGACGTGAACGGAGGAAACTTTACATCGTGTACATGTACCTTGTTGTCACTGCTACCACTTTTTTCTTAAGTTCGTCAAGAGATTTCAGTAGTATTTCATTTTAGTATGTCAACCCCGTGATGAAGGTGCCTACTTCTTACCTGGAGCCCCCAGATTCGATTCCCAGTCAGTCCAAGGATTTAATTTTCAACTGAGGGGTGGAAAGGGGTTTTCAGCCTCGAGGGACCAACTGAGGAACTGATGATATCAGAGAAAGTGGACTCAGCCATTTAAGCCATGGAATACTGCTGAGCATGTCGTCACGGTGACCACGCACTCTAATACATGCAGGTTATTCCGCTGGGCAGTACTCGCCTTGGGAAGCCCATTACTGTATCTTTAATTTCAGCCTGGCTGAGGTCTTAGTATAGTTAGTACTAATTTGGATGGATGATCCACTATATCTCGAATCACTTGACCCGGCAGTTGATTTTGTCTGTGTTTATGATTAGAACCTGGGTATTAACAATACGAGTAACGCACAGCTGTGTGTATTTGTAGTGCTGTCGGGTGTAATGCCTTGGGTACGTAGCCCCTGACAGGCTGCATGCTGATGACCGGTTACAGCCGCAGGGAAAGTCATTAATGAAATGCAAGCCCTCGTTGTATGACGTAACGCATCCAGCGAAATACTGTATTACACTCTTCTTCCAATTTCCTACATATTGCGTTACGTATAAACATGTAAATAAGTTGAATAGTGTTGGCTTTGGCTTGATGTCCCACACTGTAATTTTGCTTTAGACTTAGTGGACCCTGTAACGAATTTTAATAATAATAATAATAATAATAATAATAATAATAATAATAATAATCGGGAAATCAAGAAGTAATGATGAATGAAATATACCGGAACATAGAAAACATAACAGATGCAATGCGCAAGAGGCGATTGATTTTTTTTTTTTTTTTTTTTTTTTTTTACAGAATGGGTGACAAGCTAACCAAACAAATCTTCAAATATCTTTGGAACAAGAAGTCAACAACAACCTGGATTCGTGACGGGAGGATCAAGCAACAGAGAGAGAGAGATTTTTAGAAAGATGGAAGGATACCAAGGTTGCGAGAGAAAGAAAACAGGCTCAAAATGGTCTGAGAGGAAAAGGAGGCATAGTGAGCAGATGGAGTATTGGAGGAGGACGAAGGAACAACAAAGGATGAAGCATTGGAATTATCTCGTAGTCCCTAGAAGACCCTAACGGAGAAATAATAATAATAATAATAATAATAATAATAATAATAATAATAATAATAATAATCGTAGTTTGGGTTACTTTAGTCGCTTCCTAGTTCGTGAACTATGGGCAATGGCTGAGTGGCCTAGTAAATGGTGCTCAGAGTCGAGATGTCAGTTGCTATGGAATGAGACTGGGCATTTCGGACATATTCTGAGTCATGGCCCTCTTTGTGCTCAGGTGGCGGCTAGGGCTATTCATCCACCCGTGGTCCCTAACCCGTTAGAAGAGATCCTCACTTGGACTACTGTATGTGTAAGTAAGGGTAGCATTCTGCTTCCCAGAATTTTTGCTGAGAAGTTTTAAACAAGCCTTGGACCTATGGGAGTAACGAAGTCCCACTTCCATTTGACAGGCGAGGGACTCCTTGGAAATAACTTGAACAAAATGTAGTTCGATGTGGAGCCATCAGTATTAATGAGGCTTACGAAAGAAAGAAATAAGCAAGCAAGTAGAAGTGGCTGTGTCAGCGAAGAGGATGCATCTGGATGTGTTAGAGGTTGATGATATTTTGGTAAGGGGAGATAAGGAGGGAGAGAGAGAGTTTATAAAATATTCGTAACATGTGTTAAAAAGGGAAGGGCAGAGTGTGGGGTAAAACTGTTTGTCAGGAATGCTATTGCACGGAACATAGCTTCTGTTAGGCATGAAAATGAGCGAATGATGTGGGCAGATTTAATTGTTGGAGGAATTAGGACGAGGATTGTCTGTCTACTACCCACGTGAGGGTGCGGATGAGGATGATTTTGACAAGTTTTATGAAGCACTGAGGGACATCTTAGTCAGGGTCAACAGCAAGGATAGGGTAGTGCTAATGGGCGATTTCAATGTGACAGTTCGAAATAGAACCGAAGGGTACAGAAAGGTGATGGGTAAATGTGAGGAAGATATGGAAGCTAATAGGAATGGGGGGGGGGGGGGGGGGGGGCGTTTACTGGACTTAAGTGATAGTATAAGATTAGCATTACGAATACATTCTTCAGGCATTTGACTATTTACCGCTACACATGGGAGGGTAGGGGCACCAGATCCATAATAGACTGTATCAAGCCAGGACTGATGCAAACAGAGAATTATACTTAGATGAAAGAAAAGAAACAACAGAGTGACTTTGAATTCAGGAAATCTGTTAGGTATATGCTGGGGACGTTTTATTATATAGACAGCTATCCGATATGTAGTGAACTAAATATTTCTAGGCCTAAGACAGGGAAAGTGAAATCTGTCTGCAGACGAATAGGGGTAGACAATATCCAGGACGAGGAAATTAGACAGAAATACATGGATATGATTAGTGAAATTTTCCAAATAATAGGCAGTAAGAAAGAATTCACTTAACGTCACACCGACACAGATGGGTGTTATGGCGACGATGGGATAGGAAAGGTCTAAGAGTGGGAAGGAAGCGGCCGTGGCCTTAATTAAGGTACAGCTCCAGCATTTGCCTGGTGTGAAATTGGGAAACCACGGAAAACCATATTCAGGGCTGCCGACAGTGGGGCTCGAACCGACTATCTTCCGGATGCAAGCTCATACACACACTCGGCCAAAGCTCGTGATATAGAAAGAAAATGGACGGCATATAGGGACGCTGTAGTAGAAACAGCAAGGGCATGACTAGGAACAAGTATGGGTTATGATGGGAAAAAGCGAATATCTTGGTAGAATGAGGAAGTGAGAGCATCCTCTAAACGTAAACAGAAGGCGTATCAGAAATGGCCCCAAGCGAGGACTGATGCAAACAGAGAATTGTACTAAAATGAAAAAAAATGAAAGAAAAAAAAACAGAGCTGAACAAATAATTTTGAATCCGAGAAGTCGTCGTGGGAAGAGTTCGATAATCTGGAAAGGCTAGGTCAGACGGCAGGGAAACCTTTCTGGATTATAATAAAGAATCGTAGGAAGGGAGGGGAAAAGGAAATTAATAGTGTTTTGGGTAAATCAGGCGAATTCATAATAAATCCCAGGGAATCACTGACAGGGGAAGGAATATTTTGAAAATCTTCTGAACGTAAAAGGAAATCTTCCTGGTGACTTTACAAACAACCGAGCTCATGGGGGAGGGGGACAATGATGTTGGTGAAATTACGCTTGAGGAAGTGGAAAGGTCGGTAAATAAACTCCATCGTTGTAGATCTGCAGGAATAGATGAATTTCGACCAGAAGTTATGAAATATAATGGGAAGGCAGGGCTGAAATGTCTTAAAAGACTAATAAGTTTAACATTAGAATGTTAGTAAGGTACCTTCTGATTGGACGAATTGCACGTATCTATACGCTTGCTGCTTGTTGATGCTTGTTGTTTAAATGGGCTTAACATCTACAGTAGGTCATTGGCCCCCTATCTATAAGCAAGGGAACAAGGATTGCAACAACTATCGAGATATTTCAGTGGTCATTATACCTGGCAAGATGTCCACTGGCATTTTGCAAGGGAGGGTGCATCGGTGAACTTTCGGACTAAACTATCTTTACATCGTCCTGTTTTCTGTTTGCTGTACGGGAACGAAAGCTGAGTTGAATCTTGATATTTGATTCATAAACTTGAAAGTAACGGACATGAAAATAGGGAAAATGATTGCTGGTGCAAACGGGTGGAAACAGTGGCAAGAGGGTATTCTTAATGAAGGAATAGAAACTGTTTGGGTGGGAATGGTAGAATACATCCACATTATTCGCTGCCTATCGTAAAAGACGACTAAAAAGGAGCGCCCTGAAGTCTTGGAAGCATGGGTTAGCGATTACGGAGTCCATTGCTGAGACTGGCATTGCTTCCACTTATGTCAGGTTCCTCTCTTTGTTTTGGTATCAGACTTCCTTTCATCCCTTTTTTCATTTCCGACCCCGACAGTGTTAGGTTTATGAGGCCTAGAGAATCTTTCATTTCCATGCCATTCTCTTTCTTTTGCCGATACCTTCATTCTTCGAAGGGTCGGAACCTCTTTTTCTCCTTCTAATTGGTGTTAAGAGAGAGTAGTTGCCTAGTTGTACTTCCTGTAAAAACAATAACACCTCCAATGAGGAAATAGAAGCTAAGTTTCGGAATTATCTATGAATGAAAATGTGTGCATGAATTGTCTTCGATGGTGGAGTCAAGTGAGGCAAAAGAGGGAGGAGGCAAATTGGCTAGAAAATGTACGGAGGAGAGAGAGAGAGAGAGAGAGAGAGAGAGAGAGAGAGAGAGAGAGAGAGAGAGGAATCAAGGCGACTATGATTAGACTCTGTTTATGATGAAGATACGAGATATTGAACTTGTAAATAAGGCCTCAGAGCTAGTTGCAAATAGGATTGTGGAGGCGGTTACTGAAATAACAAAGACATACAGACTGAACACTGAAAGGCATAAGGGGGTATAATAATAAATAATTGAAAAAATGAGCAACTTCCATCTTAACTGCTGACTGTCGCTCTAGATAGCGGGATCCGTCTTCCACGGAATCTCTCAACTTGGAATCGTAGAATGCCCCCAGCTGACTCTGGCATTGCTCCTACTTATTCGTGTCACTCTCCAATTTTTTTTAACATCTTTTCTCTGCGACCTCACTTGTCCATCCTTCGTTCTCTTCTGACCCCAATGTGCTTAGGTTTGCTGGTCTAATTTTCCTCTTTCATAGTTCTCGACTGCATTTTTTAAAGGCTTGTTCTTAACATTTCACGCTATTGTACTTCTCCGTACAGCAATAATCATTACCAGTCCTGAGGAACTGGGAGGACTCTGTTTTAAGGCCTGAAAACTTTCAGAATTTCCAGTCGAATAATGTTTAGAATTTTGTATACCTATATATGATCGAAGGAGGATTTTAGTCGCGATTTAGAATAATCTGAGTTTGATTATTCTTTGCATGCGAAGCGAAATATGACGGGTTAGGGAGAGAGATGCGATTGTTTTCTGCTTCTGATTCTACTTGTGCAGTGAAAGCATGGACTGGTCATGGAAGTATTTAGAAGAGCACTCTCTCGCTGTCTTGAAGAGGAAATGCCTCTCATACCACAAGAGAGGTGGGAAATGTCGCAGAACTGGTTGATGAGCTCTCTGAATCTGAACGAAAAATGTGTAAGATATCAAAACTGTTATATCGGATGAATCAGTAGACGGGGACGTAATTTATTTGTGGAATGTTTCTAAATCATAATTCTGTACAGAATCCGTCGATCACCATATCGTTACGGTTAATTTTTTAAATTGTGATAATTCAAAAGTGTAATTTATTCGGAATCATGATCATCTTAGATTATTTATAAGAGTCGACAATTGTATATCGCTACAGTATATCCTGTCGGGCGTAAAAGGTGACTAAAAGGGGCGAACTGCAGAGGTTCTCAACGTATATCGGGTGATAAATCACCGGACCTCTAATAGAGTCTGACATTACTTTGAATTATTTACACGTCTCCTCGCAATCATCTCTCCCATCCGACCTCCCTTGGCCAGTTACCCTGTGGCTAGGAGCATAGAACTCATCCATGATAATAATATCCTGCCTGCCGTTGAAGTGATTAAAGGGAGTGACTTTTCAGAGGCCTTCAACTTGAACGGATTGGTGACAGTGGAAGAATTCCTAGTTGAGTCTCAGTGCTTTCACTTGTGCCAGGTTCCTATATTTCATCTTTCGCATCCGACCTCTTTTGGTCACCACTTGTTCTCTTCCGACCTGTACTCCCTGTGATTGGAGCGGTAAATAAATCCGTGGTATGGCCTGCCTGTCGTAAGAGGTGACTGGAAGGAGACGCGAGGGGTTCTCAGCTTGGAAGCGTGTGTTAGAGACTGCGAGGTCTCTAGCTGAGTTTGACATTGTTTATAGTTAACTCTGTCAAGCTCCTCACTTTCAACTTTCCAAAGGTATTACCCATGGGTGGAAGCGGTACGTCGTGCCTGTTGTAACAGTGGACTGAAAGGGGGGATAGGGGCTCTCAACGTAAGAGCGTGAGTAGGCTCTAGCTGGTCTTACTTATACCAGGCTCTTCACTTGGATCTCTCCTATCTGACCACTCTTGGTGAATTCCTGTTCTCTTTCAACTCAGACGGTATTAGGTTTGCGAAGCGTTTCATGTCGTTCGTGGCACTTCCTTTTATGTTGCGGATACTCACATTTTTCGAAGGGTCTCAACCCTTCATTTTTCCATTCTGATTGCTATTAAGAAGCAGTGGTTGTCTAATTAAAATCACCACCACCTATCTTCGAAGGGCCTGAATCTTTCTCTCCATCTTATGATTTGTGTTGATAATTCTGTTGTTTAGCTCTCTAAAACAGCAATGTCCACCACATCGCCAGAAAAACTCAACTGTTCTGTGAATACAACTTATTTTCTATTAGTTCGTTTTAATGCATTAATGGAGAACTGCAACGACTGCTTTTATGTTCACGAATTACCATTTCTCTATTTGACATATAAAATACAGCAAAGTTATGCTCGCGTGCTGGTATATATTAAAATGTTTGACATTTTACTAAGGTTCAGATTCTTTGGTAGATTTCTTCCGTACTGTTGCATTTAGCTTGCATGTTTCTGACCGGCCTAGCCAATCTCTGGCAAGTATATTATCGCATAAGCAGAGATTAACGTAACGAGACTTATACTTTTATTGCCAACTCAGAGCGAGCGAGAGAGAGAGAGAGAGAGAGAGAGAGGGGTCGTGGTCTGTGAAAGGCGCTGCAATTAAAAGAAATGTCTTAGGGGTTTAACGTAAAAATGGTATAGCCTAAACGCAATTCGTTCCAAAGTTGACCTCAGTGTGGCCTGCTTCTATTATGATTCCTGTCTCCTCCGTGTAAGGATTTTTCATCGTCTGTCGTGTGGAGCCTGAATAGGATTGATTTCCAAGAATGAACGATGCTCCTCTTAGCCTTGCGTTTGTTTTTACTGGTTTATCCTGATATTAACAATGACCATTGATATGCATTTACCACGAACCTGCTACGCAGGCGTAGCAGGGGGAGAGGTGATACTCCCACGTGGCGCGTCCCAGGTGGCGGATAGGGGGGTCCTAACCGGCTTGCCGGCGGACTTGAGGGAAATAAAATACCTCTCGCGGACCAAACACACTACCCCCTGCGGGTGGGGGACGCACATGTAGAATACACCCGCGGTATCCCCTGCCTGTCGTAAGAGGCGACTAAAAGGGGCGACCAAGGGCTGACTGAATTAGAACCATGAAACTAATTTTGAATCATACCATCACGCGGGGAACACCATAGGTTGCCTGTACTTGCGAGTAGTACCACTAAATTCGGTACGAAATAGGTTTGTGATTAGTAGCAGTAAAAGCCTGGCCTGGTGGATTCCAGTACCCGTGCGTCGTACCCATGTGTGCAACACCGCGGGTCTGGGCGTAGCCTGTGAGTTGTACCACTATATGAGCAGCACCGTGGGTCTGCGTTGCCTGTGAATAGTACCCACTATGTGAGGAACACCACGGGAATACCGGCGCCCGTGTTTAGTACACCTAGGTGGGGAACCTTCTCGGTTTGCGTTGACTCTGAGTTGGGCCATTGTGTGAGACACACCATAGGTCTGCGTTACTTGTCCGTATTGCAATACTTGTGAGTAGTACCATCTTTTGTGGAACACCGTGAGTCTTCGCTACTTCTGATTAATACCCCAACATGACACATACCATGGTTCTATTTTACTCGCGATATGTACCATTCTGTGGGGCCTTAGACGTGGATTTTGCACCCCCTTTAGACACCAAGCATCATTGTGCGTTATAAGTGGTTCCTTGGTCGGTAGTAATGTTATTTTCGATCTGTATTAAGTCCGATCCACTGGTTTTTGTTTGTTTGTTTGTTTTGTGTTTTGTTGAGTTCCTGCCCATCCATTCATTCTTCATGCCATATTTTATTTTTATTTTGGTCAGTGGATGCCTTTGCAATTTTTGTTCTTTCATTTCGTACCATTAGGGGCCGATGACCTTCGATGTTAGGCCCCTTAAAACAACAAGCATCATCATCATCATCATCATCGATATGCATTTAGGACTGTCCCCCATGTGGCAGATTCCCTATTAGTTATTTACCTAGTCTGTTCTTAAATTCTTCCTATAAACGAATATTTGCCCTAATTTGTCCTCTTGAATTCCAACTTTATCTTTCATTTTATGACCTTCCTACTTTAAAAACTCCACCCAAGCTTATTCGTCTACTAATGTCCTTCCAAGCCATCTCTCCACTGATAGCTCAAGACATTACAACATTCCGCTTAGTCAAGCAACTCGTCTCTTTACTTCCAAGTCTTCCCAGCCAAAATTTTGCAACTTTTTTTGTAACACTTCTCTTTTGTCGGAAATCACCGTTGATGGGAAAAGTACAAGAAAAAAGTAATTGAGCTCGATTCCAGTTACTTGAGAAATATTTCACTCAATTAGTATTACACATTACTTTTAGAAAGAGTGGTCAGTAAAATTACAATTACTTCACAGAATGTTAGTCCAAGGGAATGACTTATTTCATTTTTCATTTGGGGCTGGAATAATCCAGTACAAAAGTTTGCAAGGAAAAGGAATATATTACTTCATTTTGTGTGTGTTTTTAGAGGCTTTAATCGGCTATCATCACTAGGTGAGACTAGATACCTTGGAATTGGGAAATTATCTTTTTCCATCTTTGTTTTACTTTAGTTAGTGACAGCATTTGAAATTATTTTACATTTAATTTAGAAGTAAATAAATTGGTTCTTAAAATTTTCTTCGCTAATCCTAGACTTCTAAAGGGGGGTAATACATGTATGCATATACCGAAACATTCCGTAAAGGGGCACTTGAAGAATACCTACCTTTAATTTTAAGAACATTGTTGGAATATCTATGAAAGTATCTCGTCTAGAACTGGTGAAGCTACTGGTTCTGCTGTAGTAGAATTGAAAAAGTTATCCTGATTTTTTTTTCACATTTCTGGTTCCGTGCGATGTTTAATTACTACTATGTAACTATTACAGTTTCATTTCGAGAAGTAAATTAGAAAAAAATAAATTTTCCCGGGCGAGTCGGCCGTGCGGTTAGGGGCGCAGCTGTAAGCTTGCATCCGGGAGATAGTGGGTTCGAGCCCCACTGTCGGCAGCCCTGAAGATGGTTTTCCGTGGTTTCCCATTTACACACCAGGCAAATGCTGGGGGTGTACCTTAAGGCCACGGCCTATTCCTTCCCATTCCCAGGCCTTTCATATCCCATCGCCTGGAACCTACTACACTGGCGTAGCGGAGGGAGAGGTGATAATCCCACGTGGCGCGTCCCAGGTGGCGGATAGGGGGCCTCAACGGCTTGAGCGAAATAAAATAGCTCTCGTGGACCGGGCGAAGAACACACCCACGGTATCTCCTGCCTATCGTAAGGGGCGACCAAGGGATGATCGCAGGGAACACAATGGGTCGCCTTTACTTGCGCGTAGTACCACTATGTTAGGTATACATTCGGTTTGTGATTAGTAGTGAGTGTGTGTGAATCAGGGTGGGTTTTACAGTACCTGTGATTAGTACTTCTGTGAGCGACGCCATGGGTTTGCCTTGCCTGTGATTAGTACCCACTATGTGCGGAACACCAAGGGATAGTTCGAGTCCCTGTGTTTAGTACACCTATGTGAGGAACACAGTAAATCGCGCTGGAATGAGAGAAACACCGTAAGTCTGCATTACATGTGCGTATTACATTACCTGTGAGTAGTAACATAATATGCAGGATACCATGAGTGTACGCTACTTTAGATTTGCACCGCAACATGACAAATACCATGGTTCTACTTTCCTAGCGATCAGTACCATTATGAGAGGCCGATGGCCTGGATTTTGGACCCCTTTAGACTACAAGCAGCATCGATTCAGGATTGTGCTTTAGAAGCAGTCCCTTGGTCAGTAATTCTGGTGTTTAACGCTAGTTTCTGGAAATGTGGTGCATTGCGGGTCGGATCCCCTGATTGTTTTAATAGTGGTACACCAAAATATCGATTTTTTAAATTCTCATATTTCGTTGCTTAGGCTTTAAATATTATATTCCCGAAGTTTGGAATGCGAATTAAATCTCTGAGTATATTAAATAACTTGAAGCTGTTGATGATGCACATAGGCCACGCCCACTTTTCACAACATACAGTCTTACCACATCAAGTCTCCTTGTATTTATTGTTATTTATCCTATTTATCCTTGTATATTAGCAAAATTCTGTTCTGGAAGGCGTAATATAACTACAGCGTGACCAGCAAAGTTCACAACGACTGTGATTTAGAAGGCTGTGAAATTGGCGCGAGTATTGCTTTAGTTGACATCTCTGTGCTATGTATTGCTGATTTTTTTATCTGAGCGGTGTTCATGGTAACAACTAATATGACTTGGAAGTAACAGAATTTTTAGAAAATACTAGAAATATTTGATTAATAATGTTCGGAGGACGAAATTCGAACCAGGCAAAAGTGGCGTAAATAACGTTGTGGCTAGTATCTCCACACCTCCGAGTGCGCCAAAATCTAAGCTGAAGAAACGCTTGGAAAGTGACAAATTATTACAGTGATGAACTGGAGGAAGGTAGTCGATTTAGATTCATTCGTATCCAGTCACACAGTCTACCTGAACCAGTTTTACTAACAATAAAGCCGGTCAAACCGAGCCTTTATTTTTTTTTTCTAGTTGCTTTACGTCGCACCGACACAGATAGGTCTTTTGGCGACGATGGGACAGGAAAGGGCTAGGAGTGGGCAGGAAGCGGCCGTGGCCTTAATTAAGGTACAGCCCCAGCATTTGCCTTGTGTGAAAATGGGAAACCACGGAAAACCATTTTCAGGGCTGCCGACAGTGGGATTCGAACCTACTGTCTCCCGAATACTGGATACTGGCCGCACTTAAGCGACTGCAGCTATCGAGCTCGGTAAACCGAGCCCTTTTGAAGTCCCGACCTTCTCCACCGATGTCTCCATGGGGAAAAAATCCCAATGAATTCCTGAACTCATTGATCTGGATATATCCTAAAATCACCTTTTGCTCCTTCACCACTGTCAGAATGATTACAAATGATGCTGTTCTTGTGTACACTGATGGAAATGAACGAAGAATTAATACTATTCTAAATATGGGCTTGAAGACTGGAGTCTGCACATGCCGCATCCTCAGAACTATCGACCAAGAACGTGTTGCTGCAACCAAAACTGAAGTTCTGGCTGGCATGAAGCAAAGAAGGCAACAGAAGAGGTTTTCCGTGGTTTCCCATTTTCGCACCAGGCAAATGCTGGGGCTGTACCTTAATTAAGGCCACGGCCGCTTCCTTCCAACTCCTAGGCCTTCCCTATCCCATCGTCGCCATAAGACCTATCTGTGTAATTGTTACTTTTTACAACTGTTGTACAACTTGCTTTACGTCGCACCGGCACAGAGTTTCTTATCGCGACGATGGGATAGGGAGGTGAAAAAGAGAAGAGCAGAAGATGAGGAAGACAAAGACCAGAGTCCTGGAGCATTTTAGCCCAATAAACAGAGTTTTATATGAGTAACAAACTTGATATTATACCACGAAAATATCCTTGCGCGTATTTCTTTAAACACTATTGGTGAGATTAAATTTTAATTTACCGGGCGAGTTGCCCAGAGTACAGACCCCAACTCCTCGATTTGGAGCAATAGCGCTGTCTCTCTCTTTCCCCACGCCTGTCTCGCTCGCTCCCCCTGTCTCCCTCTTCCTCACGTGCCCCGTAGCGCTCCAAATCCGAGCCGAGTGGAACCGATGCACTGTGCACAGGAACTCTGCGCCGCTGTCTGCACGCGTGAGATTTTGGGCGTTTGAGAAGCCCTGCACTAGAACCATACTATAAGTGGGGTCTTGCCAGTGACTTATACGCTATTTTCTTTACATCCTTACTAAAACCCCTAAATACAGTTTAACTCGGAGCAATTAGACTGAATAAGATATACACTTCGCGGGTTATTTTGAACGTAACTTGGTGTATTTCAAGTAATTAGTCTCATCAGGACAGCCAAGTGTGGGTAAATGTTGGTCATTTTGGATGGATGAGGATGCACTGTTTTCGATGCCCCCATTATCGACTATCTTTCTCATGGTTGTCTCCATTGCAGGCAAATGAATAATGCCTTTTGACTTCGTTTGCAAGCCATATCTGTGAGTGTTGCCTAGTTAGAATTGAACTTTTCAGTCGGTCAACACGTGATAAATACTGAAAAGAAATAGATGATTAACAAGATGATAGCCGGGCTGAGTGGCTCAGACGGTTAAGGCGCTGGCCTTCTAACCCCAACTTGGCAGGTTCGATCCTGGCTCAGTCCGGTGGTATTTGAAGGTGCTCAAATACGACAGCCTCGTGTCGGTAGATTTACTGGCACGTACAAGAACTCCTGCGGGACTAAATTCCGGCACCTCGGCGTCTCCGAAGACCTTAAAAAGTAGTTAGTGGGACGTAAAACGAATAACATTATTATTATTAACAAGATGATATGAGAGATAAAACCTCTAAGTTTTGCAGTCTGTCGAACATAAAGTACATACTCAGGAAACACTATCACATGCATAGGAGTGTTTTCTTTTCCAGGTACGTTATAGATTTCTTAAATTTATACTTTGTGTTCGGCAATCTGGAAAACTTAAAGGTTATATTAACTAAATTGACACAAAAGAATCTTAACAAACAAAACAAGATATACATATGATAGGCGCTGGAAGAGAAATACAGTACATAATGTTAGATTTTATAAACAGTCGAGTCACATTATTACGTAGCCCATGAAGTACGTCATGTGCCGTGAGCTGGCGTGGTGAGTACCGGTATATAAAGTGTGCAATAGATCTGTACATATCACTCTTTGCTGTGATGGGTAAAAGGGGTCGTTTTTCTGAGTTGCAAAATACGTAGGGAGATTATTAGCTTTCGGGTCAAGAGTGGCAGTTTTTCTGAAACAGCGTAGTTTGTGAACACAACGTCACATTGATGTGAGAGGTGAACATCAGCCACGAGGGTGCGTTAGGGCCGACCTACACGCTATAGTGGAATGGCTCGCCGTCAAAGTGAGCCAGGACGCTATCAGACGGGCGTCTTGAAAAGTCGGTTCAGAGAACCCTGCTCTGTGTGGAGCTCCGAAGCAAGTTATGGCCACTGCACCTAGGACAACGAAATAGCATAAACGGAAAAACCTTCATTCTGCACAGCGATATCGGATTTGGATCTCCGCTAATTGGCGAAGGTTTGCCATATTTGATGGGTCCCGTGTTCTGCTTCGTTGAATGAATGGACGTTGGCGTGCCAGATGAAAAACAACGTGCAACCATGGGTGAAAGAATGCAAACTGGTGGTAGCGGCGCTACGGTCTGGAGAACGTTTTCGTGGTATTTTCTGGGACAACTAGTCTATATAAAACACACTTTCGACCAATTTATTTATGAATCTATTCCTGAAAATCATATACATCCGTATATTCCGATTGTCTTCTCTGGGGTGGATAGGTCCTTCTTGTAAGACAATGCGACATATCACACGGGTAAGAATATTCAGACCAAGACTTCAAAGTACTTCTTTGACCCTCTAAGTTCCCGGACTTGAATGCAGTTGAGCTTCTGTGGGACCATCTAGATTGTTGTCTGCTCTTTGGATCCTGCGCCACGAATCCTCCAGGAGCTATGGGATGCGCTGCAGGGAGCGTGCATGACTCCGGATACCTGTGACCACCTACCAGCACCTTATTGAGTCACGATCTGCTCGTCTAGTCGCTGCCTGTGCTGTAACACAGGTTATTCTGTTGGTCATAATAATGCAATTCGACTGTGTATATTATCATCTTACATTAATGGATAGAGAAAAGATTAATGGAAGATTATATCATCTGTTACAGGGATGTAAGCTCTCTTACGAATTATCTGCTAGAATGATATAAATGTTTTTATGTTCTTACTATATTTCCCTATAGACATCACATTACGTACTCCATGCCCTTGTCGTTACACCAATGTACACTTCGAGTAGCTAGAATCATGGCGTTGGAGAAGAACGCTAGAGAATATTGATTGAAGTTGGTGGGAAGATTAGGGTTGGTTGTTACAAATGGTACACTACCCATGTTTTGTTTAGTATTATATGTACATTTATTCTCATGTTCCGTTCAACTATAGAAGCACAGCAACACATTTTCTTGTTCTTTGAACCTTCGTGGACATTTTCATAATGTATATTAACTAAAAAGTCAATGGGACACTTATTTTTTTCTATCTGAATAATTCTAATTTTGCCTCTTCTTTTTTCTAGGTACGTATTCGTGCTGTATGTACCGCTCGTCCGGCTGCTTTCTGTAAGTTGCATGTTATCTGTAGATATAGTCCTCTTTAGGAAAGCTCCTCGTCGGCCCCGTGGTGTGGGGGTAGAGTGCCTGCCTCTTACCCGGAAGTCCTGCGTTCGATACCCGGCCAGGTCAGGAATTTTTACCTGTATCTGAGGGCTGCTTCGAGGTCCACTCAGCTTATGTGATTAGAATTGAGAAGCTGTCTGGTGGTGAGATAGCGGCCCCGGTCTAGAAAGCCGAGAATAACTGCCGCGATAATTCGTCGTGCTGACCACACGACACCTCGTAACCTGCAGGCCTTCAAGTTGAGCAGCGGCCGCTTAGTAAGCCAAGGCCCTTCGGGGCTGTAGTGCCATGGGGTTAGGTTAGGAAAGCTCCTTTGTTGCATACTAAATCCATGACTGTTGTTCCATGCATAGGCTGTATTATATTCTTCCTGCATAGTATTGAACATTTAAGGATATCCATTAATGCCAGTCACATATTTAGGTTTACCTATTAAGAGGATCTGAAGCACAACATTTATGTTTTAATTGATGTTTTAATAACTAGGAATGTAAAAAGTATTTCTCACACACATGCTCACGAATCCGATGACAAAGGTGTTGGTACTCATTACATGTGACTAGAAAGGGACTGTAAGCTTTTCGTCGAGAAGAATTATAGCAGTAATCGTCTGATACATAAATAGTAGCCGTAAGGTTTCTTCGTCAGAGGTTTTTTGATATTAATCTCGTCACAACACACAAATTATTCTTCGTCGGGCAAAGTAGACGGCTCAAAGTGTAGGACAATTTTAAGAAAAAGGGTATATCACAAAATGTGCTGGAATTAGTGTCAAAATGAAATAATACTGGGACAGATGATGTTCGGCCAAAGAACTTCGTAAATCTTGAATCAAATGGAAGCTCAGAGAAGCCGATGGACAAGCTACACGAATTAGACCCTACATAGTATCCATATATTAAGTAGAGTGCTCAGTATAATCAGGGGAAACTTCTTACATTTCCCTTGGCCTTAGCAAAGATGCGGGTTCCGCGGCATAGGGATAGCGATTCTGCTTCACCCGGAGGCCCCGAGTTCAATTCCCGGCCAGTCGGGGATTTTAACCTGGACCTGAGGGCTGGTTCGGGGTTCACTCAGCCTTCGTAAGAAAAAATGAGAGGCTATCTTATAGGTGAGGTAACGGGCCTGGTCTAGGAAGCAGTCTACCAAGCGCCCGCTGCTCAGCCCGAAGGTCTGTAGATTACGAATCGATGCGTGTTGAGTGCGACCGGGTACTGGCATAGACTGGTCACATCGAGAGGGGATTACAAGACCTGAAGACCATTGTGCTATTCGCAGATCTGTCGTCCACATATGTCACATTCTGTTGCCAGGGCACGATTCCGAAATTTCATGTATAATCCTTGAAAACATTGTCACCATAGGAGCAGACAACATGGAAAGCAACCGCCAGGGGCAGCGCTGTACGACTTGGTTCCTATGGAAAGAAGGCGTGACCACAACAGAAAATCATCGGCGCTTGGTGGCAGTCTGTGGAGATCATGCGCCGTCACAGAAAACGGAAAACAGTTTACAACTGGGTACAAGTTTGGAAAACAGGACGCACATCGGTGGACAAGGGAACCAGTTCTGGAAGGAATGTGACAGTGTCAACACCCGCCATCATTGCCCGTGTCGAACAGGCCATCCAAGAAAAGAAATGCATCCCTTTTAGGGAATGGAGGCAGCTACGGCAGTTGGGAAGGTGTCATCCACGTAGGTGCCTAGACCCTTGTCTGCAGACGAAAAGCAGAGGCGTGTGGACGTGTGCAGATAACTTTTTCATCGCCATGATCAAGATCCAGCCGACTTCATGACTAGGCTTGTGACTGGTGATGAGACATGGCTTTACCGCTGCCATTGATCAAATGAGATTCACGGTGCTGCCACACTCGCCATACTCTCCCGACATGGCACCAAGTGATTATCACCTGTTCGGGAACATGAAGAAACCTCTGACGATGACGATGATGATGATGATGATGATGATGATGATGATGTGTGGCCCTCAGAGAGGCCTAGTGCAAGTCTTTCTGTTTGTCGCTCGTATGACCTGTTTGTTTGAGTGTGTGGTGGTGGAGGTGGTGGTGGTGGTGGTGGTGGTACATAGAGGGTGAAATCTGTTGTCGGCATATAGTCTGTTGTTGTGGAATACCACCTGGATGTCTGCTCAGGCATTAACGCCGTCATCCGCCGGACTAATCGCCATCTACAGCGGCATATGCCCTCACTCCAAATGAACACTGCAGAGAGGTTTGGAATTTTTGTACAATCTGTTTTACGTCGCACCAATACAGAAGGTCTTTTGGCGACTATGAGATGGGAGAGGGCTAGGATTTGGAAGGAAGCGTCCGTGGCCTCAATTACGGTTCAGCGCTAGGATTTGCCGGGCATGAAAATGGGAAACCACGGAAAACAGTCTTCAGGACTGCCGACAGTGGGGGTTTGAACCTGCTATCTCCCATGCAGTGTGATAGCTACGTGACCCAAACCGTACAGTTACTTGCTCGTTAGGTTTGGAATTGCATCCAGGATTTTGGCACGCAGTCTAGGGATTAGAAATTGCACACCAACACCTCTCCTACCATGCCGGCCACCAACGGGAGAGGAACCAGTTATCCACAGTATCAGACCACAAAGAATTGACACCTTAACGATAATTAATTTTGTAATAAACGTCCCGTTCACTACTATTGCTATTATGTAATGATAACATTTTGTACTCAGAAGAATAGAATTTACCAGTGAAGATCTTCTGCATTTAAACAACTGCGTCAGGTTCGATCACGTAACTTTCAGTTAAGAGTGCCTGACTGACTGACTGACTGACTGAGATATAGAGCGTACAGAGGTAAGGGATAGGTCTTTCAGTTCGTTCACGACTCGTGGTAGCGGGGTTATTAGTTCGTGTCAGCAGTGAGGCATGGTGCAATGTATTAGTGTTGCAGGTTTCTAATGTTTTGTTGCTGAGTCAACCAGCCGGAAAGGCTTGTGCTCTACTTGTCGGGATTGCTCTCAAGATTCTCGAGTTGCCCTTGGACTGACAGATTCACCTTGGTCTTATCTTATCTCCTCAGCAGGCACTGCATTTATTACACGACGGTGTTAACAAGCGTTGACTTCCGGCACGCATGTGTGTATAGGACACTTGCATTTTATACTTCACCCTCACCCCACCTCTCTCTCTCTGTCTTTCTCTCTCTCTCTCTCTCTCTCTCTCTCTCTCTCTCTCTCTGAGGCTCCCACCTTGTGGGACGATTATAACAAGAGCCCGGAAGTTCAGGCATTTAATTTTGCTCAAATAGGCAGGCAAATATAAATAAGCACTTAACATTTAGGAAATAGGCAGTCAAATAATTAAAATAGGCATTCATGTTGACAAAATGGGCACCAAAATAATAAAGAAGCTTTATTTTAAGCTACGTAACACAAATCTACATCACATTTTAGTACTGAATCTTACATTCCCCTAAAAGGGGTTCCAGGGCTTCTCAACTTGGTAATGTGGGTTGGCGACCACGGTTCGCCTGGCTCAGTCTGGCGCTGCTTCCGCTAACTTGTCGGATTCCGCGCTTTTACGTTTCCTGTCTGACCTCCCTTGGTCAACTGTTGTTCTTTTCCAACCTCGACGGTATTAGGTTTGCGAGGCCCAGGGAGTCTTTCATGTTCACGCTCTTCGTGGTCCTTCCCTTTCTTTTGTCGATACCTTCACTTTTCGAAGTATCGGACCTCTTCCGTTTTCCTTCTGATTAATGTAGTAGAGGATGGTTACCAAGTTGTTGTTCCTCTTAAAATAGTAATCACCACCAGCACTTAATTTTATTTAGCAAGGACGGGACCTGGGAACCCTCTCGACGTTTTGGCTTGTGGAGTTTTCGATAGAGATTTGTGTAATATGAAAATATCGTTTATAAACATGTTATTTGTTATTTGAAAATGAAAACCTACAACCTGTTTTCCCGTCTTTGACCGGGTCGGAGATGTAGTAAATGACTCTTATATAGGCTATTAGTACGATGAGGTCGCCACTCCCAAAGTGATCTATTAATGACTGATAGATGCTATGAAATAAGAATGGAGTGTGTTGCTGGAATGAAAGATGACATGGAAAACCGGAGTACCCGGAGAAAAACCTGTCCCGCCTCCGCTTTGTCCAGCACAAATCTCACATGGAGTGACCGGGATTTGAACTACGGTATCCAGCGGTGAGAGGCCGACGCCTTGCCGTCTGAGCCACGGAGGCTTTTATTTGTTATCTATTAAATTAAAATATTTTTCTTTATTATTAATAATACATAGGAATTATATATTTTTCTTTCCAGTGATTAATTTTAACGCGCAAATAACAGCAGAAAATATCCACAACAACTTATAAAAGACAAAAAAGGCGTTAAACTATCAAATAGGCTACGGAACTAAAATAGGCAACAACAAAAAAGCCAAATATACGGAAACTTGATCGTATCTATGTGACACTTCGATATATCCACCTAGATAAAGAAAGGCATTTTGTCTGACTTCCGCGCTCTAATTATAACAATCACGGCATTACTTTCATTGGTGCTTGAGTCCCGTCTGACGCATCTTGGCCCACTCTTGTTCTCACCCCCCTATGATGCCCGTCCTCTGATGCGAATAAAATGCTAACGCCAGGGCCTCTGAACTGGGGAACGAAGGTTTGTGACCACAGAGCCCCTAGCCAAGTGTGGTATTCCTTCCAGTTATTTGTGCTATGCTCGAGCAAGCTAGCTGGTAGTTTTTACGTGATTGTTGATATCGTAATCATAGCTACAGGTCCTCTAATGTCATGTAGGGCCGATGACCTTCGATGTTAGGCCCCTTTAAACAACAAGCATCATCATCATCATCATCATCATAATGTCATGTCGAATCCGAATCACAGACACGTGAATTTTCTGTTCATAAATCACACGTTTCAAGGCCGAGACTCGAACTGCGACCGCCTTAATGAGAAGCCAGGGACTTGTTACTGGGCTAGCATCTTTGCTTTGTTTGTAATTGGAACACATTGGATATTCTGAGCCACGCCATATAAAATAAAAACATAAATAAATAAAGGGGAGACCTCGTGGGTCTCTTAACTTGGGAACGTGCGTTGGCGACCACGGGGCCAGTTAACCCTTGCATTATGTCCACTTATTTGTGCTGGTCCCCTCACTTTCATCTTTCCTGTCCCATTTTCTTTGGCCAGCTGTATTTCTCTTCCGGCTCTGACGTTATTACTATCGTGGAAAAAAGTGTAGACGCCCGAGTTAATACGTTAGTAAAAAGTTTATCCTTTGTCCCAGATAAACAAGCTACGCCAAAATTTAGCTTACCGTATTTTATTCTACGTTTAATTATGTGGAGTAGACATTTTTATCGCACACATTTAAAATGTTAACGCAGATTGAACAAAAACGTGCCAGTTATTTTATTTTCCATTTCCAACGGAGCGCTCACCTTGCAAATTCATAACTTTAGAAGTATTGATGTGATTGTTACCAAACTTTGATACCTCTTTAAAGTAACTTATTTTTTATCTATATATCGTTGTTGTTAGTCGTTTAGTCGCTTTCGACTCTCCGTGACCCCATAGACCAAAGTGCGCCATTTCTTCCTGTCGTATACTATTTTCCGAAGTCTTTCTAAATTGAGAGCCGTGGCTTCCTCGATGCCATCAATCCACCTCATCTGTTGCCGCCTTCTTCTCCTGTTACCATCAGTCTTCCCCAGCATTAAGGTCTTTTCCAGTGAATCATGTTTTCTCATAATATGACCGAAGTACTTTAGTTTTTGTCTGAGTATTTGACCTTCCAGTGAACAGCCTGGGTTGATTTCCTGTAATATGGACTTATTAGATCTCTTCGCAGTCCACGGAATTCTAAAGAGTTTTCTCCAACACCATCGTTCAAATGCGTCTATTCTTCGACGCTCAGCCTTTCCTTCTGTCCAGGTCTCGCTTCCGTACGTTGCTACTGGGAAGACCATAGCCTTCACTATACGAATCTTCGTTCTTAAAGTTACGTCTCTACTCTTGAAAATGTTATCAAGGTTGGCCATTGCCTTCCTCCCAAGGAGCAAGCGTCTCTTAATTTCATGGCTGCAATCGCCGTCAGCAGTTATTTTGGAGCCCAAGTAGATGAAACTAGGAACAACCTCCATTGTTTCACCATTTATATGCCAGGAGGTGATAGGTTTGGTTGCCATGATCTTTGTTTTCTTTACATTCAACCTTAGTCCAGCTTCTGCACTTTCTTCTTCCACCTCCATTAGTAGATACTTAAGTTGTTCTTCACTTTCTGCCAACAGGGTGTTGTCATCAGGATATCTAAGCTTATTTATATGTCTCCTACCAATTTTAGCTCCAGTTTCTGTTTCATCTAATTTGGCATTCCTCATCACATACTCTGCATATAAGTTGAATAAATAAGGTGACAATATGCAGCCTTGACGTACACCTTTCTCAATCTTGACCTATTCAGTTGTTCCATATAGGGTTCTCACCGTAGCTTCCTGATCAGAGCAGAGATTTCTCATAAGGCAAATAAGATGATCTGGTACTCCCATAGTCTTGAGTACTTGCCACAACTTACTGTGGTCAACACAGTCAAAGGCTTGAGCATAGTCAATAAAGCATAAGTATAGGTCTTTCTGGAATTCTCTGGCTTTCTCCATAATCCAGCGAATATTAGCAATTTGATCTCTGGTTCCTCTGCCTTTGAGGAAACCGGCTTGTTCTTCAGGTAGTTCTCGATCTACATACTGCCTAAGCCTATTTTGCAGGATCTTGAGCATAACCTTACTAGCATGCGATATAAGTGCGATTGTTCGGTAGTTTGAACATTCTTTAGCACTGCCCTTCTTTGGAATTAGAATGAACACTGAGTTTTTCCAATCTTTTGGCCACTGCTGGGTTTTCCATATTTGCTGACATATTGAATGTAGCACTTTCACAGCATTCTCTCCTAGGATTTTGAACAGTTCTGCTGGGATTCCATCATAACACTTGCCTTATTGTTTGCAATACTTTCTAGGGCCCACTTGACCTCACTTTCTAGGATATCTATCTATATTTATCTATATACCAAGGTTTAATTTCATCTGATATTTTTGAAAAAGGTTGTTGTAAATTTTGTGAAACGTTTTCTCATTACTGGGTAGTTAGTATTTCATACGAACGCCCTTCTTTTGCTGATATTTTCGTTCTTCCAGGTGTCGGATCTCTTTATTTTCCCTCTGATTAGTTTCAGGCATGATGGCTGCCCAGTTGTACTTCCTCTTAAAACAATCACCCCAGCCCCACCACCCTGACTCGAAGCTAAATGCCCGTTGCTTTTAAAATCTTCCCTTTCCCCCTCCTTCCTTCGTGTGGCATGTTCATTTTTGTTGTGTTATCTTTTGTTCACACTTAAGTTACCTAACGGTCAGTATTCGTCCTTGACATGTTGAGTATTGACTGTACTCCACATAGCTACTCCAGGTTTGTGTCCTTGTTATGACGGAGACAACCTCGTGGAATGCTGTTTTGTGGGTAGAAGAGAGTCTATATAACGTTTGTTGCTAGTAATGGATATCGGCCGTTTGGTTAGGAAAATATCGTTTTCGTTAATTTTTGTTAGGAGATTGAGATACTGAATTAAATTCTTGTACTGGTGTCTTGTAGGAGACTTCAAAAGGAAGATGTGCTTTCAAAGCACTGCATAGCGCTAATAACTTATTTTGCAGCTAGAATTGGGAAGGAAGCATCTAATCTTCGAATTATTGTACAATTCCCAGCAAGTTCCAGTAATTAGGAAGATGCGAGGCGATACTCACTTAATTGTCAAAGGTATATTAACCTTTTGAACATTAGCCACTGGATCTCCAGTTTTACGTGGAACTCGAACTACAGTCTGACTTCTAAAAACGACATGCATTGGTCGATTTGGTCGCGGTATGTAACAGTGGTTACTGTCGTGAGATCACTTCGCTGCCATGTCCCTTGTAATCAGTTTAGACGATATTAATTTTATATTTTTTTCCTGAACTTCCAGTTAAGTCTCTCAGTACTGGGTGCCACGCCTCCATTTCTTCCATGTAATCGTTCTTCATGTAACATCTTGCCTACAATCTTCGATTGACGAATGCTGAGCATATTTTACATCGATGTTGTAGCTTGTTTGCGCAAGCTTTTCAGTTTGTTTTTCAATTTGCTTTACGTCGTACATACACAGGTAGGTCTTATGGCTGGGAGTGGAAAGGAAGTGTCCGTGGCCTAATTAACGTACAGCCCCAGCATTTGCCTCGTGTGAAATTGGGAAACCACGGAAAACCATCTTCAGGGCTGCCGACAGTTGGGTTCGAACCCACTATCTCCCGAGTGCAATCTCACTGTTGCGCGATCCTAACGGCACGGCCACTTGCTCGGTTATTTGTTTTCTCTCCGTCTTTTTTTGTAATATCTGAGTCTTATTTGAGTACATGTGCGTTATTAACTTTTTCTGTTCTGAACGCCTTGTCAAAAAGGAGTTGATGCAAAATGCAAAGGAGGTCCTGGGTGAAAGCAGATTACGTCTGTGAAAACTGTAGAATTTAGATAGTGTAAGTAATTCGGAAACCATTATACACATAGTAGAAAATATGCCTCTACTACATTCAATCTATGCAGTGCGTAAAAACGCTGTCTACTGCTCATGTGAGTGCAAAGTTTTAATGAGATTGGATGTGAAGATAATGATGACTCTGAAAATAAATAAATAAATAAATAAATGAATGAATGAATAAATAAATAAAATAAATTAAAGTGAATGGGGCTATTATAATTGAGCTGCCGTCAGTTATTTCTCGTAATTTTCTGAAGTCTGTGAATTCTGTAGTCCACATGACAGCATAACGTATGTCGAGTTTAGTGAAACGTTACGCTAAACTTCAGCATAATTTTTTTAAACATAAAGGTACATTTTTCTCAAACTACACAACATAGTGATACGATTGTTTCACTACTTGCGACCAGCTTAGCCAGACATAAGCGCTTAGAAAAGTTGTTTATCACCATTGGATTATTTACAGTATATTTGACCAGCGAGGATCTATTTTGAATTCTGAGAGTGACCTTATGAACATATTTCCGGAGGGTCTCGGGCCTTTGAAATTAATACGCCACTCTCCTAGAAGTCTTACGAGACAGCGTTCATATGATTTACCTTTGCAAATAATGTGATGCATGCTGGGGAGGTCGTCCTTAATTTTTGCCGTGAAATTTTGTTACAAGATTTCAAAAATGCGAAATAGTTATCCTTTCAATTTCAGCTTCATAAAAAGTGTGGGACAAAGCAAAGAAAGTTTGGATAATTGTGTTCTTAAAGTTGCATTTCTGCTGTACGTATAGTCCGCAAAATGTGCCCTAGTAGCGGTAATTTAACGTTATAGATTAAAGGGATTACATTCTCCCCTTAACATTAGCCGTGTTGCTGTTAACATCAAGATTAGAACCCTAGACTGCAGAGATACAGTTCCCCGGCTGGGATGGTTTCTCTGTGCTTTCTTGTTTGCACCAGCGCTGAGGGTTAAGGAGCTTTATGCTCTGCCAGCTCATTCTTGCAGCTAGGCCAAGTTCTCGGCCTCACGAGGTATGTTTACTTAGCAGCAGGAGCGCCATGTGTGTGGCATAGTTTGTTTGTATGTAGCGAGCGCTCCGTACTTTATTTTTTGTTATAATGAAGACCAACTTGGCACGTGCTGAGCGGATCAAACGGACTGGCTTGATTATAAAAAATATTGTAGTAATGTCCCTACTTAGTTTAGCTGCAAGTTTTCATTCATTTGCTCATTCAATTCCTTTCCCACTGGGTTGAAGTAGAAATCACGAGAAAATACATACGAGACTTCTTGATTCACTGAAACAAGGGAAGTATAGCGTGGAAATTGATCATTCCGTAGGCCTTTCAAAACTAATACCGTTTGTGTTGGAAAGCAACAAGAGTTAACCAAGGCAGATGAAGTGAGAAGCCAGGACTTGGAAGCAATGCCAGACTCGATTAGGGTCTTTTGGTTGCCATACGTTGCTCTCAGGTTGAAAGCCCCTCTGTTGTTCGTTTTGCTAATAACAATCCCCACCAGAAGTTAGACAGGAAATGAGACTACTACTAATATTACTACTACTACTACTACTACTACTACTACTACTACTACTACTACTACTGTAGTGCTGCCCTTATCGAACTGCGCGCCACGCGCCTACATCTACAGTCAACACGGCAGAGTGCGGCGCTTGATAATGACGTCACGCCAATTTTCAGTATAAATATTGGCATGCAGGATGAACGCACCTGGATAAGTCCAACGTATTCAAAATCGTGCCCTCCGCATGATTACAGGTGCGCAATGATACGAACGGAATCGGGAAATTCATAATGACCTTCATATTGATGAAACCTATACCAGAATATTGAGGTCCACCAAGAAATTCTACTCTGGTATAGACTCCAACCCCAACCCCCTCATTTCGACCTTTGGTAAATGTCACTGAAGGTCTGCACTACAAAAGACCCAAATCCCTTCTAAACTAATAACCCATCAGGGTGTATGTGATACCCCGACCAGCTCGATTCCGTCCACAAAGTACCACCACTTCAACATCTATGCAGCCTAGCTAAAGATATGTCCAAAGTGCACACAAAGCCAAGGGGCTAAAATTGCTTCATGGATCTGGGCCCTGCCCACAATCCGCCGAGACGCGTGATCTTATTATTACACATTTGCCGTGCGACCTCGGAAGGAGCTGTTCCTTTTCTCCCTCTCACTGTAGTCTTCTTTGCTTTCAGCATTCTCGTGACATATTCTATGACCCATTATACATTCTACAGAAGGACGTAACTCATTACTCTTGATTTCATGTGCTTTAAGAGTGCTTCCCTTAATATTTGTGTTCTGCCAACGAGAATATTATTGTGACTTAAAGCACACTCAGGAACTGACAACAGTCATTCCCACTAATAAGCATAATTTTGTAAATTATGTACATAGTTAATTTTCATGGCGAGAACAATCTTTAATTTCAGTGCAATTTAAAGTGAATGAATACTTGTAAACTGGTGAATCAATAAAAATAAGCTCGTGTTTGTACAAGTGTTCGCTTTTATACACAAAAACTACTACTACTACTACTACTACTACTACTACTACTACTACTACTACTACTAGTAGTCTGAATAGCCCAGTGGCCCATACGGTTACGGTGCTAGCCTTCTGACCCTAACTTGGCAGATTCGATCCTAGCTCAGTGCTGTGGTATATGAAGGTGCTCAAATACGTCAGTCTTGTGTCGGTAGATTTTATGGCACGTAAAAGAACTTCTGCGGGATACAATTCCGGCACCTCGGCGTCTCCGATAACAGTTGAAAGTAGTTAGTCGGGCGTTAAACATAATAATAATAATAATAATAATAATAATAATAGTAATAATAATACAACTCCATACAAAATACGGGGACATCACCCGAGTAGACAAATTCAAATACCTGAGTGAGATCATCATGAAAAATGGTCTGGACAAAGAAGCACTTCAGGAGCGAGTACGCAAACTGGAAATAGCCTACCAAACATCCCGCACAATCTACAACAAAAAATGCCTTTCCCAAAACACCAAGATACGTCACTATGAAACAGTTCTGAAGCCAGTAGTTCTATATGCAGCCGAAACCCTGTCTCTAAATGCCAACAAAGGACTCCTTGAAGAACTGGAGAAAAGAGAACGCAAAATTGTGAGAGGAATCTTGGGATCAAAGTACAGAAATTAAATCCATCAAAAGAGATCCAACAAGGAAGTCCACAGCAAAATAGAGAAAATTACCGACACAATCAGAAAAAAACGGGCACGATTTTACGGTCATCTGAAAAGAATGGACGGAAGAAAGTTAACTAAGGAAATCTTTCACTTTTTTGATTCAAACCCCAAAACCACAATTCCCTGGTTTAGAAATACCAAAGAAGACCTGCAAATGCTACATATCTCAGCTGAAGACGCCCTTAACAGAGATCTCTTCCGCAAGAAAATATTGACGAACGGGCTAAACCGAGACGAGCAACCGAAGAGAAGACACGGTGCCCCTTGGACAGAGGAGCGTAAGCAGGCCCACTCACAAAGAATGAGGGAAATTTGGGCTCTAAAGAAGGCCAAGTTCAGTGTCAAATGCAACAAGACTTAACGTGGTCCTTGATGGCCCCAGCGAATTATATATATAATACAACAACAGTTATTACTTTGTCTCTTCAGTTACTAGCTGAATCTTGTAGAATGATCAGCTTTATCTGCCGTCAAAGAGCCGAAACTGATGTAAACAACGATATCCATCCGCGGTCTCCACGCTGATCGGAGAATCGCCGGGCTGCCTCCGAGCACGTGGCAAGCCACGTGGGGTTGTCTCTGTTGTCTTTAACTCACCTAATTGCCGGGATTACATCAGAATTTATAGACTGTTGCCGGATGCCACAACATGTAGACGAAACGCCATGGTGAAATGGATTAGGATAAGCGAATGGATATCATATTTGGATATTTAACATCTCAGAAAACTAAATTGCGAAGGTTGATAGATTTGCAGTTATGCCCAAAACGTAAGTACGTAATGAATATGTTACAACAGCACATATACGTAAATATTTACACATTTAATACCGTGAAAATGAAAACCTACATACAACCTGTTTTCCAGTCTTTGACCGGGTCAGGGATGTAATGAATGAACCATATATAGGCTATTATTACAATGGGGTCGCCACTCCCAACGTGATTAATGACTGATAAATGCTATGAAATAATAATGGAGAGTGTTGCTGGAATGAAATATGACAGGAAAAACCGGAGTACCCGGAGAAAAACCTGCCCCGCCTCCGCTCTGTCCAGCACAAATCTCACATGGAGTGACCGGGATTTGAACCACGGTATCCAG